>NC_133618.1:547729748-548092525 GCF_048593235.1 Sminthopsis crassicaudata
CCTTATTTTGCCATTTTTCAAATCTTTCAAAGCTTCTCCTAACTCTATAAGAAAAAAACTTACCTACATCTCACCACTTCCAGGACTGAGTCCAACTGGCAGCATAGGAGAAAATTATGAAAGCAGGTGCTTTCGTTGTTAGGGCATAATTTTAACCCACTTGAAAATGATGGATTGAAATTGAGGTTCTTTAAAGAAGGAAAAGAATATTCATCTGATTTCTCCTTCTCCTAACCTCAAACACTACAAAATAACTATAAGAAAGACTAGATTTGTCATTCCTTTTCCTTTTTATTTATTTTATTTTTTAAAAACTGATTGTGATTGATCAATACAGGACTCTATTTTTTAAAATGTTATCCACTTCCAGAGAGAGAACTAATTAAGTCTCAATATATATTAAAGTATAATTTTCTCACTTTCTTTATTTTTCTTGCTCTTTATTTGAAAATATTGCAAAGATGGAATTATGTTTTGTATGATTTCACAAGTATAATTGCTATCATATTGCTTACTTTTTCAGTGAGCTAGGAAAAGTTAAAAGGGAGAGAGAATTTGGAACTCAAAATTTAAAAAGAAAAGAATGTTAAAAAAATAATAAAAATTTAAGATAGAAAAAAAAAAAACACTCCTAGTGAGGAGAGTCAAAAAAGTATTGATAAAACTGAGACTGACCCAAGAAACTAGGCTGTCATTAAGAGGGGGCCTCATCCATTTTGTTTATGATCCTTGTGATACCTTTTTTATTTATCAGCTAGGTATGTCCTGAGAAAAATGGATTTTCTCCCAGTAGCAGATTCTAGAGTTAGAAGACATTCCTGCACTCTGTCCTATGTAATCAGAGCCTTGCAATATTATAAACTTGAGCAATTGTGACCATATCCCGTTTTCAGATTTACCCTTTGCAAGCCACAATTAGCATTACTTTGAGAAAGAATAGCAATTTGAAGGCCCAGTTCCTTTAATGAATTCAGAATGTTTGATAATGAATAGAATTGGACAAATAAGGTCAAAAACTTGGGGACAGAAAACTAGCAATAACAAAACAAACAAAAAAATGAGGCCTTAGAGCCAGACAAATAAACTAAGAAATCAATAAAGTAGCAAGTTTCCAATGGGCTATCCTGCCCAGCTTGGATCTAGATGCTATAAAGGATACAAAAGAGTTATAAGGGAGAATCTTTGTACTCTAAGAGCTTACATTTTATTTAGAATAATAAGACTAATACACATACAACAACAGAAGAGAATATGTTATGTGTTAAATTCTGTGACATAAATAATAAATCATGGAAGTGTGCATATCAGAGACTTGTCAGTGTGGACAAATGACAGAAATCTGCCTAGCAAGTGGACCAGCTTTATTATAAGAGACGGTTCATGTTGGGTAGGCTAAATTTACAGGGAGAAAATTAAAATCAATGGATTTGGGTGGCTGAGTAGTCTTGTTCATCAGTAGTCATCTATCTCAGGAATTTTACTTTGTGATTTCTAGGCATCAGACAATGCTTTTTGCTTTTGCTGTCTTTCATTTTTCTATCATATTTTGGCATAAGTCAGTTATTTTTTACTTTGGTTCTGAGTTCCTCAGATTCATCTTTGAGCCCAGGAAGAATTGTCTCAGGTCCCATTTCCATTTCTGTCTTGGAGAAACTCCAGGGAATATGAAGAACTCTGTCCAGACAGTCTGTCTTCTCTGCAACTGTTAGATTTTTGTGATCTTACTGATCTTAAATTTGCATCCTTTTGTTGTTGTTTAGTCATTTCAGTCATGTCTGACTTTTTGTGACCCCGTTTTGGGTTTTCTGAGCAAAGATACTGGAGAGCTTTGCTATTTCCTTCTCGAGTTCATTTTACAGATGAGAATACTGATGCAAACAATGTTAAGTATGACCCAAATCAGACATATCCTGAGGATGTTGCAGATGTGTATTTCTTCTCTGTCTCAACTACTGCCTTATATTTTTCCCTGAGAATTATATTGTTCCATTTCACTGAGGAAGAGTAGGGAGTTGCCTCTGAATAGTTTCCCTTTACTTCAATATAACTCATACTCAGCAACTTCCAGAATGAACAGCTTGTAGTTGTTGTAGAGCCTTCTTTCTAGTCCCTCTTACACAACCAAGGAAACTGAGTTCAGAAATCATCACGTTCAGCAGCTCGGATGAAGCATAATAAAATGTTCCTTTCATCCTTTTGGATTACATTGCCATGGGTATTATTAAATATAATCCAGCCACGTTCTTTCCTTTTGAAAACTTTTAACAGCCTAATATGGGTCATTTGAATTTTAGAGCCCATTGTTCCTCCCCTGATTAGAGCAAATATGAACCATTAGTTCTTTTCTTAGCTTTAGCTGATGGACTTTGTCCATGCTTCATGTTCCTGAGTTTATATTTCAATCAATAGCAATTTTTCTGGAATTTTTACAGTCTTTTCTCAGAATTCAGAGTTTCCTGACTGCAAACAATTATAGTTTAAAGGAATTAACTATCTATCATCTATATCAAGCCTATAAAGTGCAGAGTATTCACCAGATTGGCCATCATCAATGAATGGTTTTGACCATAAAAATTAATGATATTTTCTTTTGTAGATCAAAGCCATTAAAATCATGGCTGTTTAGAAGTTTTTTTGTGAAGCAAAGGTTACCATTTTACAAAGTGATGCTCTTCAGGGAGCAGATTAGCATTAATGATACCAGACTATTGTATTTGGGGCTTTGCATATTAAAAGTTAACTGCAATGTGCATGGAGGTACTGGTTGGTGGGGATACTTCCCCTGCCCTTTTTGGGATTGAAGCTTGATATCCTATTCATATTATACAATTAAAGCTCTGGAGCTGAAAGGAACCTCAGAAACCGACTCATCTGGACCCCTCATTTTACAGATGAGGCAGTTAGGGCAATAAAGTGCTAGACTTTGACTCAGGAAGCCCTGAATTTATATATATATATATATATATATATATATATATATATATATATATATATATATATGTATATGTATTATCAAGTGAGTTATATATCTAAAATACTTTACAAACTTTAAAATGCTACATAAATTTTGGCTATTATCTTGAAGAAACTGAGACTCTATAGAGGGTTTAGATGAATTATATGCAATCTTATGGACAATAAGTATCAGTCAGGATTTTAACCCATGTTTTGCCCTCTAACTACAGAATCAATGGTCTTTCCACTGCATTTCTCCAATCCGAAGTTTTCATAATGCTACATTGCCTCATCCAGTAGTCTCAGAATACATTCTATGAACCTAATAAATTCATTCAAGACCTTGTCTCACCCCAGCATTTGAATGATGAGAAAACTGAGTCCTAGAAGTCTGAAAAGACTAGCTCAAACTCTCAGAACTGCCCAGTGGCTGAGCTAAATCAAGAATCCAGCTCTCCCTACTCCTGGTCCCTAGGCTTGGCCCTTTAAGTACCATTACCGGTGTTAGGACTGACTATAGCTAGAATCTTGGAGATGAAAGTTGGTGCTTTGCCTAGTTTTAGAGGGCTCAGCAGAAAATAATAATAATTAATAAATAAAAGGAATGTGGAGGTTATTGTTTTACTAACTAGAAAAGCAGGAAAGACAAATGTGAATGACTGCCAATGATCTCTGTATTCTACGGCACAGACACAAGGCAACCAACAATCTAAATAGTGTCCTTGGCCACTAGGCATATAGTTGATGACCCCTTCCCCTGTAAAGAATACCACTTCTTATACAAATTCCCATTCTCTCTCTCTCTCTCTCTCTCTCTCTCTCTCTCTCTCTCTCTCTCTCTCTCTCTCTCTCTCTCTCTGTCTCTCTCTCTGTCTCTCTCTCTGTCTCTCTCTTTCCCTTTCTCTCTCTCTCTGTCTCTCTCTGTTTCTCCTTCTGTTTTTCCTCTCTCCCTCTCTTTTCTCCTTCTTTCTCTCTCTTTTTAATCTCCTTTCTCTCTGTCTTTCTCTGTCTCTGCCTCTCTTTTTCTTTATTTTCTCTCTCTTTCTATCTGTCTCTTTCTTTGTCTCCTTTTTCTCTATCTCTGTCTCTCTCTCCCTCCCTCCTTCTGTCTCTCTTTCTCTCTGTTTCTCTCTGCCTCTTTCTGTCTCTCTTTCTCTCTCAGTGCTAACAAAATGATATCATCTTATGCTTATTTAGTACTTTATGGTTCTCAAAGCCCTTTCATGTATTTTTTTCACATAGGACAAGTACAAAGTAGGCAGCAGAACATTGGAGTTCAAATCCTCATTCCCAAACTAAATTTTCTATGTGCGATGGGCAAATGGACCTTGTAGAGAATGACTGCCTATCTTAGAGGGGTTACTACTGAAAAAAGAGCTTTATGGTGCTCCAAGTCATTACTGATCAGAGAAATGCAAATTAAGAAACTCTGAGATACCACTACAAACCTGTCAGATTGGCAAGAATGACAAGGAAAGGTAATGTGGAATGTTGGAGGGGATGTGGGAAAACAGGGACACTGATACATGGTTGGTGGAATTGTGAATACATCCAGCCATTCTGGAGAGCAATTTGGAACTATGCTCAAAAAGTTATCAAATTGTGCATACCCTTTGACCCAGAAATGCTAGTACTGGGCTTATATCCCAAAGAAATACTAATGAAGGGAAAGGGACCTGTATGTGCCAAAATGTTTGTGGCAGCTCTTTTTGTTGTAGCTAGAAACAGGAAACTGAGTGGATATCCATCAATTGGAAAATGGTTGAATAAGTTATGGTATGTGAATATTATGGAATATTATTGTTCTGTAAGAAATGACCAGCAGGATGATTTCAGAAAGGTTTGGCGAGACTTACATGATCTGCTGCTGAGTAAAATGAGCAGAACTAGGAGATCATTATACACTTCAACAATGATACTATATGATGATCAATTCTGATGGATGTGGCCATCTTCAACAATGAGATGAACCAAATCATTTCCAATAGAGCAGCAATGAACTGAACCAGTTACACCCAGTGAAAACTCTGGGAGATGACTATGAACCACTACACAGAATTCCCAATTCCTCTATTTTTGTCCACCTGCATTTCTGATTCCTTCACAGGTTAATTGTACACTATTCCAAAGTTCAATTCTTTATGTACATCAAAATAACTGTATGGATACGTATACATATATTGTATTTAATTTATACTTTAACATATTTAACGTGTATTGGTCAACCTGCCATTTGGGGGATAGGGTGAGGGGAAGGAGGGGAAAAGTTGGAACAAAAGGTTTTGCAATTGTCAATGCTGAAAAATTACCCATGCATATATCTTGTAAATAAAAAGCTATAATAAAAAAAAAGAAAAAAAAGCTTTATAAACCTGAAAGCTCAACAGAAACAGCAGTTATTATTCCTCATGTTGTAGACAAGGAAACCAAAGCTTAGGGCTTGAGTGTTGTGGCTCAGAATCACACAGCTGGCATTAGAGGCAGAGCCAAGACTCCAGCCTTTCATCTTCAGTGCTCTTTCCCCTGATGTTAAAGCCTAGTGCAGTAAGGACCAGGAGTGGGTGAATAGGATTTAGTGCACAGTTAGGGACGTGGAGGAGACTGCTTTGTTTCCCCTGTGGGGTCATCCAGCATGCTACTGCTCAGCTACCACCCAAATGGCCAGCAAGTTGTGTAAAGATGACCTGTGAGATCCCACACCTGTCTGTTTCTTTCCACAGCCCTTAGCTAAGAGACCTAGTCTCACTCCATCTGTCCTTCACACATGGTTTTAGATGTTCCTAATAGGCTGCCAGCTACTTATGCAAGCTACAATAGACTCAGCCCACAGGGAATGGCTGCCATGAACTCAGTCAATACTTTCTCAGTGCTTGGAATTAATCATTCTGTTGTCAGCTCCTTGCCTAATTTCCTTCCTGCACCACTGTAATGTGTTACATCACCTCCCCTACATCAGTGATCTGTGATTCAAGGTAGTTTAATTCTGACAACAGAGAGGATCTCACCTAAGATCCTTGCCTTGGAATAATTAAATTGCATGCATTTTCATTAAAAATGGAAATTGGGAGATAAGATAGAAGAGCCATGCTGAATTGTGTTTTGATGTACCATTTATTGTCCACCCCTGAGAAAGAATTCCGTTTTCTAGGTTGTGAACCTAGCTGTCAACATGGAGCAGGTTAGAATTGTAAGTAGGGAAGAGTGACTGAGGCTGACCTTGGACACACACTGGGGGAAGTCACCTTCTCCTGGTGGCTGTCTTATGGTCTTTGCTGTAACCCAGACTGCTACTACTGGAGTCCAGTCATCATGTGTATTGTTCTTGGGATGATTACTGCCATCAGAAGAGAAAATCTTAGTTTGTATCTGATTCTAGAAGACCTTCCAAAATCCTAATTTTCCTTTCCAACCTTATCTCCCAATACTCTCTTGTGTCGAGAAGGCCACTGTAGAACCTCTTTTTTGCCATATTTGTTTACTTCCTGAACCCTAGATATGCCTTGGACTTTCCTTTTTTCTGCTGCTGTTTACATTATTCCTCACATCCACTCACCTCATTCCATTAAATCTACTTGAATCCCATCCTGTCTTCAAGGATTAAATCAAATAAAACCTCTCTCCATGAACCTTTTCTTAAATACCCCATGACATAATGCTCCATCACTACTTCTTACAATACCTGTGACTTGTCAGAATCAAAACTTTATTGAACACCTCTTAATTGCAAAACAATCCCTTAATATATATGTTTTATGTTTTTAACTAGATTTTTAAAAACTCCTTTTTAGAGCTTATTCATCTTAGTGTCTTCTATAATGCCCTTGTCCATAATAATCATTCAAGTGATATTGGCCAGTTGTCTGATTTTACTTAATCTCCAGATCATCTTTGTCAAAATGCTCTCTGAAATCTGCTGTTAAAAATCTATTCTTTGTAATTCAACAAGTTCCCAGTATTATCAAGCCCAGGAGGTGCAAAAGATAAAAATGAAACAATCCTTACCTTCAAATCTTACATTCCTTTGGAGGAAAACAATATGTACCCAAATAAGTAAACACAAATATATATATATATTTGGTAATTTCAGTGGAGGAGGACACTAATTTAGGAGATACAATTTAGGCAGAGCCTTGGGAAAAAAAAAAACTAAGAATTGCAAGAAGTGGTTTTCAAAAGAAAGTGAATTCAACATATGTAAAGGAATAGAGGCAGAAGTGGGATGTCCTATATAGGAAACATTCTAGCATGTAGCCCAGATGGGGAGAAATGCATACTACTTATGGAACCAGATTGTCAAAACCTTTAAATGCCAAAAAGAAGTGCATGTATTTTATCAGAATAAATTGCAGAGGACCTGAGCTGACTACAGGTCTAGACAGTTAGTCTTTGAGATGGATCCATATTTATTCTTCACTGCCCTTCCCCCAACCTCTAAAAAGAGCCCCATTTATTTTTGGATGATTGTTCCTTCTAGCTACCTTTTCCTCTCTTGCTTTCCTGCCCTGCTGTATAAAAAAACATTTTCTTTCACATAAATAGGAACATAAATTTAGAGCTTGATAAAACCTGAGAGATTATCTAGTACAATCCCCTCATTTTACAGATGAGAAAACTTAGGCCCAGGAAATTACAGTGATTTGCCTAATGTTACTTGTCTGTAACAAAGCAAAGATTTGAAGTCCGCCAGTTAATCAGCAAGCTTTCTTAAGCATTTCCTCTATGCCAGGCACTGTGTGAAGGGTTGATCTGTAGGCTTCAACTACAGTACTTCCATTGTTGCTTAGTACCTCTTAATACTCCTGGTATAACCAATATATTAAAACTTGCCTTCAGGAATAGTGGTTACATGAAGTAGTCCTAGAAAAAAGAGTTATTATGTTCAATAGTTCTTAATGTACAATATGTGTTCACTTAGTCTGAAATATGTTTTTAATCCTTGTATTGTATATGTTTTATAATTTACTGTAACATCAGAATTCCATTTCTTTCTGAGCCTGAATCCCTTTCAACAAGATTCATCCAGTCTGACTCTGAACAATAGAATCACTTGAAAAAGTTTCTACATTTTAAGAGGCATTTTACATTTAAACAGCTGATACCTTTCTACATCTGGATCAATTTAAAAAAAGAACTCTGTTTTGTGGAGGGGGAGGGGAATTGATAAATTCTTCATCTTATTTCCAACATACTTTTATTCTATTTTTAATTTTCATAATTTTTCATTGTTCCAGTGTTTAATGTTAATTTAGCTTTGTATCTTATCTTTTCCTCCTTTTCAGAATTCTCAGGGGTTGTGATATCACACCACACATTTTATTGTGGCAAAATGGACTATTTTCAACAGTGGAAAGTACCATGTTGACAAAGTATAATTCTTGACTGCCACATGCCTCCAGAAGACGTTGAAGTCTGTTAAAAGTAAGTCAAATGGATAATTTGTAGGTAATTTGTATAACTGTAAAGTAAGCACCTTTTTCTGGGAACTCATTTTAGAAACTATAATTAGGCTCCAACAGCTATTATTGGTGCTATGACTAAATTCTCATGAAAATCAATTCCAAAGTAGATAATAAAGTGTTATACACCGAAACACACAGGGAATGTTTTCTTGAAACTTTCCCATTGTATTGGTTTTAAACTATCATAATCTGTTAATATACAACTTATTTTCTGTTGGTGTTTTCTGAGATGTGGGTATTTATGTTGCTATAACAATTTATTTTTTTAAATAATTATGAAGGATTGTTACCCTAAAGATGTGTTGATCCAATTTTTCTAGTACAGAATAGAATTCTAAATTTAACATTCTGAATTTAATCCTACTTTAATCCATTGAGATTGCAGAATCACACTGAATTTCATAGCTAAGTGACTTCAATGGATATAAAAATTAATCATCTAGACTTTGCTTGAAGACCTCCAGTGAGAGAGAACAAACCATTTCCCAAGGCACTTAAATTCTTAGAAAATTTCCTTTATATTGAACCTAATTTTGCATTTTTTCACTTCTGCCCATTATATCTCATTCTGCTCTCTGGGATCAGGCAAAACAAGTCCCATCCTTATTCCCTTCATAAACTGTCTTCAAACTTCATTATTTAGTGCAAATGATAAAACTGAATTTTGAGGTGTAAAGAAATTGGTCCAAGATCCCTTCTCAAAGATTAGGACTCAGAACATGGTATAAAATACCTTGTCAGAATATGTTCTACCTAGTTATCTTGAAGTTTTTAAAACATGTTTTTTATTTATTCCTCAAATAATACAAACAAATGTACAATAAAAGATCGCAAATATGAATATGGGGTAACCCCTTTATTTATATTCCAGACATAAATATGGATATTATACAGGACCAGATTAACATTAGATTGAAACATAGCATATTATATCAAGCTTTTACTGCATGTTATTTTTGTTTGAAGGAACATGTCTTAACCTGTGATACACACAAATCTGTGTAATTGGGTTCACTGCTCTAAAGACATTCAAATTCTTCTAAAATAACTTGGATAAGTAAGATTTATAAACTAATAGCATATTTACAAATTGCTCTGAAATGTAATGTTTGAAAAGCAAATGATTGTATTCTTAGAAACAAATAAGCAGTAGCATGAGTGGGATGAGAGTTATTACCAGAGTGATGGTAACCAGATGTTCCCTGTCTCTACTGAGGATAGAACTAGGCACTGGGGCTAAAGGCGGAAAGATGAATGTCAAAAAATGAAGAATAATGTCATGACTGAAGGTCTCCTTAACTTTGAAATACATTATTGAGGAAGGTTTGACTTCTTCTTCCTCCCTGGAGATCTAAAAGATAAAATAGATGGTCATCTGCACTGGATAACTTGGGGCTGGGGGGGGGGGAGGATGAATGAAATGATCTCTTGAGTTTCTTTGATTCCTATGATTCCTTGAATTCTCTGTAAACAATTTAGGCTTAATAAGATCAGTAAACCTGAGTTTCAAAAACTAAATGTTCAATACTGACAGGAATAAGACTTTGGTTCCCATTCATGATGAAGCTATTATTTTTTTATTCTTTCAAGTATAAGTAACTGTTTTGGAGTCAACTTTCTATTTGCTTTGCATTCTGTAGATGCAAATTTCTAAAAAGAAAGAGAGAGAGAGAAAGAGAGAGAGAGAGAGAGAGAGAGAGAGAGAGAGAGAGAGAGAGAGAGAGAGAGAGAGAGAGAGAGAGAGAGAGAGAGAGAGAGAGAGAGAGAGAGAGAGAGATTTTAAATTTGCAATTACTTCAAGGGGAATTTATTGAGTGCTGCCATGTGTTAACCACTGTTCACCTCATTTTTATCATATAAGACTTTGCAATAAGGTAATATATGAAGATTGTTAAAAAACAAATGCAATGTAAAAAGAACAATTCAGTGCATTGAACACTGAATTTGGAGTAAGAAAACCTGGAATCAAGTCTCATCTCAACCATTTAATAGATTATGACTATGAGTTTCAGTTACCTCATCCATAAAATAGGAATAGTAATATTAGTACTAGTAGGTAGGTTGTGAGATAGAGACAGGGTTGACTTGAAAGTGCTATAGAAAGATAGATTTGTTATCCATTTTCTTAAAATAGAACATGGATGTAAAATAGAGAGGTACAAGATGCTAGGAGCATTTTGAGGTCAAAGGAATGGTGTCTGGTTTGGGGAAATCAGCTGTCATAAGGTAATGGCATTTAAGCAGAACCTTGAAAGAATAAGTTGAATTTCAGCTAGTGAGAATGTTAGATGAAGACTACTCTGAGGACAGAATATGACATGAGCAAAGACACAGAGGCCAAAAATTTCAAGATATATTCAGATTGTACTGAAGGATGGAGGAAATAGCACAAGATAAATCTTACCAGGTAAGAACATGAGAATGTCCTAAATAATAAGTCATAGACTTAGGAGAGAAATTTTTGACCTGGAAAGTAACTCTATTACACCTGTGCATTAAGAAGATGAATCTTGAGATGACATATAGGAAAGATTTGACTGCTTTAGTCATTATAACAGCTTAGTTTTTAAAATATTGTTTTTCTGACTTTTAATTTGAAGAATTCCTTTTAGTGTTCGGTGAAGGTATTGCCTTTGGTAGAGTGAAAAGAATGATGAAATCAGGTTCAGCATTAACCTCCCAGATTTGTCACATTTTAAGCTGTATAACTTGGGCAGGCCATTTTAGATCTTTGGGCTTAAATTTCTTCATTTGCAAAATACATGGACATTAGACTAAATGATCTTTAAGATCCCTTCCAGCTCTAAAACTGTGGCTAAGATTATGACTCTCACTATGATTGAATGAGTTAATGACAGGAAAGGAACAGGAGTCTTATATTCTTGTCTCTTCGAAGTTAATGCCTAGCACCCTAATTTGTATATTTGGTCCACACCTGTGGTTGCCGTAGTGGGGAAAAAAGGTCTCTATAGCAATGCAGATCAGCTACTCTTTGCAATTCACTTTAATTGAGAATTGCATGAGGCACTGAGAGATTAAGTGGCTTTCCCAGGATGCAAGGATAATGTCTATCAAAGGAAGAACTTGAACTCAAGTTTTCCCTATCTTACTAAAGCAGGGCTTCTTAAACTTTCTCCACTCCTCCCCCTTTTTGCCTAAGAAATTTTTACGTGACCCCAGGAATGTAGGTAAATAAAACAGGTAAATGAATCAAACATTTACTGATAAAAAAAATCAAAATAAAAATTAAAAATAAAAATGATATAAAAATAAAAATAAAAAAGTATATTCAGTTTTACAACCCCACAGTTTAAGAAGTTTTGCACAGCTGGGTATCCTGAGCAAATCACTTAACCCTGTTTGCTCCAGTTTCCTCTCTGTAAAATGAGCTGATAGGGGAAATAGTGAACCACTCCAATATCAAATGGGGTCACAAAGAATCAGACAGGACTAAAAATAATGGAAACTACTAAACTAAACTATCTCTAATGTCATGCATCTACTAGATATAACTTCATAATTCTAATAGAATTGGAAGTATATCCCAGATGCCTACCACACTGTATGCTCAATGAATATTTGTTGACAATCAAATAATTTCCTCTGTTTAGATGGAAATTGATTCTTTGATCAGCAGAACTGCTTCTTTGACTTCTGCTTCAGTTATTTCAATAGGTAAAATAATTGAATTAAATATATTTTGGTCTTATTGTTTGAATGGAATAGGATTAGGCTAAATTTCCTTAATTCAGTGGTATAACTTGTCTACATTCATCTAATTTATAATAGCAATCCAGATCTTTCAATTTATGATCTTTGAATTCTACTATATTAAATCCTATTTCATGTTATTTTGGGGTCAATATTGTCATTACAGTGAATTTTTCCTTTCCATTTTGAATGATAATTAAGTGAGAGAATAGGTCAAGTTGTTTCATGTTTGAAGTTGTAAACATTGCTTATGTTACAGGACACTGAATCTTCAAAAAATGTTAAAAGAGAATCATTTGATTTTTTTTGTTTTTTAGAAGTATTTTTAGTCTTCAAACCTAATTTTTCTATAACTTTAAAAAGGTAATGTTTAAAAGAAATAATACTATATTATGCACATTATATGTGTATTTTTGTATATAAAAGCAGTAGATTTCCCTCTGATGTCCATGGAAGAAATAGTTGGCACAGCAACACTTGGGGGGGGGGTGTTATATCTTTCCCATATTAAATTTGGTGAAATGTCATGATGGATGAAATTTATTCTACTCTTTTCTTGGGGAAACATGGAAAACTTATACTCAGGAATATTATGTTCCTTTACTTTTCTAAAGTCAATTGGGGGTGATAAATGAAAACTAATATAAATTGGAAATGAAAGAATATTCCATTTTGTAAAAGATAAGTAAGTACAAGTTGTCCTCTTGCATACTTGTGCTGTTTTATTATATTTCCCTGCATTAGAGTTACTTGATCTCAAAGACCCTGTAATAAGGACACAAGGAGCTTTAGTATATCACCTAAGCCTAAACTATTTAGGCAAATTGGTATTTATATTTAAAAAATGGAAATGGAAGAACAATATGACAAGTTTTAATGTCAGGCCAAGCATAGATTTAAAAAAAAATAGAAGCAGAACAGTCTCTTATTTCCTTTCCAGTTTTCTTGGAAATTATTTTTGAAACCAAAAGTATTCTAATTTCTTCTTGGGGAAGAGTTTGACTTTTTGGAGAAAGTACTAAACCTTTTGATCTGTATTCAATTTACCAAAAAGAAAAATGGCACTTTTAAAAAAGTATTAAAGGACTATATAAGGTCAGTCCCTATTGTCTCTGCCAATTCAAAAGTATTTTCTGAGATTTTCTTGGAAATATTTGAAATGTTTCACTATCTGATCAAACTGCAAAACTCATTATAAATAAGATATAATATATAACTGAAAGTTTTACCACTTATACTCTAAGTAAAACCAGGTCTGACCAGAAGGAAACACTTCCACACTGAATTATATTCATTTGACATAGGGCTCAAGGTAAGAAAGGAAGGAAGAAAAAATAAAGCAAAAAAATATTTATTGAGTCTCTACTATATTCAAGGAATTTTTAAAGAATTCAAACCCAATGATTGATCAAGATGTGTAACGAGCTGTCGTCTCCAGAAGCTGCCAGATCGCTCTCTGGGAAGAGATCTGCTGTGTCTACTCAAATCTCTCCGACAGATTCTTCTTCCTGTAGTGAATCGTTGTCTCCAGGCAGTTGCTGTTAACTCTTGTCCTTAGAAGTGACTTCCCTTCCTGCAGAAAGCCCCGTCAGGCCTGATGTAATGCAGAGACCTTCTTCTTGAATCCTGGCTCTGAATCTCCTCCAGCTCCTATCCTTCTCCAGGCCGATCTGCTCTCTGCGCCCAGTGCTGTCTCTTTTTATCCTCCCAGAGAATGGGCGTGGGATAATGCAAGGGCTTCTGGGAAGAACCACCCCAGCCAATGAGCTTGCCCCCTCTATCAAGTCAACCTGAGTTCTCACCTTGTAATTGTCCAGAAAACCTGAATTCTCACCTTGTCACCATCCAGACAACCTGAGTTCTCACTTAGTAATCCTAACATCTCCCCCTTTCTTTTGATTTAGAACATAGGACAGTCATGACCTTGAAACATAAATCCATCAATATGGGAAGTATTACAGATAATTACATAAATGACCTTGAAACATAAATCCATCAATATGGGAAGTATTACAGATAATTACATGAATTACATAAGCACATAGTAACATAGTAACATAACACATGCTAGAAGTATATAACATAATCATAAATTGAAAATTTATAAATGTCCATAAGTCCATTGTCCATTAGTCTCATATTGTGTGAGGAAGTCCAATGATTCCTGCTGGTTTTAAAGTTCTTTAACAGTCTTCTTATTATCCATGCTCTTTCAGTGTCAGATGTTTCTTAGATCTTCTCCTTTATTTTGAGGTCTTTCTCTTTTTCTGTCTCTCTCTGGTGGACAAGGCGAATATGACTCGTTGGCACCCATCTGATTCCTTCTCCTGCTGAAGAAATACAAGCAAACCCTCTCCCCCAGGCAGTTAACCTATCTGGTCCCTTCCATTCACCACTTTCTGGATCTCACTTAGTAATCCTAACAAAGATGTAACTTGAATTTTTATCTATGTATGAATACACACACATACACACACATATGTGTATGTATGTATATATCCTCAGACCTTAGCCCATTACAGACAGCTAATAAATGTACATTATTGGATTAGATGATGTAAACGAATCAAAAGAGACCCAAACCAGATTAAAATGTAGTTGGGAAATGTTTGAAAAATAAATAAAAATACATTACAATAAGGGCATATAAAGATAAGATGCTATCTGCTTCCAGAGAAAGATAAATAGACATTATCTGATAAATAGAATTACATATAAAATAATTTTACATACATATACCTGGGTATTTGTATCTAATGGTAGCCATTTCTAGGGCAGGGTGGGGAGGGAAGAAAAAAAAAGAAATTTACATAATAATTTTTTTGTATATTTAAAAGAATAGTAACTTGTATATGTCAGATTTGCAGTTTCATATGAAGTCATCTTTTTATTATAGTATGTTATGGAAATGCTTGATTTATTTATACAAATCCAATTGAATTATTCTATAATGTATTAAAGAAAATTAAATAATGAAAATATAATGCAACATAGATAATATCAATTTGTGGTTTTCTAAGTCAATGTGCTCATAGGGATTCATTTCTTTTTAAATTGGACACTATTGGTATAGACAATGAAGGAGTTTTGAGAAGAGAAAGATCCCCTGGGCCTGTAGTGGTCAAGATAGATTAGATTAAAGGATGTAAAATATTTGAATTGCATGTCATTTCACATAGAAAAACAATAAGTAATTGGGAGTTTACACAAAGATTTATTACTGTACTTTAAAAAAAAAAACTATAGCTATTTAGAGAATTTTAGGTTTAAGGTTCTGAGGTCTTCCCTCTCTACAAATCCACCTGTTACTCTGGTGTTTATTTTTAGTACATATCTACTTATGGAAAGGTTTTATGTCTCTTGAAAGATAGTGGCTCAATTTCAGATCTTCCTGGAAAGAAGATGGATGGCATTCCACCCATTTTAACCCCCAGTTTGGCTCAAAATCAAAATGCCTTTCTTCGCTTACCCACAGGGACTCAAGGAGTAAACTAAAAATAACGCAAGGTTCTGACAGCCAATTAGAAGGACTTCGTCTTCAGACCTGTTAAGAATGGTCAGCCAACCAGCAGTAAGCATTAGCTAGAAATTTTCCTTTTAAATGATCAGATTCAAATGTTTTGAAACTTATCCTGGAAATTAAGCAAGAGAAAAAAAAAAAAAAAGAAGGCTAAGAAAGACTCCCATGTTAGAACATTGTGAGAAAGGATAAGAAAGAAACAAACTAACTAAAAAAGCAAGTAAGAAGGAAGACTTGGAGGTAGCAAGTCAGCAAAGAAGGAAGAAAAAAAAGAAGGAAGGAAAGAAGGAAGGGAGGAAGGAAGAAAGGAAAAAGGCCTTAATTCATTCTCCTGTGAGTTAGAGCTCTGAACTATAACTCAGAAGAGTAAAACTCTAAACCTGACTCTCCCAATAACTATATGTGCCTATGTGACCTCTGGCAAATCCCTTTACCTCTCTTCAGTCTTCAGTTCTAATATTTAAATTTGCAGGGGGTAGGGGGCATTTGGAATAGATGTTGTGTAAAATCTTTTCAAGTTTTAAGTTCTGTGTTTTAATGATTCAGCTCTTTGGAAGAGAGGCAGTTTGATGTAACAGAGAACAGGCTGCAGACTCAGGAAGACCACGATTTGAGTATACTCCGCAATACCCCCAGGGATATTCTGTAGGAAGCCCTCTGCTACTACCTGCTCCCTGAGTTTTACCTCCCTTCTACCCTCTATGTACTTGTATACAAATAAATTGTTTTCTCCCCTAGAATGTGAACTCCTTGTAGAGAGGGACCCAATTTTTCTCTTTTTTTGAGATTCTATCACCTGGCATAGACAAAATGCTTAATAAATATTGCTGACTAACTTGATTGAAATGTAAGGGCTGTAGGACCTGTCAAATGACGGAAGCTCTCTGCTCCTCAGGAAACTCAATAAAATGTGTAAGGTGTGGGGCAGGTGCCAGGCTTCATGAACACAGGAATTTATTTCCCTATCAGCCTGTCCCTAAATTCTCCCCTTCCCCCTCGAAGAAAACTCCCTAACAATACATTATGGTTATTTCAACAATGTGGGCCAAGGTTTATGCTTATTGTGTTGACTCATGCATGGAGCAGCTGAAGCTTCCTGGTATTTGTAGTGGCTGAGGCTAATGAACCCTAATAGATGCCTGGAAAGAACTTGTTAATGGTTTCTTTAAAAAATAAAAAAGGAGGAGAAGAGCAATCTAATAAGCTGGACTTGAAAGAGCAGAAACATATGGAGTACATTTCTCCTGCTGTATGGATCCTGCATTTTAAGAGGGCAGAGGCAAAGTGTTTCTTGGCAATGTGACCTTTGCATTTCCCAATATCCTCTGAAGTTGGTGAGTAGTTTCTGTGTCTCGGGGCAGGGAATTATTAATGCAGCAAAAGCTGGAATATCTCTTCTCCATCTGAACGAAGGGCAGCCTAGATTCCTACCCAGTTTTCTAAGTCCTTTCTATGTTCAAGGCACTGTTACCTATATGTCAATAGTACATGCTGACTCTGACCTCAAGGAGTTTGTACTTTAAGTGAAGGGCTACAACAGGCTCACAAATAACCGTGGTGAGAGAGAGATGGTGCAAAATCAGTGGATTTGGGTGTGTGGTGATCTGGGATCGAAAGCCGATTCCGTTCATGATTATTCCTCTCATTGCTGGGACATAAGTTCCTTGAGAGCTTGGAATGAATTTTCTCTTTGTGTATTCTGTACCCATCACAGAGTAGCAAATAGAGGCTGGCTGCTTAATAAACACTTGTTGAATCACATTTATGACCTTTCTCTGTAGCCTGATTTGCAATATTAGAGGGATCAGACTAGAGATTTACAATTTTAGATGTTGTTGAGTCATTTTTCAGTCAGTTTGACTCTTCCTGACTCCATTTGAGGTTTTCTTGGTAGAGATACTGCAGTGGTTTGCCATTTCCTTCACCAGATCATTTTACAGATGAGGAAACTGAGGCAAGAATGGTTAAGGAATTGCCCAGAATCAGGCAACCAAGTAAGTGTCTGAGTACAGATTTGAACTCAGAACTTTCTGCCCTGGTGCTAGATCATCTGGATTACTTAGCAGCCCCAAAGTTAAGTGATCTTTAAAGGCCCCTTTCAATTCCAAATTTCGTATCCTATAGCTATGTTAAGCACATTATAGAGAGACAAACAAAATGCAGTGAGCGATTGGAAGGTGAGATTTTATACAGCTGGAGTGTTAAGCAAAGTCTCATGGAGGAAGTGTTAACTGAGTGCAACCCGAAAGTGATATCTCAGTAGGCAGAGATGAGGGGGAAAGGAAGGCAAGTATGTAAGTCAAGGCTTTGCTGGTAGAAGGTGAAAGGGTCACCTGGTCCCTAAAGGAGTATGGTGTGAAATGAACATTAAAAGATAAAGTGGAACTAGACTGGATGTGATTGGCCTGGGATGTCTTGCTATAATGTTTGTTTGTCATATATGGTGAAGTATTCATTGCACAAATTGCTTATATTTTTCTATTCCTTAACCTATTTAATTGGTTTCTTCTAGACCTATTGGTCCTTCTTATGATATTCATTGATTTTGTTGAAATAACCAATCTAGAGACTTTTTGATGATTTGTAGACAAAGATGAAAAGATAAATTCTTAACCAGAGGAAAGAAAAATACACATATGATATAATTTTGGGTTTAAAATGTATTTTAATTTTTTACATTATTTTTATAAGTCTAGACAATCAACAGAATAATAAACAAAGCCCTAGGTTCTTTTGCACTTGCCAGTTTCTAAGGTGTAAATCCTCACACTGAAGATTTAACAGTTAGTCCACAAGCCAGCTCTAGCACATCCTTGCATCTGTCTAGTCATTCTCTGCCTTAGGCAGATATTCCCATATGGGAAATTTAACTCTAGGATTCCCTTGAGAAGAAGGGGCTATTTACCAATAGTCATCTTACAAATATGTTTTCTGAGTCCTCCTGGAAGAATAACCATCACTCATATTCCCATAGCAAAGAAGTAAATCAATAAATATTTATGAGGAAATTGCTAGGGCCCAGGCACTCTGCTAACTGCTAGGGATATAAATAAAGGCAAAAGCATGGTGAATATATTTACACTGACCTAAAGGAACACCTTTCCTTTCTTATCCTTTATTTTCTGTTTTTTTTCTGGGCCATAATAAACACAAAGAAGCAGAGAGGAGTGAACCCAAGAGAGGAAGCCAAAAGGTCCAGAGAAATATCTTGATTAATCCCTATGGGAGCTCAAGGGCAACCATTTTCAGAGAAATTGAGTAAAGCAATCTCATGAGATTAACAAGTTTTCTTACATGTCTGTTCAGATTGGGAAACTAAGGCAACATTTCCTCAATTTTCCCCAAAAACATGAGACCAGAGTATCCATTTGAAAAGCAAAAGATGGAGAGCTTTCCTCTGAATGAGCTTTATTGTTCTCTCAACCTGCTTCTATGTAATGGAATTGAGGCAGTCACCAAGCAGCTTGAAAACAGATTAAAAGCATTCAGACAAAGAGGCCCCAGGGAGATCCTGAAGATCAGAAATGCATAGTAGTGTGGGAAATAAGTAAGTATGTACAGTCACTCGTACTGAACCATTGCTGGCAACTACCTCCCTACCTCCTGTTGGCAGCAAATATTTGAGCATGTATTTTCTTCATCTCTTTCCCTTCTCATTCTTTTCTTTTACTGATTCTGATATTTATCTTAACCCAGAGATAAAGAGGAGAGAGAGAGAGAGAGAGAGAGAGAGAGAGAGAGAGAGAGAGAGAGAGAGAGAGAGAGAGAGAGAGAGAGAGAGAGAGAGAGAAGGAAGGAGAAAAGGAGAGAAGGAGAAAGGGAGGGAAGGAGGGAGAATGCATGCAAACATTTATTATTTATCGTGTGCTAGGCATTTTGCCAAGAACTGTGAATATACGAACTTGCATTCTAATAGGAGAAAATATAAAAGAAAGGTATGAAGCATGGAGGGAGGGAAAGAAGTTACTCATTCGAGGACCCAGGAGCTAGTGTATTTATTGGTGGTGCAATAGGAGAAATAGTACATGAATAATATGGCTGGGCTTTCTCATAGTATAACAATTCCAAATAGAGAGCAGCCAACCTCTTCAAAGAAAGCTATGCCTTATATTATCATTTAAAGAATAAGCCATCCAATTTGAGAAATCTACCACATCTGTGGAAACATGAGCAGAATTCACTACCACATGTCAAATACTCAACCCAATTAATTGCAACTTTTGTGATTGTGAATGCATGGTCATGGGATTTGATTTGGGGGCTTATGGAACATTCAAAACTCTACCCTATAGTTCTGTGGCCTTGGTGGGCACACTTGGGGCTGCTAAGACTAATCAGAGGAGAAAGCAGACGCTGAGGAAAATTAGAATTGTGAAGACTATAGCAGTGGAGGGGAATGGAAGGAGTTCCAGATTTGGGGAGAGAAAAGAGAAATCTCACTTTCCTATATATGAATTTGAGCAAGTTATTTAAAGTAGACTTTAGTTTCTTTAACTATAACAGCGATCTTCTCCAAGTATAGATGTGCCCACATGTCTCCTATTCGGCCGCTTCCAGCAGCTCCCTCTTACCTCTAAAATCAGATATATGTAAATGTTTGTGGCATTTAGAGCTCTTCACAATTTGACCTTTTTTACCTTTGTATTCCTTTTATACTTTACATTTAACCTTCATGCTGTTCTGTGTTCTCCACTAGCATCCACTGCCAGTCTTCCATGCTATTTCTTGCACAAGACACCCCATCTCCCTTCTTGTATTTTTAGTCGCTCTCTGAAACGGCTAGTATACTCTTTCTCCTTTCTTCTTGGCTTCCTTTATTTTTATCCTGTCTATCTCTTGTTGCAGACTGCCTCTCCATTAGTCTGGAGCTCCTTGAGAGCAGGGATCTTGTCTTTGTCTCTCTTTGTGTCTCAAGTGCTTGGTCGCCTGGTGTATAATAAATGCTTAATTAATGTTCATTGACTATAAGTTTATCTTCTTCTAGCTCCTTTTTAAATGCCAGGTTTCCAGCTGTTGTCAGAGCATCAGTCTCTGTTAGGAATCATAAACAATCTCCTTCTACTCTCCCTCCACTCACAAACTTGATGTTTCTAACCTATTATAACTTGTCATTGTTATTGTTCAGTCATTTCTCGGTTGTGTATGTCTTACTCTTCTTGACCCCATTTGGGATTTTCTTGGCAAAGATACTGAAGTTATTTGATATTTCCCTCCCTAGCTCATTTTACAGATGAGGAAACTGAGGCAAACAGGTTAAGTGATTGGCCCAAGGTCACCTAGCTAGTAAGAGTCTGAAGCCAGATTTGAACTCAGGAAGATGAGCCTTCTTGACTCCAGGTCAGCACTTTATCCAGTAGCTGCCCCAATCTATTATAGACTGAAAGGAGTAGTAGCCAACTTCATTAAAATCATTCATAAAATAATAGGAAATAGGCTCTAAGTTAAAAAGCTAAGCACACCTCCTACCATTAAGTGTATGAGCTTTAGTGAAGGGGTTCATTTGGCCTATTCAATCCATTAGAGACTTCCTTTTCCCCCTGCTATTTAGCTGTTACATACAGATGAGATGGCCAGATAGCAGTCATATTAGTGCAATATTATTAGATATAATTTTTAACCATAATTTATGGCCAGCTAACCAAACACTCATTAAAAGCTGGGGAAGGAAAATAGATCTGGTTGCTCATATCACCATGGTGCTTAAGACATTGATTTAAAGCTATATTCTAAAGTTGTTGAAGTGGGTGTTAATTATAACTGAAGAGCTCACCATTAGGAATAGAAACAGTTCCAGGTCAGTTTGATGAACAGTTATTAAGCATGATGTTAGGTACTGGGCAGATTCAAAGGCAGAAAACAACATAATCACTGCCTCTGAGAAGCTCAAAGTCTTTGAGGGAGATTAGGGCCAGATTTTTATTTCATCAGCATGGGAAATGGTCCATGTGCAAACTCTTCCCTCATGTGCAATTAGTTCCTCATCTCTAGGTTGGTCTTAAAGTAAGGGGTTATTAACCTTTTTTGTGATATGGACCTTTGCAATCTGATGAAGAATCTGTATGCTTTTTGAGAACAATGTTTTTAAAGGCATAAAATAAAATATAAGGAATTACAAAGGTAATCAGTTTTACTGAAATATAATTATCAAGACACACTCATATAAATATGTATAGATACAAGTTCACAAATCTCAGATTAAACATCATATTTTAGAGTTGCCAGAGACACTACTAATTGGTCATTGTAGGTGGTACAGTGGACAGAGTGCTAGGCCTGAATCAGGAAGGCTCATCTTCCTGAATTTAAAAATAGTATGAGACACTAGGAATAGGAATCTGGACAAATCACTTAACACTCTTTGCCTCAGTTTCCTCATCTTGTCAAATGAGCTAGAGAAGGAAATGGCAAACCGTTCTAATATCTTTGCC
Organism: Sminthopsis crassicaudata; assembly: GCF_048593235.1. Classification (NCBI taxonomy): domain Eukaryota; kingdom Metazoa; phylum Chordata; class Mammalia; order Dasyuromorphia; family Dasyuridae; genus Sminthopsis; species Sminthopsis crassicaudata. Next base: position 547,751,822 of record NC_133618.1, read on the forward strand.
AAGAAAATCCCAAATGAGATCACAAAGAGTAGCACACAATTGAAAAACACCTGATAAATAATGGAGATAGATTCCAGGCTTGACTGACTCTGAGGCTAATATTCTGTCTGCTAAGTAGAGATAAGTCTTGTATATAAACAGGTAGACTGAGGTAAAAATGTAAAAATGGTCAAAGAGACACAAAAAATGATTATGGAGGGAAAGATCATTTTGACCTGAAAAGAGAAATCATTGAAAGCCTCATGGAAGAGGTGTGACTCTTGATCTTAGACTTGAAGGAATCAAAGGATTTCAACAAATGAAGGTACTGAGGGATTCCCTTCCAAGTTTGTGCAAGTACAATGAGATAGGAGAGGGCAGAATTAAGTTGCAGAAACATAGTTGTCTAGTTCATTGAACAGGCTGAAAATCTAAGTGGAATAGTCAACAGAGCACTGGATCTGGAATCAAAAAGACCTGATTTAAATCTGGCCTAAGACACTAACTAGCTGTGTGATTTGGGCAAGTCATTTAACTTCTGTTTATCTTAGTTTCCTTATTTGTAAAATGAGTCTAATTATAATACCCACCTCTCAGAGTTGTAAGGATCAAATGAGATAATATTTGGAAAGTGTCTATACATAATAAGATTAGTTAATATTGGATATTATCATTATCCTTAAATGCTCAGATAAAAGTTCATATTGGTGAAGATTTTTGAACAGGGGAATGGAGTATTTAGATCACTTTTTGAAGATTTCTTTTGAAGCCATTCATAGTATGGATTGAAGAGGTAGAAAAACCAATTAGAAAGCAATTCACATTACTTCTTAAAGGTGAAATAATGAAAGCCTAAAGTATGCTAGTGGAAGGGGGAATGGAAAAGGGAGGATGGATTTGAGACATGTAGCAGAAGTAGGATGAGATGACTTACTTGCATGTGAGAAATAAGAAAGTAGAACAGGGAAAAGGTGACTTCAAAGTTTTGAACCTATATGGCTGTGAGAGTATGATCAATAAAAAACTAGGAAAATTAGAAGACAAAGGAAGACAATGAACTCTGTTCAAACATGTTGACTTTGAGGTGTCTCTGGGACATAGAAGCAGGTTGCTTGTTTCACAGACAGTTGGCAGTGTAGGAAGGAAGCTCCAGGCAGAAATTGTGTCTCCAAATGGCAAGCATTTACAGACTGGACTTCATTCATTCAGAGTAAAATACTCACAACATCACTGATTTTGAATGTAGTATCCATGCTTTTCTATATTATGTATGGTAACAATGGTAAAAATACAAGTGGGTTCTTGCTTAATATATTCTGTAGGAATTAGGTTCTTTTAATTTCCAACTTTGGTGGAGCTATCCTTATTTTTTTTATCAGTGCCTTTGAGTTCACAAAACAGACAATGATGGTACCTTCCTAATGTTTTCATAATTGAAGTAGTTAATATTCTAGTCCCATTCTATCTTTCAGATTTTTTTTTCTCCCATTTGCCTTCCCAACTTGGACTTTTCACTCCAGTCACATTGGTTTGCTTTCTCTGTTCCCCTAACCATATTTCATTTATCTCTGCTCCGCTTAAAAAAAAAAAAAAGATATCAAAGTTCCCTTCACCTCTCCATCTCACTTAGTCACATCTTGGTTTTAGAGTATTGTTTAATATTGAACTTCTCAATAATAAAATTACTACTAACTAACGTTTGTGTAATTCTTCACAGTCTACCAAAACATTTTCCTTGAGATAGTTTTATGAGATAAATGAAATAAATAAGATAAATGAGATAAATAAAATGAGGTAATAAAATTCTTGTGATGTCAGATTTCAATTGAAACATGTATTGAGCATTTATTATTTATATTGCCCTGGAGTAGATACTGGGGATACAAAGACAAAATTTAAAATAATCCCTATATTCAAAGAGTTTTTATGATTCAAACCACAGAGTTCAGGACAGGAAAGTTCTTTCTATAATATTGGCAACAAGTGGCCATCCAACCTGCAGTAACAGGGAGGAGAAAACCCCCTACTTCCCAAATTCTACTTTGGACAGCATTAATTGGTAGTAAGTTTTTCTTTGTATCAATCCAAAATATTTTTCTCATTGTCTTCTGCTTTCTGAAGCCAATAAAAACATGTATAATCCCACTGTGCTTGAGAGCTCTTGAAATATTCAAATATTCAGCTATCATACACCAACTAAGTCATTTCTTCTCCAGGCTAAACATTCCCAGTTTCTTGAGTCAATGTTCACATGACATGGTTGCAAGGCCCTTCATGATCTTGGTTGCTCTCCAGCTTCTCAATGTCTTGAGAAATGTCTAGAAATGAACACTATGCTTCAGATGTGATTTGATCAGAATTGTTGGAGGCAATGGGAACAAAATTTTCCTTTTCTTAAATGTAGCCAAAGATTACAATAGCTTTTTGGTTCCTGGATGTCAGTGACTTAGATTAAACCTACATTAAATCCACCAAAAATATAGGATCTTTTTTTCAGATAAACTAAGCTGCTTTCTAGTCACATCTCATCCCCCTTGTAGATGTAAACTTGAAAAAAATTATACCTTAGTGTAAGCATTTAAATTTATCTATTAAATTTCATTTCATTTGGACACTTTTCCTTTGAGTTGAAACCTCATCTCCCTGAACTTTCACTGATTGTTGCTAATTCTGCCCTCTGGGAATGCAAGAAACTATAATCCTTTTTCCATGTGTTGAATCCTTCTTCAAAATATTGAAAATAGCTTTCCCTTTCCTGACCCAACCCCTGTCCTCACATTTTCTCTAAGCTAAACATTCCTGGCTCCTTCAATTGATTCTCCTTTAGCATTGTCAAAAAAAAAATACTGTACTCTGCTTCATTTCAATTAAAATTTACCTGATTTTGTCCCTCTCTTTTCTATTTAGAAGGAGAAGCATCCAAAGCAACATGAATTTCCTCATGCCTTTAGAAGTCCAACATAAGACATATTGGAATTATAATTCATAGTATCCCCAAAGAAAAATTTCACAATATGGTGAAACATAGTTACAGAGCTTAGGTTAAAATCAATCAGACATAACATTTCCCATTTAAAATGATGGCACATCATAGAGGACCATTTCCTTAATCATTATGTCCCATCAAGGGGGAAGAGAAACTAGATATGAAGTTGATGGTTATAAGCTCAGTTGTTTGAGCTAAAAAAGGAACTAAATTTTTAAGCACAAAAAATATATTTCCATGCTTCCCTGAGGGAAAAATGATGAGCCCAATTTCACTCAAATACTCTACCTTTTGGTGCAAAACTAGACCAAGGTTCCCACTTCTAAGTCATAATTCATTCATACAGGATATTAGCATTAGTTCTTTAATCCTTAGTTTCCTAAGAGAAAGTGATTAGAGCTCCAGAAAAAGTAAGATAGGTGGCTTTTAGTAGAGGACATTATTTTCCTAGAGGTATGACTAAATAAGTTTGGAAAAGACTTTATTCTGGAGAAGTATTATTTTTTAACCTTTAAGAAATAGAGAGCTTTAAGATGCTTACATGGCACATTTTCTCTTTTCCTCCTCAGTGTCCTTCTTAAAACATCATATATATGTGTGTGTGTGTGTGTGTGTGTGTGTGTGTGTGTGTGTGTGTGTATATATGTATATGTATACATATATATATATGTATACGCATATATATACATATGCATATATATATATATATGCCAAATGGAACATAATATTCTACTTTTGGTCTGATCAGGACAGACAACAACCAAATTAGCATTCCTGTTGTTCTGGACACTATGCTTTTCAGTTCATCCTAGTATAACATTAGTTTTTTTTTTTCCCCATTACTTTTCCCCCTAGTCCTAGAACATCTACTGTAGTGATGGGATTTGAGTGAGTCACTTTATCTTCTCAACTTTAATTTGTAAAGGAAAATATATTATTTATAAATTTCCTTCTTGACCTTTTGTGTTTAGCATAAAATATCAAATAGAGCTATATAAAAAGTAAAAAGAAAAAGAAACTTGAAAAAACAAATGAATGGGAAAGCATTGAACAACTTATTATCTACCAAACAATATGCAATGGACTGCAGATACAAATAGGGAGAGACAGTTCCTTGCCTACAGCAAGGTGAGCTGGAGGGATAGAAAAGCCAAAAAATTCAGAAAGTATAGTAAGAGGACAAATGGCAGTACCATAGGGGACTTCATCTACATCATTAAGTGAGACAACTGTGCTGGGGCCTGAAAGGTGCAGAAGTTGGGCAGTTGGTAATCAGTCAAAGAATAAGCAGGTTTCTAATTTGTGTTACTCTGGATCCTATTTCTCACTTATGAAATCTAGACTAACAATAGCTTATTTAACCACTATGTTCCTTCCTTGACTTGTCTCAAGTCACATCCAGACTCCTACCCCTCTGTCTTCCATTTAATGAGAATAGTTATAACATAAACACAACCCAGACAACAACATTAGCAATTGCACAAATGCCATTGGGAAAATTCCTGTCTTCCTCATTCTCACCATTATCTTCCACATCATTGTGATAGATAGACACTACTTTCAAAGGCAGATAAATAAAATGAGGTTAGAAAGGCTGGTTGGGGCAATATTGTGTCATCTGATGTGTTTATAGGCAATAGGGAATCAATCAAAGGTTTTTCAACAAGGTCAGGAAGGTATTATAGTTAGACTTATAAGTTAGGAAATTTATTTTGATAGATAGCTTAGATAAGGGTTAAACTTGAGGTAAATACATTACTTAATTGACTTAGAATAATTCAGGAAAAAAGCTGAAAAAAACTGAATTAGTATGGTAGCTTCAATTAGAGAAAATGCAAATATGAAAGTTGTAGAGATATAATCTTGCTTAATATGAGTGGATCAGTGACCCCAATGGCTAGGAATGAACTACCACCATGTTTTTGTCTCTCTGGCTGAATTTTAAAGCCAAGGAGTAAAAAGATGGCTTATTTCTGCTTTAATCGAGAGGCCTCTCTGCTTATGTGTGGGAAAAATGTCCAGTCTTGGCTAGTAGCAAAATGATTTTCATCGTTATAACCTTGTTATCAATGGTTTCAAACTGCTGAAAAATTTTCCTTCAGGGCTGCAACTCTCTATATTTGGTCTTGCGCCAAAAGGTGTAGTATTTGAGTGAAATTGGTCTCGCCATTCTTCCCTCAGGGGAGCATGGAAATATATTTTTTCTGCTTAAAATTCAGTTCCCTTTTTGGCTCAAACAACTGAACTTATAACCATCAACTTCATATCTAAGTCAGTTTCAATAAGGAATCAAATCTCATAAGATGTTTGAGCTAAGGTAGGAAAGTAGCTTAAATCCTATTCTTAGGAACCAAAAGGAGAAGTTTATAGAGTGTTCAAGTTCATTTTATCAGAGGTGTGTTGCAAATTGTTAAAACAGAGCAGTTAGGAAGTAGCAGTTTCGAACTAACCAGTTATTTATACTACCCTCCCAAGCATTAACAAGGTAATAATAGAGCCATATTTTTCTTACTCTTTCTATTATCCTACTTAGGAAATGAAATGTGCAATAAATATAACAGACTATTATTATTTATAATTTTAAAATAATGAAAATTAAAGTCAAATCCTATTAAAACAGTACTTTCTCAATAGTAATGTCTATTTAACAAAATACTTCCAGGCTATAGCTATTGGCCTACATACTGCAAGAAGAATCACAGAATGTTCAGAGATAGAGGGGATGGTAGAGGCCCTGTACTAATAATTACATGTAATATAAAACATACAAAAAAGAAAGTTTGAAAGAATTGGATAAAAGTGAAATTATTGATTTAAAGTTAACAGATAGCTTCTGGAGTGTATTGAATAGGACAGTGACGTGGCCAGATATTTGCTTTAGGTAATCACTAGCAGCTGTATAGAGGATGGATGTGTGTGTGTGTGTGTGTGTGTGTGTGTGTGTGTGTGTGTGAGAGAGAGAGAGAGAGAGAGAGAGAGAGAGAGAGAGAGAGAGAGAGAGAGAGAGAGATATGAAAGTGGAAACAAGATTTTACAACAGTTGAATATGTAGGGTAAAAGAATGAGGAGCTGTTGACATCTCTGAGGTAATAAATCTGAATGTATAGATGGCTGACCATACCCTGTACATAAATAGGGAATGAAAGAGAGATAAGTTTTGGGGAAAAGATAGTGTTATGAGAACTGTTTTGCCCATTACAAACCACCTTTTCTGTCTCTTCCTATGGTACTTTATCTGACATCAAATGAGAAGGAGTATGGGTCTCTTGCTCACTTACTGACTACCCTAGAATGTAAATCCCACTCTTCAAGGAGTGCCTGATACAGTTTTCTTGAAGCTAGGATTAAGAATGAGGATGATAGGGATTTTTTAAGTGGCACCTATATAGTTGCTGCTGTTGTTGTTTGGGTTTTGTTTCTCTCATAATTGTTCTGAAGGATTCACAACTAGCTCAGGAAGGGAGAAACTGGCAGCTTGCAGAACAAGGGGAGAAGATAGAATGGGCTATGTTGGAGGTCAATGCTAAGTGAGATTGTTTTAGAAACAAGAAGAATAGGGCATAACCCATATTCCTATCCTCTGACTGATTATATGCCTCTTGGGATTCTGCCATTAACCCTTCCCTCCAACCCCCACCATGTCTTGATCTCCAGTTTGGAGACCATTGTTCTAGTTTATCAGCTTATGGGATCATTACTCTGTCATCAACTATTTTGTCCATTCCTCTCAGTTTCCTGCCATTTGTAAATTTGATAAGTGTGGCTTATTCGTTTATCTAAGTCATTGTTCAAATATGTTCATTGGCCCAGTGTCAATCACAGATCCCGAGAACACCAGTGATATCTCCTTTCAAGGCCATATCCAACTACTGATAACTTCTCTGGTTATAATTGTTCAACCAGTTCTGAATCATAGTCATATATTGTTTAGTTTACTACTTGCAATTGTTTCCATAAAAATATCAAGACACTAGCAAATCGTTAAGTATAGGTGAACTGTATCTGCAGAATTTCCATAGTCATGTCCAAAATTAAAAAAAAAAAAAGGTTAGTCTGGCTTTTAATAAGTATAAAGGTTAAGTACTGGTTCACAGATCATCCTTTCTAGATTCTCCTAAGAATCTTTCTTGACCACTTCTTGATGTATCATTCCTTGCTCATTCTTATTCTTTGCAATTAATTTATTACTATTCCAGATGTTCCCAATCATCTCTTTAATAATATTTTCTGGAATATTTTCAAGAATTGAAGTAAAGGTCTCTGGCCTCTATTTTGCAGATTTTATTCTTTTCCACTTTTTTTATATCAATAGCTCTTCTTTTTTCATTCTCCATAATCTGACAAAAATCATCGAAAGGGGCTTAGCAATCATACCTGTCCATTTTTTCAGTACCCAAGAATGTAATTTGTCTGGACCAGATAAAGTGAACTCATCAAAGGCTAGTCTCCCTCCTTTCTCCTGTTTTATCTTGAGTATCGTCTTTCTATAAACCATTTTTTCTTCTGTCTTTGTCAGCCCAATTATAATTCTCCTTGAAAAGGAAAACAAAAACAAAGTAAGAATGGGAATGCTATCCTTTTTCTCTGACAACTAGAAGAGTCAACTTACTCCTTTTTTTGATCCTCCTTTTTTACCTGATGATAGCATTTAGAAAAACCAAAAACCACTTTTTTATATATTTCACTTTCCTCACCAGTCTTTCACCTTATTTTGAGCTTTATTACTCCTGACATTATGCTTAGAGGACTAAATTTTACTTTCATATTTATGTGAAAAAAGAGTCAGACCATCTAGGACCTGTAATTCTATGACCTTTAAGGTTTCTTTTTATTCACAAGGTCATAAATCTTGATGGTCTGATTCTCTCTTTTGATATGGATGTGAAAATGAGGTTCAGTCAAATCAGCTTAAATTTGTCAATGACATATATCCATGCTCTATATATCTATCTGTAAGTACCATTCATCAAATGCATGTACGTACATCTATGTACATATAGGGTAATATATATATATATATATATATATATGTATATATATATATATATATATAGTGTAATATGTTGTTGTTTTTCAATTGTTTTAAATTGTGCCCGACTCTTTGTGACTTAATTTGGGATTTTCTTGACAAAGATACTGGAATGGTTTGCCATTTCTTTCTACAGCTCATTTTAAATGAGGAAACTGAGGCAAACAGGGTTAAGGGATTTGAACAGAGTCCGACAGTTAATAAGTATCTGATACCAGATTTGAACTCATGAAAATGAGCCTTCCTGACTACAGGTCCAGCAGTCTACCACTGTACCACCTAGCAATGTAAATTATATTATTATACATAATGTGATAGCTATGAGACTTTATTTGTATAGACAGAGAGATATGTCTTTGAAAAATCAAAGTTGATTGGAGAGTTGCATGTGCAATATGTAGTAGTATAAAAGTATGACAAAAGAATTTGATTAGTTCCTTGCAGGTCATTATAAAAGTATTTGATTTGCTGTCAGTTTAGTAATATGATTTATGTCAAATTTGGGCTACGGTATACAACCAGGAAAGAATAGTGACTATATTCACTAATTAAGCTCATAATAATTCATATTTATGTAGTAGGATAAGGTTTGTAAATTTTGTTTCTCAAGATCTTATAAGATATGTAGAATAATATTTGTCATTTTCTTATCTTACATAATTTTCACTGTAAAGATTTGAACCCATGTCTTCCCTTGATTGCAAATCTACTTCTTTTTTTCCTACATCAGGTTGCCTCTAGGTCATAAAATTCATAAGCGCTTCCAAAAATTATATGAATAAGATGATCTAAACTAATTTAAATAGCCTAAGTTTCTTATGGAAATCCAAGGCATGGTAGGCACTACAAAGATGGAATAATAAGAAAAATACTTTTTTTTTTAAGTCATAGGCTCATAGTACCATAGGTTTAAAGCTGGAAGGAACCCCAGGCACCATTTGGTCCAAATTCCTGTGGATAAAACAGATTACGACTTGTTCAAAGTTGCATAGGTTGTAACTGTCCAGAGTTGAGATATGAATTCAGGACTTCTATTCCAGGCAATGCTCTTTCTCCCATACTTTACTTGGAGGAAATGATACAATATAACTTTTTGCATTGCTAGAAAGTTCAAAATTACAAATTTGTCTTATTTCATTTTATTCATACATTTGAATTCTTTCCTTTTTTTTTTTTTTTTTTTTTTTTTTTTTTTTACTTAGCAAAATTCCTGATGTTTTGTTTGTGAATATTCAATAAATCTGGGACTGCAAGGAACTATATAACTGACATTTATACATACTTGTAAAATTCAATGACCTTATCTTATATTTAAATTTATAACCTTAATGAACCAAAAAGGGACTTAGTTCAAGCAAGTAATTGTAATTGAAAATAGATGCATCAACCTGACCTTGATTAGTGAACTAACTCATTTTTCTTTGTGTTTCAGCCATATGGATTTCAAACCAATCAAAAATTCATCATAAAGAGGTTGAATATTTTAAGGTAGGTTTGTGTGACAGTGAAATCGAAATATAAATCTTCATATACAAGAGAGAATGCCTTTACAAGCACAAACATAATTATGAAATTGTTCATGACAGGTTTGTGGAGGGGCTGTATGTCAAACATGTTGCTACTGATTCCCAGTGATGAGATAATGTCTCTGACACTTGAGTCACCCTAAAGTTTAATCATTACAGATGGAATACAGCTTATTTATGTTGGTAAAGTAATGTGATTTTTAGTACAAGTCAGGACAATTGTCTTCGTGTTTCCAGTGTCTGTAAAAATTCACTTTTTAGTTCACATTATCCTCTAGAAATAGACGATTATCGTTCTCAATATTTGTAACATTAAATACTCCAAGAGATTCAGTCAAAAATGATATTTTGCTTCTTTATAATGTTCTAAAAGTCCTTGTGGTAAAACTCATCCCCAGCTTTATGCATGATGAAGTACATTTTAGGAGATAGTCTTGCCTTTTAACACTTTATAAAAACAATTAACAGACAAGAGCTTGAATGTCAAAGATCTTTATGAATTTACTTTTGAATATGTACCTTAAAACATTTTGTTCAGTAGAACATTTTCAGTTCTTCAATCTGAGAAATGTGGGTTTTTCAATCTAATAATGTAAAAGCACTAGCACTTTCATCAATAATAAGCTTAGAACAGGATCTATTATTACAACTCTTCTTTCTTTGTTAAGCACAGGGACTAAAGCAATGTATTTTTTCAATTATTTCTCTATAGATGAATGCTAAGAATAGTCCACTAAAAATATATAAATCACTTTATCCTTTTGCCTAAAAATTTATTCTCATAATAGTTCCGATATGACGAGAAGAGCAATATAGTATTTATTAAATATTTAGAATTTTTGGAGATTGTTTACACACAAATAAACCAAAATGTGGCATTTGTCTGCTATGCTTATTGACAAAAAGTATCCTCAGTATTGTCAATATCAATAAGCAGCCATAGGCTCTGGGTTCCATCATTGTAAGTTTGTTGGAAGATATAAAATGCCTTATCTGAATCTGATCATAGTTTAAAGATATAAGAATATCCTTTTGTTGCCTAATGGAACCTAGCTATTAAAGATATACAATATAAAATGCTCCATCCCTACTACCTTTGCCATAGAATTTCCCAGATAGGTTATTAGTCTAAAAACTAAGCTTTTAGTGACCTGTGTCAGACCTAATACTGGCTAATAATAGAGTACTGGATCAATGAAATAAGTTAGGGCACAGAAGAAACTTGGTCAATACCTATAGCAACTTATGGTTTGATAAGTCCCAAAATTCTAGCTTTTGGGATAAGAACTTACTGTGACACACAACTTGCTGGAAAAATTAGAAAGTAGTGTGTCTGAAAGAAGACCCAACATCTCACATTCTATATCAAAATAAGGTTGAAGTGGGTGTATGATTCATATATGTTGAGGGGGATATGGTAAAAATGGGATGGTAATGCATTGTTGGTGTTGTGAACTGATCCAACCATTCTGGAGAGCAATTTGGAATTGTGTCCACAAGGCTATAAAATTGGGTGTACCCTTTGATCCAGCAGTGTCACTATTGGGTTAAAAATTGTTCTTAAAAGAGGGAAGAGGGCCTACATGTGCAAAAATGTTTGTAACAACTCTTTTTGTGGCAACTAGAAACTTATTGGATGCCCATCATTTGAGGAATGGCTGAATAAGTTATGGTATATGACTATAATGGAATATTACTGTTCCACAAGAAATGATGAGCAAACTGATTTCATAAAACTCTGGAAAAATTTACATGAACTGAGAGACTGAGTGAAGTGAGCAGAACCAGGAGAACATTGTGCACAGTAATAAGATTATGTGATGATCAACTGTGATAATGTTAGCTCTTCTTAGCAATGTGTAGATACAAGACAATTTCAATAGACTTGAGATGGAAAATGCCATCCACATTCAGAAAGAAAACTATGGAAATTGAATGTGGATAGAATATGGATTAAAACCTTGTATTTTCATCTTTTTATTTGTTTGCTTTTTCTTTCTCATGGTTTTTTTCCTCTTTTGGTCTGATTTTTCTCATATAACATAACAAATATAGAAATATGTTTTAAAGCATTGTACATGTGTAACCTTTATCAAACTGTTTGTTGTATTGGAAAGGGGGAGGTAAGAGAGGGAGGAAGAAAAAATATAGAGTATAAAATCTTGCAAAAATGAATGCTGAAAACTATCTTTACATGTATTTGGAAAAAATACTGTTGAGAAATATTTTTAAAGTGAGCTCCTCTTATGAAATTTAGCTTATATTATACAATAATGTCATATCCTGAAAGCATAAGGTAGCCTGAATTTCTCAAATGAAAATTTCTTTGAAACAAATAAGGTACTGTTATATTTAGCTTATATACTATAATGTCATATCATTGAAGTATAAGATGTTTTAACTGCTCACATGGGATCCCCTTAAGATAAATAAGCCTTGCTAAAATAGTAAGGAAATATTTTCAACCAAACTGTCTCATAAGTTAATTATGGATAAAGATGGTGTTAGAGTCCTTTTTTAAAGTATTGTGCCTTGGCACACAGAAAGGAGGGTGTTATTTGTTTTACTTGGCTTCAGAGGACAAAAAAAATTGCAAGGAGGCAAAGTTAGGTTTGCTATAATGAGAAACTTCTGAATAATTAGAGCTCTCCCAAAGTGGAATGAGCTGGTTCTGGGACTTAGCTGGTGTCCCTGACTTGGGGGAATCTTCAAGGAAAGACTTACTGGCTGTTTTGTAGAGGGAGTTCTTTTACAGTTATGGTTTAGATTAGATGGCCTCTGAGACCCTTCTCCACTCTGAGATTCTATGAATAAACTGAAAGTTCCCATATAAGTCAGCTCTTTCTGTGTTAGAATTCTTATTGAATTTGAGATATATCTGATGTAAATAAACATCAATGACCTGAAATGTAATTGCCCAGTGAAGTTGCATATGTTATCCTGAGTTCTAAAGTAAATCCTAGATAGTTAAAAGTACTCTTGAAATTTCCTTAAATTGCCCATAAAGTACAAAGACTTGTGTCTCTTTAAGAGAAAGTTTTGTTTTGTTTTGTTTTGTTTTTCCCTGAAGGTAAAAGTTGAATTTGTTTAAGTTAAATGTACATATGACACAATTCTATCATATAAGCAAATCTGCAAAATCTTGCAAAATCCTGGTTAATGAATGAAATTTATGTTGTCATCTGCTTTCTATCTTGCTTCTGGCACTATCAGAAGTGACTTGAATCAAGGGGAATTCCCAGCATTACTGCTAGGCAGGCAGTTCAGTGGTTCTGTAGCTAAAAATGCATATTCTTGAACCCAAGTTGACTCAGAATGCACTTTTTAATGGATTCCAAAGGCCCCATTTTGCCATGGTCAGGCAGCACCAGGACCTAGAGACCTGCTTGACTTTCAGACCACAAGTAAAGGCCATCCTATGTTGTTCACTCAACATTGGAGTAAGTTCTGGAGCATTCTTTTTATAGCCAGTCTTGCTCTGGGTCTCTACTAACTCTCACCTTGACTATTAAGAGATAGAACTAGGACCAGGAACAGGATACAATGTGCTTTTGCTGTATGCATGTCATGTCCTTCCCCAACTTCTTTTTTCAGATATAGACAATCAAATCATCATTTTTTTAAAGTGATAATTTACTGCTTTATGGCTCTACTCAGTAACTATGTAATTCTGAAAGCTAGTTGTTTCCAATTCTTCATGACTCCATTTGGGGTTTTCTTGGAAAAATACACTAGAGTGTTTGCCATTTTCTTTTCCAGATTATTTTACAGTTGAGGAAACTGAGGCAAACAGGGTGAAGTGTCTTGGCCAAGATCGCACAGCTAATAAGCATCTGAGGCCAGATTTGAATTCATTCTGACTCTGAAACCAGCATTCTCTCTGCTGTGCTAACCCGTTGCCCTAATGAATTAATAGCTAATCTTTATGTAGAAGTTGAAGCTCTTCAGAGTTCTTCAAATATTGCCTCATTTGATCTCACAATTCCATGAAGTAGATACTTTTATTACCTCCCTCTTTACAGATGAGGAACCTGAGTCATAGGAAGATTAATTGCCCAGGGTCACACAGCTATTACCTGAGATAAAAATTGAACTCAAGTCTGACTTTTCAGGCCTAGGCCATATCCATTTAGCCACCTAAAATATATGCAAAGAAATCACATATTTATTTTGCATTTACTTACATATATGTACATTGTTTTCCTCTAATAATATATATTCATCTAGAGTACGGGGACTGCTTCATTTTTGTTTTGTTTCCCCAATACACAGGATAGTCCCTGACACGTAGAAGTAGCTTAAAAAGTACATTTTTGAAGTGAGTAGAAAATGGCTTTATAGTGTGATTCAATGATATTTTTAGTGCATTGGTATAGAAGTCCAAGGGGTAGCTGAGTGGTACAGTGGATAGAGCACCAGGTCTGGAGACAGGAAGATCTGAGTTCAAATTCAGCCTTCGACACTTAAGGTCACTTGTGTGACCTTAACTCTTCCTCAGTTTCCTCATCTGTAAAATTGAAACACACTGAAGAAGGAAATGACAAACTCCAGTATCATTGCCAAGAAAACCACATGGCCAAAGTCGTTGGGGACATGTAGAGTCAAATACAACTGAGTGACTGAATAAAAAATAGAAACCCAAAGACCTGAGTTTTAATTTTATTCATCATTTCTTCTCTTTGCACCTCAATTCCCTCATCTATAAAATTATCTCTAAGCAACTCCCTTCCAGTCGTGTAATAAACAGGCTTTAGAGAACTGTCCTAGGAGCCTAAGGACCATTTTAATAATTTATTTTTAAGGTAGAAAAATTTTTTTCCTGGTGAAAGTTATCTATGTAACCAACTTAACAACAAACATTTGAAACACAAACTATTTGTCAGTTGGGGACTGCTAGTAGTGAAATAATGTCATATTTTCAGGTTTCAATAAAAATGTACTTGCCCATAGCATAATACTTTTAGACTCAGCTTGATTTCTGGTTTGTGTTAATTAGCATGGCTGAGGTACCTGGTACTCAGAGCATTCCTGCAGCAGAACCCTGAGGCCTACCTTAATTTTCATTGAACCATAATAATCAAAATTGGAAACATATACTGAAGCATGTGTGCTACCAACACAATAGACATAGTGATTCACACACCCAATTTCCCTTCAAGTTTCCTGGCATGGCTCACACATGATGAATTCTTTTCTGGTTAGTAGAAAGAACAACATTTTAAAAAAAGAATTAGCAATCTTTCTGAAATCTGAAGTATTGTATGGATTTGTCATTTTTATGTCAGAGTCGAGAAGGGTTATATTTTATAATGAATTAAACCTTTTGTTCATAACTGAACATGTCCTTGGTATAGTCTATTTCATAGGATGACTTTTAAGCCATCAAGAATAAAATGTCACTAAACCTTAGTTAGTATTTTATTATGCAAAGTTGAGTAATCAGAAAAATCATGGATTTAAGAAAAAAGAACTGTCCAAATAGAAGCCCTACTTAATTTTCAAAATGTACTTTTATTTCCATCTACTTATATATGTGCATATATACATATATATTTATATGTGTGTGTATATATATATGCATATATATATATTATTGTATATATGTGTACACACATTCAGGTTTTTTATGGGGGAGTAATATTTTAAATCTTCATCTTAATCAAATATCAAAAAATAAAAAGAATATTTCCATATATACAATATAAAAGAGGATTCAACATAAAACTATGAATTTCCATTTCACAGTTTTTTTATAATAAATACTATATATCTTTTTCAAAGCTACCCTGTTTTTCTGTGCTTGTTTCTAATTTTTTTTGATCTTAGCTCTGCATTTTTTTCTCCCTCCTTCCCTTCCCAGGCTGCCCTAGAGAAAACTACTATCTCTCTCTCACACACACACACACACACACACACTCTCACTCAAAACATACTATGCATGTTTCTATTTATCTTCTCTTCCTCTGGATGTGAATAGCATCCCCATTCATAAGTTCTTTGAGTATTCCTAATACTCAAAATAATTTGTTCAAATTTGTTTTTAGAACAGTAGTGCTGTAACTGTGTATAACATTCTTTCGGTTCTGTTCATATTCTGATTCTATGAAACTTCTTCCTCTTTCTATCTATCCCTATTCCTCATTCCTACTTCTGACATATATCAAAAATGTACAAACCACATCATTTACTTAATCTCTTAGCACCCCCAGGCTACTCTTAGAACCACAATTGAGATGAATTGCAATTTTGCATCAGTGTAGTTTCTAAACCCTGTGATCCATACTGTGATAAAAATCCATGTTCAGAATCCCTGCCTTCTTCCCCTCATTAGTAGGTGGAGCCTAGAGAGAGCCTACTGAAGTGGAGAAAGGACTAGCCTTAGAAATCGGGTAGATCTAATCGTTCTTAGCCCTGCCTCTGAACCAAATTACAGTGGAGAGGCAGAGTGGTACAGAAATGGACTTTGGGAGGCAGACGGGCCTTAGTTCAGTTTCTGGTACATGTGTGAAATTTAACCTCTTACTATCCCAGGAATCTCCCTAAGACTAAAAACTGGAAATCAGCTTCTGATTGTCATTGGGAGGGAGCTTACAGAACCATGGAATAACTCAGAACCGATGCACATACTTTCTCAGAGATGGATAATTAAATCAATATTACCTCTGCAACATTACCATTCCAGAAATGGGAATGAACTGATGAAAATGCAGATGGAGTATATTGTGTGAGGAATAACAAGGTCAATGTCCCTGGATCACAAAATACACAAAGAGAGGGTATACATTATTAAAAGATTGGGAAAATGTGGGTGTGGGGAATGGGAAGTGAGATTATGAGGGAATTTGAATACCATCCAGAGAATTTCATATCAGATCCTGGAACTGATCAGGAGCCACTGGAGTTTCTTGAGTAGGGGGGATGGCATGGTAGCCCTGAGGCTTTAGGAAGACCATTTTAGCAGCAGAATGGAGCAGAAGACCAATGAGCAAGCTATTCTAATAGGCCAGGTGTGAACCTGCATCAAGGTAGGGAAGTTTGAGAGGACAGAAAGGGAGGATGTATGGGGGAGATATTAGAAAGGTAAAGTGAGCAGGCTTTGGCAACAGATTGGCTATGGGAGTTAAGGGAGAGGAAGGGGACTAGGATTCCATCTAGGTTTCAAACCCCAGTAACTGGAAGGATGGTGGGATCCTTAACAGTAATAATGAAGTTAGGAAGAGAGGAGTGTAGAAGGATAATAAATTCCATTTTAAACATGCTGAGTTTAAGATATCTATTGGATATCCAGCTGGGGATGTCTGAAAGACAGATGGAAATGCAAGACTGGAGGTCAACAAGGAAATTAGGCTCTAGATAAATAGACAAGAATCATGACCATTGAAAACATGGGAGCTGGGGGCAGCTAGGTGGTGCAGTGGGTAGAGCACCAGCCTTGAATTCAGGAGGACCAGAGTTCAAATCTGGTCTCAGACACTTAACACTTCCTAGCTGTGTGACCCTGGGCAAGTCACTTAATCCCAGCCTCAGGGAAAAAGAAAAAAAAAAAGAAAAAAAAAACATGGGAGCTAATGAGGAAATGTAGAGTCCAATCCCTGTGTTTTACAGGTATGTAAACTGAGTCCCATGGAAGGTAAGCAAATTAGATATAGGATTCCATCCCCCCCCCCCGATCTTCTGATAACAAATCTACATTCTTTCCATTCTAATATGTTGCTACTCTAATAGAAGTCATGTTTCCACAGCCCTGTAACTTTGAGCCCAGTTCGAAGTTGCAAATGTTATGTACTTATGGACCAGTTTAGTTTAATGGCCAACAACCAACTATCTGTTCCTCAACTAGCTGGGTTATATTTATGGTATACTACACAGTAAGGTCTGAGAGTGAAAATGGGAAGGAAAACCTTTCAAAGTGCAATGTGAAAATCACATGATCTCTTAGATGATAGATGGATGGATGGATGGATGGATGATTCCTAAAGCATTTAAGTGCTATTGTAAATGCTTACTGTGCCGGGCACTGTATTAGTTGCTAAGAATACAAATACAAACAAAAAGAAAGATGATCTCTGCCCTAAAAAAATCACATTCTTTTTTTCTATTTTATTTTTTACTTTGAACTTAATAAATTATGTCCATAACATAATAGAATAGGAAAAAAAATCATTGTTCCTGAAACTGAAATCTATCGTGTACAACTTGCTAACATGCTCTAATGGGAAAAGACAATACATTACAAGAAGCTGGAAGTAGAGGTGAGGAATGTCAGACAGGGCAAGTTGTCTAGGGAGCTAAGGGGCTGCTTCAGTTTCAAAATGAATATTGTTGGCATAGAGTAATATGTTTATTGAAAAAATAACAGTTATTTTCTTTTAATGTATGTTTTTTATAAAATGAGATGCATTGGAAGTAAATGGAAACTGATTAAATTACAAATCAAATGAATATAAACCAGATTAATGATACATCTCCCCATGTTTGGAGAACATGTTCTAAGCCAATCTGTTAAAAATCTTATTATTCTACTTATCAAAAAGCATTTAATAAGGGTCATGGTGCATATGGTGTTATATTCAATCTTTTATAAAGTCAACAAACCCAGTATAATTTCAGCTCTTTAGTAGCTTACAATCTAAAGAGGATAAAGTGCAGGAAGTGCTAGTTATAGAATAATGAAACATTAGAGTAACCTTGGGTAACCTTTACTTTAATATCAACTTTGATGTTTTAATAAGTGCTTGCTTAATTGTATTTTGAATTGCAGTGCAATTAATACACAGGGTCTATTAAGACAAGGTGACTACGTGCAGAATGTTAAATATAACTAGAAAGCTAATTACTTATAGTATGTAACCCTCTGTAAAGACTGTAAGTCAGCTCCATTGGAGTTAAATAAAAGAACAAGTTCAGGGAGTCGAATGGGGTGTCTGCACCTGCCTCCACTTATCCAGGCTATGAAAAGGAGATTGGGTTTCAGCTCAGCTATAGAAAGAACATTGCAAATGTCAGAGGTAGCATGTGAGGAGGAATAGAGTTATGAATGGAAAGAGTGGAAACAGGTAGGAAATTTAAGGCAGAACAATAGAAGTTAGGTGTGGTACGCTCCCATAGTTTATTGGATAGGGATGAAAACCATAGTGCTGCTGTGTAAGGGGATCTTAAGATCATTTATTCTACCCTAGAAGAATTACCATACTTCTGGGGAGACAAGCCAAGGCCTAAAGAAGGACTGTCATCAAGAAGCATTAGACTTATCCTTGATCTCAGAGGTGTTGAAGTTGAAAAAAGACAAGTTTAGATTTAATATCATTAAAACAATGATATCTGTTCAAAAGTAGAATGTTTTATCTTGAGAGGCAATGAGATGTCCCTCACTGGAGACCTTCAAATAGCCACAGAGGAATTCTCATTGGGACTGTTATAGAAAGAGTTTTTGTTTAATTATCAGTTAAACATCTAAGGTCCCTTCCTACTATGAGATTCTGTGATATGTCAGCATGAGTGTTCAGAAAAATGCCCAATGAACACTACATTGAGAAGGGAAACCAGTGAAGAGCTGGTTACTGCAATTAATTTATTATTTTTTTTAAAAAAAGTTAAAATTAATTTTAAAAAATTAATAATAGCTTTTCATTTTCAAAATACTTGCAAAGATAATTTTCAACATTCACCCTTGCAAAACCTTGTATTCCAAATTTTTCTCCCTCTCTTTTCCCAATCCCCTCCCTAGGCAGCAAGTAATCTAATGTAGGTTAAATATGTGCAATTCTTCTAAACATATTTCCATATTTATCATGTACAGTCAATTTATGACACCTCAAAATTAGATGCTATAATATGTTTGGTTGTAGTCTTGTCTTTTTTTTTTTTTTTCAGAGAGAAAGTAGAGTCATCCCCATCCCAAAACCTAGTATCTTTTATTAATGGAGGTGGTCTCAGACAAACTGACATCTGGCAAATCCTTAATATAAAAAAGGCCACAGTCCCCCAGTGCATCCTGAGTCTTCACCAGTCCATCTTGCCAATGGACTTTGATGTCTCTGGAGGAAGGAACACAGCTCTACAATTTATTATATGCAATTCAAGTGAAAGTCAAGACTTTATCCTTGTGATATCATTGATCATCTTCCAGAACAAAGGATGTAAACAACCTTTTATAATCAATTAAATTCTCTTAATGCATCTTTTCAAAGGACCACTCTTTATAATTTTCAAGAATGACAAAATACTTCTCTTTAGCTTATGAACTAAACTTATATCTTTCCCTGCCATCTTAAGTGCCAAGTACAAGATCTACACTTGTTTTCAAGCACTCTTTTCTCAGTTAAGAGACTAAGATGAATAACAATAGATCTGTACAATATGAAAAATAAAATAATAGATACTTAAGGTTTTTTTTGGTCCATCAATAAAAAACCTGCTATGAATTTCCATTTTAATCAGCTTTCTAAATTTTGCTTTTAAAAAAAGCAATCAGAATTTATCTACTTAAGATCATAAAGATTAAAAGATACCCAAACAAAAGAGTATGAAGGAGTATATAGTATATAAAGAAGAGAGAGATAGTAATAAGCTGTTGCTATTATGCAAAGGAGAGATGTTGATCACACTACCTCCTATGATGATATAAATACATATATAGAGACAGATTATGAAATGCACCATCATGATGCACTTGAGATGTGTAATGTCTATTTATAATTATTGGGAATAATTCTTTGTGTTAGGCTAGTCTTTGTAGGTTGTTCATTAGGAAGCAAGGAGAAGAAAACATTACATAAATTTCTAATTTAATTTTTAGATACAGAACAGTTTTGATATCAAAGATGGTCAATATTAAAAAATTCCTTTTCTTGATGCCTATGTGCAAAACCAAAGATATCTGTTTTTTTTTTAGTTCTAATTCAATTTCATTCACCAAAAGTTTATTAAGAATCTACCATATTTATATCTCCTGGATAATAAGAGCTAGAATGATTGCATACAATTCATTCTGCT
Organism: Sminthopsis crassicaudata; assembly: GCF_048593235.1. Classification (NCBI taxonomy): domain Eukaryota; kingdom Metazoa; phylum Chordata; class Mammalia; order Dasyuromorphia; family Dasyuridae; genus Sminthopsis; species Sminthopsis crassicaudata. Next base: position 547,772,337 of record NC_133618.1, read on the forward strand.
GAGTGGACTGAAAAGGAGTTCTGACTACTCTCTTTATAGTTAAGTCACGAGAGTATACAGTGTAGATATTATGTTAGGATGAATCTGTAAAGATAGTTGGTCCTTTAAGAGGAACTTTAAAAACCTTTTCTTCAAGATCCATCACTAATTATGTAATAATTGGGTTTTATTTAATGGAGACCCCTGTGTAAAATTTGGAGTTTTACCAATAAAATTTGCCACTCTGGGATGGTTTCACAGCACACATTAACTTGTGCATTAGTATAACAGGTGTATATCTTGTCAGGTCTTATCCCAGATAATTGTACTGCTCACTTAATGGCCTTTAATAAAATTCTAGCCACAAGCACTGGGTAAAGAATAAGGCTTTGTTCTGGTTGTGCTGGGAGGTCCACCCACTCTGTCATACTGTCTCCTTGATGAAGGACTGCTGTGGGTGCCTCTTGTGTAGCAAAAACTGATATTTTCAAGGGTTTTTGAGTGACTCTTTTAACCACGTTGGATAAAGCCAGTTCCACTTGTCTCAAAGCCTCTTGAGCTTCTTTTGTAAGCTGGAGTGGTGAGTTTAAAGCACTGTCTCCCCTTAAAATGTCATATAATGGTTGCAATTAACAGGTAGTCAAGCCTAGCATGGGACACATCCATTGGAAATCTCCTGAAACTGAGTTGATGCACTGAGCACTAAAGGCAAATTACCAATTGGACAATGCTCTATTAGCATATGCTTGGAGAATGGCCCTGCGCACTATACTGTGCTGGCTTGATCTGTTGGTTTATACAGAGAATTGTAAGAGGCATTGGAGGGTGGAGTAAGACAAGTGAGAGTTTCCTTTAGGCAGTGGGGAGAGAGAAGGAAGGTGTGGAGATTCCTGTGTCCATTCTCCTGACTGCTACCCCAAAAAACCAAGAATAAAGACTTTGCTTATCCTGATTCCGGCTGATTCTAAGGTATCCAGGGTGCTAACTCGGTCTTCACATTTGGCGCCCAATGTGAGGCTGGGGATGGGGGAGAATCTTTTCCTAACAGTAAAACACTTAGCATGATACCTGGCAAATAGTAGATATTAATGTTTTGTGACCCTGTTTAGCCTTTAAAAAAAAAGAAAGGAAAATGGAAAAGTTCCCAAATCTGTATGAATTAAGAAGATAATTTTAATACTTATCAAGACATAAACTTCTTACTATATGCCTAGGATTGTGATTTAAGACTCTGACTTGAGGTCAGTACAATTGATAATGTACAAAGTTATACTGAAGTGATATTTCACAGAACAAAATCTACAAAAACAATTGTTAAACAACACCACTGGCACGGCTTTGGTTTTGAAATGTTTACTTCAACCTTTGGAAATGTGTATGGATTAAGAACAGTAGGACTAAAGTAACCAGTAATTTTAACCTTCCAATTACACAGCAGTGGTAGGACATAAGAGATAGTCCCGTTTAATTGCGTTTAAGCAAATGTTTCTTGAAAGTGTTTAGTAAGCACTTGTTCAAATACAGGGCTCTGTGATGGGTGTTAGATAAGATACAAAGATTAAGTGAAACAGTCCTTATTTTCATGAAATTTAGAGTCTAGTAAAGAGATTTGATACACACACAAATAATTATGTAATACATGACAGAGTGTTATGAAAATCTTTAATAAGCCTCCTCTTCCCCTCCCCTTCCCCTTCCCCCAAAAGCGCGGGCTGGCCCCAGGGCCGAGGTTCCGCTGGCCGGGCTCGGACGCCGGGGGAGGGGGGGGTCTCACTCCAGCGCCCGGAGGGGCTCTCCTCTTGTATTGGAACTCCTTCCTAGGCCGGCAGGCGCCCAGAGACGTTTGCGTGGAGTCTGGCTACCTCGCGTGTCCCCGGTGTTTCGATCCCTTTTTCCCGGACTTCCCTTCTCTTCCGGTCGTGCTGTGAGCGATCCTTCCCTCCTTACCCCTCCCATCCCCCAAGAGCGCGCGAAGGGAAACAACTTTATAACTATGTAATGTAACAGCAAGGTGAGGAGAGAACAGGTAAGCAGAAGATTGGGACCAAAGAGAACAAGATGAATGTTCCTGCAAGTAGTTGTGGTAGTCCCAATTCTTCAGAAATAGGAAGTGATTTTAAAGACCTCTGGACAAAACTGAAGGAGTGTCATGACAAGGAAGTACAAACCTTACAGATCAAAGTAACCAAGCTGAAAAAGGAACGGATTTTAGATGCACAAAGATTGGAAGAGTTTTTTACCAAAAATCAACAATTGAGAGAGCAACAGAAGGCCCTTCATGACACTATTAAAGTTTTGGAAGATCGGTTAAGAGCAGGGTTATGTGACCGTTGTGCAGTGACTGAAGAGCACATGAGGAAAAAACAACAGGAGTTTGAAAATATCCGGCAACAGAATCTTAAGCTTATCACTGAACTTATGAATGATAAGAATGCCTTACAAGAAGAAAACAAAAAACTTTCAGAGCAATTACAAAAGAAAATTGAGAAGAAACAGCATAAGGCTGTAGAGGCTGAGGAAGAAGTTATCCCTGATTCTCCTATGTTGACTTTTTCATTTCCTGGACTTAATCGACTAAGAAGAAAGAAGGAGAACCTACATGTCCGATATATAGAGCAAACACATACTGATTTGGAGCACCCTCTAAGTACAAATGAATTAGCAAAAAGTCTAAAGTCTTCAACTCAAGTACAGCACAACCTTTATGAAAGTGAAATTCTTGTAGCAGATACTTGTGATCAAACATTATCATCTATGACCAATATTCAAGATACCAACAATTATCCCATTGAGAAATCATCTTTTAACTTAGCTGCAGTTGTTGCTGAAACACTTGGACTTGGTGTTCAAGAAGAATCTGACTCGCAAAGTGCTTCGAATCCTCTCAGTGAAGATCTGCACCATCAACAGGAAGTAGAACCAAAGAAACAATCCTTTCAAGAATCCACAAAAAATAATGAAGATGGTTTGAGATTTTCAGATTCTTCTCCAAGGACTCCACCTGAAGTTGACTGGGCTGCTCGGGCGTCTTCTCCTGTTTTGGGGGCTGTTTCTAATGTGAAAAATGGTTTAAGCTTGAATACAAGCTTGTCCCCTTCTATTTTAGAGGCTGGGAAAAAGCCCCATCTCAAAACAAATTCCCTAAGCATTATTTCTAATTCTAAAACACAGAAAACTAGATCAAAATCTGAAGACACCAACCTTGTTACATGCCTTAATTTTGGTTCTCAACCAAGCACTGTCATTGATCATTCTTCTTCCATTAAGCAAATGATTGTAAGAAAGAATATGAGTGAATCAATAAGTACACAGATTGAGACTGATAATTCAAAAGATGAAACTACTGAAAAAAATGATCTTTTTGTGCCATTGAAACCACTGGGAGGTAGAGGAACCAAAAGGAAGAAGACTGAAGAAGAAAGTGAACATTGCCCCCAAACTTCTTTTGATAAAGAAAACGCTTTTCCTTTTCGAGGGGATATTCATCATTCTGTCAATGGAGAATCTGTATTGGATAAACCCCTGGATCTATCTGATCGATTTTCAGCTATCCATCGAAAAGAAAAAAGCCAAGGAAATGAGGTTATTGGTGGTTATGAACCAATAAAAATGAAAGGCAGGATGGGACATGGAGATTGTGAGCTTGCCTCAGTTCTTCAGTTAAACCCTTGTAGACTAACTAAAGCACAAGCTTTACAAGATAATCAAGATAAATCATCCTTAGAAAATATCCAGTGGAGCATAGATCCAGCAGCAGATCTTTCACAATATAAAATGGATATTACTGTAATAGATACAAAGGATGGTAGTCAATCAAGGTTAGGAGGCGAGACTGTGGACATGGATTGTACATTGATTAGTGAAACTGTGCTTTTACAAATCAAGAAGCAGGAGCAGAAGGAAGAGAAAAGTCCAAAGAGAGAAAGAAAAGTGAATGATAGCTTATCAGAATTGTTTGATCAGACAACACGTGAAGAATATGAATCCTATTTGACAGATAGTTCACTGTGTGAACCAGAAGAAAATCTCCAAGTAGAATATGAAGAATTATCAGTTGCTGCAAAGAAACTAAATAGTCATGAAGATATACCTGATAAAGTCAAACAAAAAGCGTTTGTGGAGCCTTATTTTAAAGATGATGAAAGAAAGACCACATTACAAAATTTCCCTCACATTGAGGTGGTACGAAAAAAGGAAGAGAGGAGAAAATTACTTGGACATACATGTAAAGAATGTGAAATTTATTATGCAGATATTCCAGAAGAAGAAAGAGAAAAGAAACTAGCCTCCTGTTCAAGGCATCGTTTCCGCTATATTCCTCCTAACACACCTGAAAATTTCTGGGAAGTTGGGTTTCCTTCAACTCAAACTTGTGTGGACAGAGGGTACATTAAGGAAGATCTTGATCCTTGTCCACGACCCAAAAGGCGGCAGCCTTACAATGCTATGTTTTCTCCAAAAGGCAAAGAACAGAAGACATAAATGTTGAGGAATTTGCAAAAGGTGCCAGAACAAAATTCCTCATTTATTTATAGTTGAAGTTGAAATAAAAAACTGATTTCTTCCCCTCTTTCTTCTAAAAAAAAAAAAAAAAAAAAAAAAAAAGAAAATCTTTAATAAGTGGAGATCAGAAATTCTCTGGAGGTGACATTAGTTATCAGGAATTCAACAAATGAAAAGTAAAGGGAGGGCATTTTAGGTAGAATTCTATAATGTGAACAAAATTAGTCAGGAAAGCATGGAATGTGTCTGGAAGACTATAAATGGCTCAGTTTGGCTATAACATAGTATACATGGAAAAGAATATTAGAAGATAATAATGGTAAAGGCAACATATTATGGAGAATCAGAATGCAAGGCAAAGGAGTTTAGATTTTATTCAATGGACAGTAAAGAAGGAGGCATTGCATGGTTTTGAGCAGAGAAGAGCCATTATCTCAATTATGTTTTTGATGTGGAAGATGATTCTGCCAAATTTTAAGAGAAAAAAAGGAAGACCTTAGAAATCAAGATTTAGAGATGGAAGGGAACTTAGATAATAATGAATACCACCCAGAGGAGGAAATGAGATTCAAAGTAACTAAGGAACTTGCCTAAGGCGACACTAGTAATAAGGTTAGAATTGGAACTCAAAAATTTTCTGGTGCAACTAAATAGCACAGTGGATTGAGCACTGGGCCTGGAATCAGGAAGACCCGAATTCAAATATGGTCTCAGACACTTAATACTTACCAGAGGTGTGACCTTGGGCAAATACTTAACCCCAATTGCCTACACAAAAACCAAACCAAAACAAAACCAAAAAAAATAAAATAAAATAAAAATCTTCCCCCAAAAACTATCTGCTGAATTCAGATTCATTGCTCTTTCTATCACATCACATTGCCTGTCAAGCCTTTGCCTGGTTTTATAATTTTCTTATTTCCTGGATTTTTGCTATTACTAAATAATGCCTATTTATTATTAGGTCATAGGGAAATAGTCTGATTTACAAGTATGACACTGTTGAGAAAAGTGGTAAAGAAACATGAATGCCAAAAACCTATTTCAAGTGGTTTAACAGAACATTGTGGAAGAGAAAGTGGGACACAACCTTCTTAGGAAGGAAATTCTTGCTCAGATTCTGTTGGACAAGTAACCTGAATGCCCTTCAACTCTGAAATTCTGTAATTCTGTGTTTATTCACTGGGTTGTTAAAAAAAAAAAAAGAAATTGCTTTATTAATCTTAAAGTCTCAAAGGGCTTTATAATGTGAGGAATTATAATGTAAATGTGGGGAATAGTAATTGGTGTTGATGGTTTTATGTCTGTTATCACTGCCACCATCAGGGATCTACCACATAGTGGTTTGTGACTTTGGATACATAGGTCACTTTCAGAGGCTTGTTTTTATTCAGCTATGAAATGAGGATAAGAATACTTTCACTCCTTATCTCTCACAAGGTTGTTGCATAGAAAAATGCTTTGTTAACTCTAAAGCACTAAATAAGTGTGAGCTATTCTTCTTATTATTATCATTAAAGAAAGGATAATGATTCCTGGAGGTTTAGAATTATTGTGAAGAACAATTATGTGTGGAAGATAAACAACAACTAAAGCAAACATAATGTGAATTTAAAAATAAATCCTTTTAGAGGATCTGTTAATAAGCTATTTGCCATATAGATTTTTGTACTGAAACATGTAACATTTAATAAGGATAAAGGAAAATACCTCTACTTGGGGTAAAATGAAGTACACAATTATAAGATGGGAGCTAGGCAACTTACAACATAGTGTAGAGGTTTTAAGGGATTGCCAGCTCATTGAGTTAATATTGTGACATGGTCAACAGCAAACAACAAAAAATTATTGATATATTACAAAAATATCTAAATGGATCTTTTATTTCATTAATTTTATTGTCTCCAGCCAAAGTGATTGCCCTTCACCTATGCCTGATTATCCTGTGTAACTCTTGTTCATGTTCTCTTAAAAAAGTTGAGGGCAGGGAAGATGAACAGAGACCATCCGATTTTTTAGAAGAATCCCTTGATTTCTCCCAGTTGACATGGAGAACTCTTGCTGTTTGCCACTTATCTCTTGTCCTTGCCACATCATTTACCCATCATACATTTCCTTTGATGACATATTTTATTTTTTCTGAGTTCATTTTTCTGAGTTCCTCATTAGTTAAAGTTTTACATCCTGCACACATCCATCTTATACCTCTCTACTACTCTCTGTGTGATATATTCATTTTTTATTATTTGGAGGCAGTTGTCTATGTCTTGTCACAGGTAGACTGATGGTAAGGGGAAATGTTTTATTAACTATTTCCACAGAAACTTAGGTTCTTTGGAGGATCTCTGTAATTTTAATTTTCCAGTTTCAACCCAATCGGTTTCTCCTCAGGTTCAAATTCAGGCACAAGTTATTGTTCATTTTTATTATCTATCTATATATCTATATATCTATATATCTATATATATATATACCCACTTGCACACACACACACACACACACACACACACACACACACACACTGATGAACAGGCTTTATAAGTTGTCCATCTAAATTCATATCATAATCAGGGAAATAGGCATTTTCCTATTTGCTTGGTCTTTCTTATGTGGATGATAAAGCTTTGAAACACTTGGACAGCTTCTTCATTGATATTATATCTTCACAGTATCATAGATTTAGAGTTGGAAGAGACACTGGACATAGAAGCCATCAAGTCCAATCATTTTGAAATAAGGAACTGAGTCATACTGAATGTCAAGATTCTATTCACCTGCTGTCAGACAAAACAAATAAGTGTCTCAGGCAGGATTTTTGATTACGGTCTTTCTGACTCCAAACCTAGCGCTCTATCTGCTATGTCTTCCAGGGGCCTCCACCGTGTCCCAGCATTTGAGGTAGCATTTTCCAATATAATCTCCAAATCAGAATATCAGAAGTAATCCCTCTTCAAATTGGATTTTGTACCAGTTCTCTTCCATATTATTGGGAAATACCTTTGGTGAGCAGACATTTCTTAGTTTTATGTTTCAGTTGATATTTATGATCAAATAGGTTCTTATGGCTATTTCTGTTGTATTTAATAAGTTCTTAAATGATTTTGCTATTGTAGAGAGGATGTTATTGGTTAAAAAAAAACTCTTCAGGTCAACATTTTCTTTTGCTGAATTTCACATTCTTTCATAATCGACAAATAGCACAATGCAATCAGAAATAGTTTCCAAACATTTGTGAGATGGAAAAGATACCATCAGTTTTGCAACTGCCCCTACGTACCATGGGACCTTTCCATATGACTCACAACTGAAGGCTCCCATTTGTTGTCTCTCTCATTGAAATTTGAGTTACTGGATAACACATGCAGTCTTACTTTTCTCTTGTGTCCTCAGCATTTATCATAAAACTTTCTACATCAGAAGCATTTTATAAAAGTTTCATTCTTTCACAATCTAGATGAACTATATGCATACCTTGCTCCCATTCCATCTCTAGATGGTGGCCACTTATCTACTGAAATGTCTGTTCTGGGAACAAAAAAGAATTGTAATGCAGAAGGGCAGATTTTCTGTTCAGCAGAAGGAAAAACTTTCTAAGATGCAGAGTTCTCCAAAATGAGAATGGCCTGCCCATGTGGTGGTAATGAGCTCCTCTGAGGTCTTCAAATAGAGACCTGAAGACAAGATATTTCAATATGTCAAAATGTCTAATCTCGTTCATTCAGTCTTTGGTGTGCCGAAGTTCCTTTCCACTGAGATTCTATGCACTATATAGTGAAATGGAAACACTTGTTGAATTAAGTTGATAAAATTTATCAAAATCCCTCAGTAAATCAGTTATAAAAACCTCAGTAAATTATATGACAGGATATATCTGGTTTTCTAAGTAAGTTTGCTGGAGCATTAAAATACCAACAAAGAAATATTTTGAGGAACAACCATTTTACATCCTCTTCCCTCCCTCTACCTCATTTCACAAATACATTATTAGCAAAGGAAATGATAATCAAAAGTTTTGTAATCACCTCTATAAAGTTAGATTTTATTTTGTTCTGTTTTTTGATTCTGGTGAGGAAACTTCTGTTACTGATGTTGATTTACAGCTATTCTCTAACTTAGAGTCTTAGGACTCCTTGGAGTACTAAATAGCTGTCCAGGGAATTGCAAGTTGTCACATCGTAAGTATATATGAGGACATGAACCCAAGACTTCCTAACCCCCAAGGGTATCTCTTCTATTTGCTTTGGTTTTAGTTATTCTTTTTTTTTACTCTTAGTTATTCTCATATATATATACATATATATATATATAAAATTCAAAGAGAAGATTAATATATACAGGTATCTATATACATATATATATATATATATGTCAAAGAGAAGAATATGTTGCCCTTCAATAGTAACTTTTTCAATGAAACCTAACTTCCTCAACCAAATTATCACTCTTTGCAGATGAATGATATGATACTTAGAGAACCCCAGAGAATCAACTAAAAAGCTGTTAGAAGTAATCCACAATTTTAGCAAAGTTGCAGGATACTAAATAAATATTTGTCTTCTTCTCTTTAAATTTCTTTCCTGTTAAGCTGCTTAAGATACATGTCATGGTTGGAGAAAAAAGACTTTATAATTATTTGTCAGAGCAAATAATTTTAAAAGTATCTATTGTGTTATGTATATCATTTGTCATCTTTGTATTCCCAGTACCTCCCACAGTACTGAATTGGCAAGAAAATATGTCCTTTTAGGATCAATGTAAAATGCAGAATGTGTCTATTAAAATAACAAAACATTATTTAAAAATCCAAACTTGTACCTCCATAGAAATATTTTCCTTTAAAACTGTCTCCTTGTTAAGCTATAAGTATGTTTCCATATTGACTCACTTATTTGAAATATTTAACTTTTCTTCAGAGACTGATTTCAGCACCAGTTTGAGACACCTGAGAAAACCAATCTGACTTTAACAATTGCCTCATCCCAACAGTTTTATTATTTGTTCACAGTAAATAACTCTCACTCCCTTAATTTTTTCCAGAAGTCAAACCATCTTTTATAGATGAAGGTTTGCAATATTGAGAAGAGCTTCCTCCCCCCTCAAAAGCTTTACTACAGATTTCCAAGATAATCCTCAAAGAAGAAATTTAGAAATATACTGAGCAAGAGCAGCACCATTATTTTAGGGTTCTGGTCTACCAAAGAGGCTACCAAAGTCAGCACTTACTTGCATATTTAGGCCATAATGTGTGGTCATGTCTTCTGGGACTTACCTTACATCTTTACTATCTACAATGTTCAGAAAAAGCTTTGAATTATTATTTATATGGCTTAATTACCTATTTAACCCTTTGAGAATGGCTTTATTCTTCAACCCTATACCAATATGAAAAGAAGTTCTCCAGAAGATTTCACAAATAATCCCAACTTCATGGATATTGATCTGGACTTGTTAAAAGGTGTTTTTGCTTTTTTGTGCCAGAAACTAAGTATATGGCAAAGGAAGGAATTTGTTTTCTATATCAACAAACATGTTTCTTCATTATATGTTGCAAAGGAAAGAATGTGCATTATTCATAAATTTTTCAGATTTAAATACTTCCCTTGCTTGAGGTTTAATAGAATACTTGCTGACATAAAAGTTTCCATTAGCTGTATTTAAAAAAAAATAAAACCAAGAATACATTTGCTTGTTATCCAAAATTCAGATTTATTTGATCATTGTGGTTTTAATGACTACTAGTCATTGTCACACTCTAGTATGTTTTCTGTTTTCTGTGCAACATCATTGTGCAGAAAAAGCCTACATGAATCTAAGTACCATTTGTATCACCTTCCCCTTCAATAGCAACTTTTTCAATGAAACCAAACTTCCTCAACCAAATTATCACTCTTTGCAGATGATAGGATACTTAGAGAATCTCAGAGAATCAACTAAAAAGCTCTTAGAAATAATCCACAACTTCAGCAGAGTTACAGGATACCAAATAAATCCACATAAATCATCAGCATTCTTATATATCACTAACAAAATCCAACAGCAAAAGCTACAAATAGAAATTTCATTTAAAATAACTGTTGATAGGATAAAATATTTGGGAATCTATCTGCCAAGGGAAAGTCAGGAATCATATAAGTAAAACTACAAAATATTTTCCACACAAATAACATCAGATCTAAGCAATTAGGAAAATATCAAATGCTCGTGGATAGGTCGAGCAAATATAATAAAGATGACAATACTACCTAAATTAATCTATTTATTCAGTAATATACAAATCAAACTCCCAAGAAACTATTTTACTGAACTAGAGAAAATAATAACAAAATTCATCTGGAAGAATAAAAGGTCAAGAATTTCAAAGGAATTAATGAAGAGAAGAGCAAATGAAGGTGGCCTAGCTGTACCTGATCTGAAACTATATTATAAAGCAGTGATTACCAAAACCATTTGGTCTTGGCTAAGAAATAGACTAGTTGATCAGTGTAATAGGTTAGGTTCACAGGAAAAAAGGTCAATAACTATAGCAATCTGGTGTTTGACAAACCCAAAGACCCCAACTTTTGGGTCTTGACAAATACTGCTGGGAAAATTGGAAACTAGTAGGGCAGAAACTAGGCATTGACCCACACCTAACACCATATACTAAGATAAGGTCAAAATGGATTCATGATCTAGACATAAAGACATAAACAAATTAGAAGAACATAGGATAGTTTATCTCTCAGATTTGTGGAGGAAGAAGGAATTTGTGACCAAAGAAGAACTAGAGATCATTATTGATCACAAAATAGATAATTTTGATTATATTAAGTTTAAAAGTTTTGTACAAACAAAACTAATGCAAACAAGATTAGAAGGGAAGCAATAAGCTGGGAAAACATTTTTACATCCAAAGGATCTGATAAAGGCCTTATTTCTAAAATATATAGAGAATTGACTCAAATTTAGAATAGTTCAATTGATAAATAGTCAAAGAATACAAACAGACAATTTTCAGATAAAGAAATTGAAACTCTTTGTAGCCACATGAAAATATGCTCCAGATCACTATTGATAAGAGAAATGCAAATTAAGAGAACTCTGAGATACCATTACACACCTGTTAGATTGGCTAAAATGACAGGAAAAGATAATGATGAATGCTGGAGAGAATGTGGGAAAACTGGGAAACTGATGCATTGTTGGTGGAGTTGTGAAAGAATCCAACCATTCTGGAGAGCAGTTTGGAACCATGCTCAGAAAGGTATCAAACTGTGCCTACCCTTTGATCCAGCAGTGTTACTGCTGGACTTATATCCCAAAGAGATCTTAAAGGTGGGAAAGAGATTTCCATGTGCAAAAAATGTTTGTGGCAGCCCTTTCTGTAGTGGCAAGAAACTGGAAACTGAGTGGATACCCATCAATTGGAGAACGGTTAATAAATTATGGTATATGAATGTTATGGAATATTATTGTTCTGTAAGAAATGACCAACAGGATGAATACAGAGAGGCTTGGAGAGACTTACATGAACTGATGCTGAGTGAAATGAGCAGAACCAGGAGATCATTGTACATGGCAACAAGAAGACTATATGATGATCAGTTTTAATGGACATGGCTCTCTTCAACAATGAGATGATTCGCACCAGTTCCAATGATCTTGTGATGAAGAGAGCCATCTATACCCAGAGAGAGGACTGTAGTAACAGAGTGTGGAACACAACATAGCATTCTCACTCTTTCTGTTATATGCTTGCATTTTGTTTTCTTTCTCAGTTTTTCTTTTTCTTCTTTCTTGATCTGATTTTTCTTGTGCAACAAGATAACCGTACAGATATATTTCACCATATTTGACATGTATTGGACCACCTGCCAGCTAGAAGAGGGGGTGGGGAGGAATGAAGGGAAAATTTGGAACAAAAGTTATGCAAGTGTCAATGTTGGAAAAATTACAAATAAAAAGCTTTAATTAAAAAAACAAACAAAAAAAAACAACATAACTTCCTCAAGATTGATTTGAGATTCTGAGAATGAGATAGTTCACTGGGTTCAGTAAATAAACCCAAACTTTGCTGAACCTATCAGTGGTTTAGTTTACCTGGAAGAGTTTCTTTAAAACCAAGTAGCTAATTGATTTTGGGACAAGAGATTTAGGTTTCTAGTTTAATAGCAATTACTTAGTTAAGTAGTTTTCATCCTTCTAAATTTGAGGATCCTTTTTTACTTCCTAAAAATTTCATAGATTTCCATGTAATAGTACTTCTATCTGAATCTTTAATCTGTTGCTTCCTACTTGTATGACCTTAGAATCTCAATCCCTTCCAACTCTGAGATTCTGTGATATAGTCAGTATGAATGTTCAGAAAAATGACTTTGGCTGTTAAAAAGAAACGTTGGCTAATGAACAATACCTTGAGAAGGGAAACTAGAACAGAGCTGGTTACTGCAATCAATATATGATACATCAAGTTTAGCTACTTTAGTAATTTTGGTTGTTGTATTGGACTTTTCTTTTCAGAAAGAAAGGAATGAAGTCAGCCTTTTCACACCTAATATATTTTATCAATGGACATGATCTCAGGCAAACTAAGACCTGGTAAAGACCTTAATTTAGTAAGGCTGAGGTTACCCACTATATCCTAGGCCATCACCAGTTGTCTTTACCTTTGTATTTTCATTGGACTTTGATGACTTTAGAAGAGTAAGGCTGATGACTTTACATAACTCTGCTTTACTTATATCCAATTCAAATGCAAGTCAAGTCATTGGTCCTCTTTGAAAATGAAGAACCATTGTTAATCACCACTACGATGACTTTTGAAAAATAATTTTAACTTTTCTGAACTTTAGTTTCCTTTTGTTTTAAGTTAAAATGGATTAAATGATCTCTGAAGTATCCCAAGAAACCTAATTCCTTAATTCCTGAAATAAATTATTTTGTTATTTCCTAGGCATAAAGGTTCATACCACATATATGAAACTTTATTTTTACCCTTGGGAGGGGAGAGATAAGAGAATCAGGAAGATTTAAGTTATAGGAAGGTGAATTTTTATTCCATATCTTGACTCTTGGCTAATCAAGATAGCCTTAAGAAACTTTAAAAGAGCTATATTTTAGCTTGCTCTAAACCATAATGAGAGGAAGGAATGACATACTGGAAAGAAATATGACTAAGAAATTGGAAAGAAATTGGTAGAATCTCTTTCACTGACACATATAGGCTGTTTCCCTGAGAAGTTGAATTCACATCTCAATACTAGGCAAATTCTTCAGACTATAAGTACAGAGGTGATATGAATTTGAAAAGTGAGGGGTTTACTCTACTAAAGAAATCATAGGATCTTTTCCCTATTTCTTCTAAGATGGATCAGAGAATGAGAGAAACTATGATTACAAATGGGGCGAGTTAGGAGAGAGAGAAACAAGAAGGGAATCTTTGGAGCCTGGAAAGTGTTACTTGTACATTTTATATTGACTGAATGATCAAAATGAATGAATGAATGAGTACATGGATGAAAAAGCACTTATTAAGCACTTACTATGTACAAAATACTATGCTAAATACCCAGGTTACAAATAGAATACCCTTCTAGTAACAGAATTCTAGCTTCCCACTGTTTATCTATATTCCTTACAATTTGCTACCCCTACGGTTCCCTTCCATCTCCTCTCCTCTCTGCCCCCAAACAGAACTTGCTAAAGTTTCAATCCCAAACTATATAGGGAAAGGCCTTGTAAAGTCTGTACATCTCTAACTTATCAGATAGAAAAGGAATCCTACTGGGGAATGAGATTACAGAGAAAGATGAATTCTTCTCTAAAGTTAGAAATCAGAATGTCATCCCATAAAAATATTGTGACCATTAGTATATAACTGAACTTTAAAAACATTATGGGTTAAACAGGCTTTATTGGCTAACTGACCTGAGAAACTTATATTCACATATGAACATTATTTTTGAAAATGCATTTAGACTTCCAGAAAATGACTTACTAATATATTTTTAGAATAAAACCCATATATTAGGGACTACCTGTTTTTGTCTTGGAGTGTAATTTAGTCACATAATGCAAAATATGCTGCGTGTTATATATGTGCTTCAGTGGCAGATGGCTCCAGAATAATTTGGAGAAAAGAACATGTTAGTTATTTCTAATTCACTTGCATAAATATCTTGATTTATAGAATCCCCTGCAGTTATGAAATGCAATTTGTGTTTTTCAGTATTTGATTGCTCTATGAACTGTTGCTCACAAATCTTAGGTACAGTCAGGTTATATTTGGCAGTTACCCTTGCCAAGCTCTTGCTGAATGGAGAAAGTGAATTATCCAACATTCACAAGAATAATCATTAGTCTTAAATGTTGAAAACATTTTGTATGTTGAGCAAGATGGATGATACCCAAGTTAGCTACATAAAAATAGTGTCTAAGAGAAATGGTTAACTACTCTCTACTCGTGTTTTGTGTTAGGTGCCGCGTTGTGCTATCTCATTGATAGCTTTCTTTTTCCTTACAGATGGATGGCTTCTAGTCTGCTCTTGAACCCCACCTCTGCTGAGTGTTGGGCAGCACTTCTACATGATCACATGACTCTTGATATGGACGCAGTCCTGTCAGACTTTGTTCGGTCCACAGGGGCAGAACCAGGTCTGGCAAGAGACCTGCTGGAAGGTGAGTAAGCTTAACTCCCCCTAAAAATGTTTGCCATTTAATCTGTCAGTTTTGTTCAATTTTTTTAAATGAGAAAGTGAAATATAGAGAGATGACTCAGGACTTGGATCATCCAACATTTGTGAGAAGTCAACAATTAAATTATATTATTTATTGCTGCCTTTATTGAAAGGACAGAATTGTTATTACAGAAGATGAATGAGGAGATTTTATCCATAGAAATAAATATTCAACACATTTATGTGTAGCTAAATAATAGTCAATACTTTGTTATTTCAATTAATTTAACGAAAGAGTGCCTGATAAGTATTTGGTGGAAAGTGTCAACATCATTATTAGCATCAACATAACTTTAGATATGACTCCTGCTGACATTCAAGAAAACATAAGTGCTCACTGGGCCTAAGCCACTAGCTAGGTTGGCTTTTTACTAATTCTTGCAGAATTGCATTGTTGCAATTCTTGCATCCTGGGCAGAGGAGTAAATAGAGGTTAAAATGGATTAATTTTAGACCTTTTTTCTAGTAAGCAAAGACATAGCACAAAAATTAAGAAAATGGTTCCATGGGTGACCTTAACTTTTTAGTTTAATTCTAAGTTGGAAAAACATTTTGGACCAAATTCTTCTGTCAAACACCCACACAGCTTCCACAGAAGTTGGTAGGAATTACTCATGAGTAGCAGCAGATAACATTCAGCTTGTAGAATTATTTTAGAACAGATATCATTAGCTATGTAAAAAAATGATTGCAGCATGAGGTTATTGATGGTGCTTTGTGTGGATATTTGTTTAGCCATGAATTTTTGGACTAAAAATTATCGTGGACTTTTATACCTGCTATATTGTTTGGTTTGTAATTGTTTTCCTTTTTTTAGAGAGTTGGGAGTATAATAATAGCATGTTAGAATTTAGAAATAAATGACTAAACAGAAAAATGATTGAACTTAAGTATAGTGGTAAAAGTGCCAGTCTTAGAGTCAAATGACTTGTTTTTGAATCTTGCTTTATACATTATTGGCTATGTGATATTAGAATTTTCTATTTTCTTTACCTGTACGATGGACACAATAAAGCTTATACTACCTCCATAGGACCATAGAATTAGAGTGAGAAAGGCCTTTAGAAGCTATTGAGTCTAAATTTCTCATTATTTCAAATAAAGAAACTGAAGTAAAAAGTTTTTAACTGATTTGCGTAAGGTCACAGTAAATATCTGCAGTAGAAATTGAACCAAGATCTTGATTCCAAGTCCAAAGGTTCTACTTCCATACTGCCTCAACAAACTTCTAATGAAAAAAGCCCCAACCTGAAAATGCTATATCATGATTTTCTTTGTTGTTGAATAAGTGAAGTTACTGTTTTTTATTTTTATTTTGATTTACTTAATTAAAATGGTACTTGTGAAAACTGGTTCTGTAAGTCACAATGATCCCTAAATCTATTTAGAAAAAATAAGTATATGATAAAAGCAATTTATATTTCTGTGAAACTAACTTTTGAACCTGGCTTAAAATTAAACATCATTCAGTATTCTAATTAATTAATTAAACTTTTGGGTGCATGAAATAGTTACTCAGCTTAGTTATGATGCTTGGCCTTAAGTTCCTGGGGAAAAGGGATGGTAATGACGAAAATGACAACTAATAAGAATATGGTTAATCCCAGGAATTTAATGGTTAAAACCCTGCTATTGAATAGTTAAAAGCCAATGCTCTTTTATGAAGGCTCTGTGACCCTTTGCTCAGCTTTTGAGATGGGGAATCATTGCCATGAATCTTTCCTTATTTAATCCTTGGATGGCCTTGTATCTGAAGTGACAGAGTTCAGGGGAATTCTTAGCTTGTTTATTTTAAGAGGACAGAAAGGAAGTGTCTTGATTATGGAGTAGAAGCTTAAGGTGATGACTGATGAAGAAGAGACTAAAGAACTTTTTAAGTGTTCCTCTTAATTCAGGCATTAAATTGAAAGTATATTTGGATGGTTCCTCCTTGCTATTTCAGATGCATTTTTGTTTTGACTGCATACTAACAAAATTCATAAATGAAGTCAGGCTATCGTACTTTTAATAAACTTTTAATTGTTAATAAATATAGTACTTCAGAGGCAAGGTTAGCCACTGCTAAGTTGCTGTATTTGGAATTTCAAGCTAAGAGTAGGTATTTCTCAATTTGTACAGTAAAAAAAGGTATAAATTGTATATAACTTGAATTTTGATCCATTGAACTTTAATTGTAATGCAGTACATAGATATTTAAAGAAAACTACCAGAGAACTTTTTAAAGTGGGTGATCATCCCTTACTTTGTCCTTTTTTGCAAGAACAAGGGTTCTTGTGGATAACATGGTATATATAATCTATTTTTTAAGTCCTGATTTTCATTAATTGTTTATTTTTAAAGGGGTTAAGGCTTTTTTATGGATTAAGAGTTTCTGTGTTTCCAGGAAGTAACTGGCCATATCCCAAAAATAAACATTTCCTTTACCAACCTATAAGTAATGTCTGAAATGTATAAATTCGTCCAGTAAACATTTTCTGAGTATCTACTGCACTGTTGGCAAAACATGTTAGTCTCTTTTGTAAGTTCATAGATGATATAAGACATACATGTAAACAATTATAATGTAAAATATGTAAGTTAAGAAAAGATTTGCAAAAAAAGTTATGAGTTTGAGATTAAAAAAAATCAAGAAATGAGGTGGCTTTCAGGATAAGTTAACTTAAGCATGTTTACAGGTAAGTCAAAAAAGAATCACCTAACTTGTGTTTGAATATTTTAAGTGGTTTTTATTTATCCTCCTGATCTTTTCTTTTGTAGGGTACCCATACCTAATTCCTTCAACCAGCCCTTTTTCTGATAGTTTCCCTTTTTTCATTTTTATTTCTCATTTAGATACATTCAAGATTTCTTATTTTAGAATGCTATCTAGAATTAAATATAACACTAGATTTCATCAACCAATGAGCTCAGAATCCAGGGGACAATTATCATTCTTATGTAACCTACCATTGCATTAGTTATTTATTTAGCAACTATCACATACCTTTAGTTCATATTGAGTTTGTATTCAAGTAGTATGTGAGTGTTTTTGTGTGTTTGTGTGTGTATGTGTGTGTGTGTGTGTTTTCTAATGAACTATTAGACATTATCTTCCCACCTTGGGTTTGTGCATCTAGGTTTTTAATGATTTTTATAGATTTTTTTGTTCTTACATTAGTGACACTTCCTAGCATATTCCTCTCCCCTTTTTCTTCCAAAGAACCATTCCTCACTTAAAAAACCAGTTTAGAAAAACTGAATAAAATATTGCCAAGTCTTATATTTTATTCAGTGTTCCACATCTATTGTTCCCTACCTCTGGGGAAGAAAAGGAAAGGATGTGTATTCTCATAGCTCTTCTTTGAGATTAAACTTGACCATCTAATTTCATAGCATTGTTTTGATTTTTTTAAATGTTTATTCACATAGTCAAATACATTGCATACATGTATGTGTTTGTTTACTTCATTCTATGTTAGTTCATAGACTCAATGTTAGTTCACAACCTCTAAATCTTCGGGTGATTATTTGTAATTATTATATTCATTGTTTTGTATAAGACAGGAACATTTCTTTATATTAATGTACTACAACTCATTTAGCTCTTTGCTAATAGGCATCTATTTTGTTTTCCATTCTTTACTATTAAAAATGTGGTGCTATAAGTATTTTGCTTTATAGACAACTTTTCTTTTTAAGACTGACCTCAATGGAATATGTTAGAAGTGGTCAAAGGGAACACATTTTAATTCAAAAGTATTTAAAGTTTTAATTTAATTGAATCAATAGCATCAATAAAAATAAGATATGAATCAAACCTACAAAATTCAGTAACATCTCTATATAGTTATAGCAAAATCCAGAAAAAAATAATAGAAAAATAAGTTTCATTCAAAAATGACTATAACATGAATAAACTATATTGGAGTTAAGCTGAAAAAGAACACAACATTTACATAGGAAAAATGTTGGAATACATGGGAGAGCTGTTGGACTACACGGGAGCCACCTGACAGTGGCTGCTGGAGATCCAACCCAGAATGGATCTCCTCGTGTGAGAGGATGATACAAGGAGACTGAGAGGTTGTTGCTGTTCTCTGACATCTCTGACTGAGAGGCCTTTGTGTTGTCTGACCTCTCTCCTCTTCTCTCAGCCTCCAATTTATCTCATTCCAAGTCCACAACACCTGAGTTAGCAAAGGCTTCCCTGAAACTCCTTCAGGTGTTGTGATCCACAGCTGTGGAGGCTCTAGGAGAATTGACCTGTCCCTTAACAGAAAAACTGAAAAAAGTACTTCATAAAGAAAGGAAAAGAAAACTCAGCTGAAGAAAGATTTAGTACTTCTGTCTGAGATGTGCCGATATAATAAAAATGACAAACTAAATTAATTTGTAGATTTATTGCTATTATAATCAAACTACCAAGAGCACATTTTGAAGAGCATGACAAAATGATAATATTTATTTGGAGGAGCAAAAAAAGTAGACTACCAAGGGAAAAAAGAAGGCCTCAAACTGATAATTACTAAAAAAAATTATATTGTTTATAAATAGAAAAAAATATTGTTAAAAAAAAAGACCAAATAAGGAAAAATGAGAAATAATAGCACTCAGTTATCCATAGTACAGTAAAGGCAAAACCATAAGTTACTATGAAAAACCTACCTGTTTGACAATACTTATTGACAAAAACAGAAGGTAATCTAAAACTTAGGTACAGGTTAGCATTTTACAACATATGCCACAATAAACTCAAAATGAATACATGGCTTCAATATCAAAGTTCACATATTTGAAAAATATTAGAAGAGAAACAGAATTTTCATCATTATAGTTAAGGAATGAATTTTTAACCAAATAAACAAGAGAGGCAGTCACCAAAAAAAAAAAAAAAAGTTAATTTTGATTACATGTAATTGAAAAGTCACTGCAGAACAGACAATGCAATAAGGATCAGAAGAGAAGCAGTGAACTTGTAAAATTCTATATCAAATATTTCTGATAATGGTTTGATGGTAAATAACTAACAGAAGTACATGTGACTAAAGGCAGTTTCTCAATCAATAAGTGTCCAGAGGACATAAACAAACATCTCTCAGAAGATTTACAAACTTAACAATAATATGAAAGGATCTTTCAAATCACTAATTGGAAGAACAATTCAAAGCAAAATAACTTAATTATCTTATCAATAGTAAATTAGCAGAGCTGAAAAAATATGTGAATAGTCAATGTTGGAAGGGTTGTGGGGGAAAACCATGCTAATGCACTACTGGTGATTATGTGAATTGGTCTAAATATTCTAGAAAGAAATTAAGAATTATTTGAAGAAATTGACTAAAATGCCCATATCTTTTGACCCAGAAATTCCACTGCTAAGCATGTGTCCCAAGGATTTCATTAAGAAATAAAAAGTCCTTCTGTACTGAAGTATTTTTAATATATTATTTATTAAGATTAAATGCTGGATTTTATATTTGATCTATTTACTTTCAGATTTTTCACTAAAATCCACTGTTTTAATTTCTTGATATTTTTGAATTTTTGTTTTTATCATCTAGCAAATTAATTATATCTTTCCCAGTTTCAGAAATCAATGTATTAATCAATATTTATAGATTTATTAAATTATTAAAAAGTAATCTTATTGTTCTGTAATCTGTCCAACACATCCCAACTGCAGACAAGATGAAAAACCAATGAATGCTGATATAGCTTCAACAGATAAAGGAGCAATATGCAGGTGGTGTTTCCAGGAAATAATATCCAGAAATCCCAATTTCTTCAAGGATTGTGCAAGTTCCATAAAAAAAAAGATGACAAAGCTAGTGTTCATATTCTATTGCTACAGAATAACATTAAAAATTCTACTCTATAAAAGAAAGTCGGAGGCACTTATTAGTTCAAGTGGGCCACTGTAACTTTGGTAGCCTTTGTAGGTAATTCATTCACTTTCAGCCTGCTCTGTTTCTCTGAAATATTAAGAGACATTAGAGATGGGAATTGGAAGAGTATATATCTGATGTTTGTGTGTGTTCCTGGAAGAATGACAATGCTAACACCTTTTGGCTTGAACATTTGTTCAAGTAGCATGGAGATTGGGACCAAGCAGAAACCCAGAAAATTATTTGATAACAAGTGACCTTAAAATCCATTTTGCTGCTGCATATCTAATGTTTCCAACTGAAGTCTTTCCTTTTTCTATAAAGTTTCTAAACTCTAGAACTTTTGAGTTCTAATAGATATATTTATGAAGATACTGTGAAAGTTCCTTTCAAATGCCTTGTTAAAATCAAAATACATTACATCCATAGGATAATTCTTATTTATTAACTTAGTAAACATTGATAAATTGATAAGGTTAGATTATTTTGAATTATTCTTAGGGAACCATATTGGTTTCTAATGCTCAAACAATTGTCAAGCCGAATGTTTAACAAACTCTCCTAAAGTATTTTCTGAGGATTGACATTGAGTAGACCAGTCTATATATTCTGGAATCTTTTTTCTCAACTTTTCAAAAGTTGAGGCAACATTTTACCATTTACAATCCTTGAGAATCATTTCTTTTCATCCAAAAATTACTTATGATGGTTCTGTGTTCATTTTTCTCTCATTCTCATTCTCATAATTCATTTCATTTAAGAGAGCTGGGTATTTTATAACTATGTTAGGCTAAATTCCTTCTTAATTGTGTGTTCCCCCTGTGCTTATAAGTACTGAGGTCTTTCTTTTTGAGAGAGAAGATGGAAAGTGTTCTAAATCACTATTAATCAGAGAAATGTAAATTAAGACAATTCAGAGGTACCACTACACATGTCTCAGATTGGCTAAGAAGACAGGAAAAGATAATAACGAATGTTGGAGGGGATGTGGGAAAACTAGGACACTAATAAATTGTTGCTGGAGCTGTGAACTGATTCAACCATTCGGGAGAGCAATTTGGAACAGTGCCCAAAGGGCTATCAAATGGTGAATACCTTTTGATTCTGCAGTGTTTCTACTCGTCCTGTATCCCAAAGAGAGCATTAAAAAGGGAAAAGAACCCACATGTGCAAATGTTTGTGGCAGCCCTCTTTGTAGTGGCTAGAAACTAGAAACTTAGTGGATGTCCATCAGTTGGGTAATGGCTGAATAAGTTATGGTATGTGAATGTTATATAATATTATTGTTCTGTAAGAAACGACCAGCAGGATGATTTCAGAAAAGCCTAGAGAGACTTTCATGAACAGAACCAGGAGATCATTGTACATGGAAACATCCAGATAATACGATGATAAATTCTGATGGATTTGGCTCTCTTCAACAGTGAGATGATTCAAACCAGTTCTAATGATCTTGTGATGAAAAGAGCCATCAACAGTCAGAGAGAGAACTGTGGGAAGTGAGTGTAGATCACAAGATAGTATTTTCTCTTTTTTTATTATTTGCTTGCTTTTTGATTTCTTTTTCCTTTTTGATGTGATTTTTCTTGTGCACCATGATAATTGTAGGAATATGTATGAAAGAATATATATTGTATTACTTGTTGTCTAGGGGAGGGGATGGGGAAAGGGAGGGAAAAAAATTTGGGACACAAAGTATTGCAAGGGTGAAAGTTGAAAATTATCTATGCATATGTTTTGGAAATAAAAAAGCTTTCATAAAAGAGAGAAAAAATTAAAAGGAAATTAAAATAGAAGTTGAACAGTGAAGTAAATTCATAAGTAATATGTTGGTGTCTTTCTCATTATTCTTGTTCCATTCAAAGTTTAAAGTACATTGTTTCTAGTCCTGACCATTTTTCCAAGCCTCAAAATATTTAGGACTTTATTTTTCCTGACACTATCCTTACAAGTTCATGCCATGTTTCTAAACATTTATTTGTGTTAAATGGGCCTAATTCATTCCTTTTGATGTGTTATTTCATAAACTGAGTTCACAAGAGAGTAATCTGTTGCTCTTTGGAATATTTTAGTAAAAAAAATATTCTTTAAAATCTCTCATTCCTTTTCAACCCTAATTTCTTACAGAGTGATTGGCATGAATATCACATCAGAATTTCCTCCATATTTCTTAAAATGTTTTCCAAAAATTTGACTATATTTAGGGCTATATGAACTGTTAAGGTACTATGATCTCTTGATCTCAATATTCTTATTACTTCTATATCATCAGTTTACTGGACAAGGAGAATTAAATCCTGAATACCAGTTCCCTCATTAGCTTTTCTCCAATGAACATCACTAAATATCTATGAATTGGTGATTGGAATCATTTGAAATAGTATTTTTCCTTAGTAAAATATTTAATGATTTTCATTGTGTGCCTGTCATTCCATATTCTTCATAAGTCTTAGGTTTAGTTTAATATCTTATTAGGAAATAAGATATTGGTTTGTCAAAAGCAAAGAAATACCTTGAAGGTATTTACATTAAGTAGTCAGTCATTAAAGGTAAAGATCATTGAGAAAAAAAGAGAAAGATTAGCAATGGGCATTATTGCCATTATTGAGTAGGCATGATTGTTATAGTAGACAAAGTTAATATATCACAGCCCAAAAATTTCTGGATATAATATTTGGATATAATTTTAATCTATTATGTTGTATGGCTACTGTTTAATGCTTTTTTGTTCTCAAATGAAATAATATAACACTATATCAAAAAGACATTGACCAAATATTTTCTGAGTTGTCAGCAAGGAATGGAACAGAGTAGCACAGGATAGGCCATGGACAATTTGTAAATTTTCATTTTTATATCTATTACTATATATTTCCTATCATTTCTCTACAACTCAGTATTTGGCTATGCTACTCAGTCATTAAGACATTTCTTTCAAGTGATCTACTTCTAAAAATATACACTTCATTCAGATAAAAATATCTAAGCATAAGGTATCCAACTTACACTTAGGATGAAAGGCCAAAATTTAATGAAATGTTCATCTCAACCACAATTTTCCCTTGTCTAGTTTTGCTCTTTGTCCGAAATTAGAAAATATTTAATACTCTAGAAAATTAGGATGGATAGAAGTTTATTTTGCAATTTAGTATCTAGAAGTTTCATGAATACTTTAATGATCTGCTCATTAAGATCTAATAGCTTAATATTTAAAATTCATTGAATCATTTGTGATTACATAAAAATAACATCTATATGTCAGTTGCTGGAAGAATATAAAGTTATACATTGGATATTCTCGTATATCCACAGAGAAGATTAAAATAAATATCATTTAATCATATGGTTCATTTGCTTGATCAAACAGATGTGAGTATGAGTCAAGACTACATTATCTGCAGTATCATTTACACATAATCTCACTGTTCTTATCATTTCACTTTGGAATATGATGGGAGATATTTGTGTAAGATGAAGAAATATAGTTTACTTCAATAAATTCTGCTTTATTTAGGGTAGTACTGCATTCCTGTGCAGAAACTGATAGAAATAAAGGAGAGCATTAAATGTGAGAGTAGAAAATGTCATTGGGTTAAAAAAATGCTAGCAACCATTTATGTATTTAACTCATATTTATATTTCAAAAGAAACAGTCATTATTGAACTGCTGTGTAGTGCCCTTGTACACTGTCTTAGGAAGAGTTAAGTTCAAATTCTACCTCAGATATTTACTAGATATATGACCTTTGGGAAGTCTGTTTCCTCAACTTTAAAACAGGAGTAATAATAACATCTATCTCTCAAGGTTGTTACGATGATCAAATGACATGATATTTGTGGAGCTCTTAAGATAGTACAAGGTACACAGTAGGCACTATATAATTGCTGCTGCCTGCTACTACTATTAGTACTACAACAACTGAAACTACAATTATTACTACTACTACTACAATTGAAACAACAACTACTACTACTAAACTACAACAACAACAACAATTGAAACTACAACAATTATTACAACTACTACAGCATTAGGCACTTCAGATAAATGAAGAAGTTATCTGAGAATATACCTCAAGTATTTTACATTTGGAAGGTAGCCATGTGATAATGGAAAGAATACTATATTTGGAATCAAAAGACCTGGGTTCTAATTTCTATTTCTTCATTTACTAATTGTAAAACCTTAGACATATCACATCATCTCTCTGTTTCTCAGTTTGAAAATAGGTATTATAATACTTGTTTTTGCCCTACCTTTATCACTTTGGAAGGGTTAAATAAATTGCATGTCAGTTGCTTTGACTATACTATACTATATATGTTTCTACTATTATTGTTGTTGCTGCTGTCATCATCATCATCAATATTATTTTATTATTGTTTTTGTAATCTTTATCATGATGTACCCTGCAAAGAAGAAGCAGAAGAAACAGTTTTGTTTTTTTAAACATGGAAAACAATGCAATCCTTAGTGGATGCTGAAACAGGTAAGAGATGCTACCTGTTTCATTCACCTCTATTTTGATATAGGCCTATTAAGTTAAAATGAACCTAGAACACACCTTGGAAAGGGGATTGAAGTCATAAAGGGGAACCACAAATTATGTGTGTAGAGGAAGAGTAAAAGTGTACCATCTTAAGTACTGACTGTTGGCCATCCTAGAGGTAGAAAATAGATAATGGTTTTAGGAACATTTGTATGTTTAAGAAAATCAGGTTTTTTTATTCTCCAGATTATACATTTAGTACCTATTTTTCATCAGCTGCCTCCATCAGTAACTTCCCAGTCACTGTCAGCAAAATATGAAAGCAATATTGTTTGCCATACTCTTTAGGAATAGGAAGAATCATTTCACTGAGCCCCTGGGCTTTTGTAAAGGAGTTAAATAAATAATAGGAACTTGAAGTTCAATGAATACTTATACAGTGACTTTGTTATATATTGCCATGACAGACAAACAGAGGCACAATATACAAGTGTAGGTCAATAACAAAAGGGGTAGCAGTCTCACTTCAGTAATGCTATGGAATTAAGAGTAGCAGAACAGCCAAAAAGACAAAAATTGTTCTGATGTAGGAGTCAAAGAAATATAAACTCTCAGTTTTCAGCTGTGACTTTGTTTGCAAGCACAATGGAGTTAGGAGCTCTAACTAAACTATATCTTTACAACAGCAAATGAATGATTATAAGAGTAATTTGTAAATTATCTGTACATTGTCAGACCATATAAAATTAAAAGAAAGAATAAAAATGAGAATCTGCAGAGTGAAATTAAAATTGCTCCAATCTGACCTATTTAAGTTTGTGTTGTTGTTGTTCAGTAGTTTTAGTCATGTTTGAATCTTTGTAACCTCATTATTGTTTCCTTGGCAAAGATATTGGAATGGTTGGCCATTTCCTTCTTTGACTCATGTTGCAGATGGGGAAACTGAGATAAAAAATGTTAAATGATGTATCCAGGGAACAGTCTTCCTGACTCCAATGCTCGAACCACCGTACCATTTAACTGCTCTCATTTAGGATTCTGGTAAAAATTTATAACAAAAAAAGACCTGTTCTCATCAAAACTGTTTGCCACTGCCATGGAGAATTCCAGTATAGAGTTCAAACAGAAGAATTTGCTTAGATAGTGAGAACTTCCAGATGCTCCTTTTTGTAGATACTATTCTGTTAATTTCATCAAGGTCTGGAATATATTCCTATATCTCTTAAGAGAAATTTGTTATTATCCACTGGTCTTTGGTCTATATAAAATAGAGAAGCCAAGGAGATGAATAGTACTTATTTATTGACTATAACATGGAACTGGTTGGGTATCTCCTACAACTAGTCCATTACTATTTTGGGCAGATACTATAGATATGTAATCAATTTTATCTACAAAAGAATCTGGGATGGAATACCTCTAGGAAATCATTCAAGGCTTTTAATGATCCCAAGCTTCTACATGGAATAAAAGTCCATCTCTTTAATACTAATATTTCTCATGATATTGTATGGATACAAAGCATGAAATATCAGTCTCTAAATAAAGTTGCAGTTACCCAAAGGCCAGTGAAGAACAGCACTTGGTTAATAAAAGAGTCATAAATTTAGAAAAGGAAGGGAACCAACTGAGACCCAAAAAGGTTAAAAGGTTTGCCTTAGGTCATACAACAAGTAAGCATCTAAGATCAAGTTCAAGTTTTCTTATCTTCAAGTCCATCTAAGTCCAATGTGCCATCTAGTTGTCTGGGTGGATATTGTAAAAGCCTCTGGTGGATCATATTATGGCACCAGAAAGTACTCCTTTAACTGGACACATAAAAGCACCAGTTGGCCACAATCATTCTTATCAGCCAGAGGTTAATCACTCACACTCATGTCCTAATTAGGCCACTTAGAGACTCACATAATTGGCTATAAAAAAGTAAGCATCAAAATCAAATTCATTAGAAAGGCTCAAATATGTCCCCAAGCACAGTAGCAGCTGAGCTTTTGGATACTTATCCTTGATCAGTTGGGTATGTCGCCATGATAAAGCTTATATTACTTTAGGCAAACTTCTGTCCTCCTCCATATTCCTTACACTTATCTCAAGACAGTTTGAGTAGCTTCTTATATTATCAAAGAATTGGGCACCACAAGGATATAAAAGGTATCACCAGAGAGATATATAGCAGGAAGAAGGGGTAGTCACTCCAAGCAAGAACAGAAGATAATACATAGAATTCCATTGGTGCTCACATATCTAAGAGAAAGTTCTCCACGTGTTGGAAACTTTGGGGAAGAGTTTTGTTACAACACTGGACAACAATTGCACCAGATGAGAAGTCACAGGTGGATTATAATGTACATTGTTGTATGGCATGTAGATATTTATCAGTTAATTCACAGATCCTTTGCATGAAACTCAGATTGAAGGTTTTAGGCTTTCTCAACTTGTATCATTTGAGTTCAATTAAATAGTCATCTTCTCTACTTCAAAAACTCTGTGATGAGTTTTTCTGGTCAGAATTAAAAAAAAAAAAAAAAGCTGTAGCCTAGTCCCCAAGCTTTTGATGCTAAACCTTTGCAAACAATCACACACTGTCTATCCAGGCCCACCCATAGTCATTGAAGTACTAATTAAGTGGGCTCTTATCATTAACAATTTGCTTGATTAAAGGGGCAAGGGAAAAGAATTTGTAAAGTTTTATCTTGATATTCAATACCTAGCATCCCTGCAGTTTAACAATCACTTGTATCTCAGTCTTCCATTTAAATTTTGGATAGTTCAATCAAATGAAATAAGCATGTAATTATAAAGCAAGTTTTTCTCACTTTCACCATTTATTTCAAATACTAATTAACCACAAAAAGAGACTTTCAGGAGCCATAGCAATATCTAGTTTTTTTTACTTTGAAATTAGAATTCTTTAGCTACATCTCCAATGTGAAACCACAGATATTCACTTTCAATGAGATAGTATTTAGTGTCCTGCCCTACTCTAATATCTATTTTCAAATTATTCTATTGGAAGACATCTCTAGAGTTTGTCTAGAATCACCTGTTTGAGATGATAAATTAACTGTAGGACTGATCCATCTAGAATAGTGGTGTCAGTAGAACTGGGGCCACTAAGTTATATACCAGGAAAACCATGGGCCAAAAACAGACTTAGAAAACCACATATTAATAAGACCAATGTTCTTTTGTATATTTATTTGTTTTTGTTATATATTTTCAAATTACATTTTAATTTGTTTTCTGTATAACATCCTGGAATTTTAGACATATGAGACAAATGAAATCTATTCCAAAACATTCCCTTTTAGCATTATAAGAATTCAAATCAGAATGATCTTTAAAGATCATTTAATCTAAACCCATCATTTTAAAGATGGAGAATCTGAGGAGTAAAGTAAATTATTCATAGTCAAATAGGCAGAGCAATGAAGAATTCAGAGTTTGAACTTAGTTCATTTTTTGAGCATTAATTTAAGCAGTACCAGCTAATCCAGCTAACTCTAGGCCTTTTGCTTTCCATTCCATTTTTATCTCTTATTAGGTTCAGATGGCCCTTCTCCAACAGGTAATATAAAAATCCTAAAGGAGGTTAGAGGCATGCAGATGAATCTAATCCCAAATTGAACTAAGGGAAGAGAAATGTTAGGATTACCTGAAAAAAACAAAAAGACCAATTAATTTGCCTAATATCAAGAGGTAAAATTGGAAATGAAACTAAAAATAAAATAACCAAATTACTATTCTATAACTGAACCATACACCTCAATTTAGGAAGATAGGGACATTTGGGACAGCTAACTGGTACAGTGGATAGAATATCAGCTCTAGAGTAAGGAAGATTTTCTTCCTGAGTTGAAATATGGCCTCAGATACTTACTAACTGTGTGACTTTAAGCAAGTCACTTAACCCTGTTTGTCTCATCTGCAAAAAATGAGCTAGAGAAGGAAATAGCAAACCACTCCAAGATCTTTGCCAAGAAAATAACAAATGGGATCACAGAGTTAGACATGACTGAATAACCCACAAAGGGAAGTTTACATATGTTCCATAAATTTCCATTCCAGAGTTCTGCACAAAACCTGACAAAAAAGACCTTTCTCCAGCACATGAGAACCAGAAGTAGTTTTGCCACATAGTTTGGAGTATAAACCTGAGTTTCTCTTTTTCATTACTTTTATTTTTTAACTCAAATTTTGTGATTATAATTTAGTAATAAGGGCAGAAGAAGAAAGTATTCTTGCAGAAGAAGAAAGTATCCTTAAGAGAGCCATACACAAAAATATGTTTCGAATGGATGAATGAATAAGTATTGATGAAAAGAAGGAAATATATGGTTATGGCAATAAGAAACTTAATGAGCAAAAGTCTTTTTCCACTTTTTTTGGAAATTATTTGTAAAGCTGCATTACTATAATTAGGTCAGTAGCAGAATAGGTTTTTTCCCATAATTCTTTTCTTATTTCTTACTCATTTTTATCCATAAGCCTCTCTTTATCTCCCAAACCTACTTAACCTCTTGACTTTTAATGATGGGCTATACTATCATCTCTCTGAAGTGGATTTGATGGTAATAGCATTCAGCATTTTTCTCATAAGCACTTTGCAAATGATGAGTCCTAGTTTATAAATGGTTTTCTTTGGCCTGTCTCATAATTGGAAAAGTTAGGCCCCTTTCTTCTCTATGTTATCTAAGTTCAATTATTCTTAATAGCTATTGCTCTCCCTTATTTTTGATGACCGAGTATAAATCATCAATGACTGTTGCCATTAGAACATTGTGATTTTTAGCATCCTCCCCTGCTTTTTGCCCATTAATTGCTTCAGTACACCTAATTAGCAGTTCCATTGCCATGAAGACTACTGCTCTTACCCTGCGGTTAAATTTGGGGTAGAGATGAATCATGGTAGGCAGGCAAACTACAAGGGTACAATTATAGATTGAGGCATATATACATTATGTGCATGGTTCATATTTTTAATATAAAATTAGATTTGTATGTAAACTATATTTGATTCTACTTTAAACTATATTTTCTAATTTTAAAAAATGTTCCTTGATATAGAAAGCATTTTTTTAAAATCCCACCCTGAAAACAAATTAAATATGCATTGGCAGTATGCAGAGCAATATTTTTTGGAGAATGAGTCTCTATCTAAGGGGTCCTCACACCCTAAGTTATGAGTGAATTTGGGGATTTAAGAACCTCTTTGAGAGCAATATTGCTCCTTCAAGAATTTCTGTTCTAAACCTCAATGTTTTAATGAAATATTCATTGGTTACAAAAAAAATCCACAAGTATTTGCAAGTAGACAGTAAGATTATATTACCTTATTCACCATGATTAGGCTGAGGATAAAAGTGAAATATTTTATGCAATGATTTTTTTTAAATAGCCAGTCAATATTGACATTATCCAGCTAAAATTGCCCAGAACAAAAGAGTTCTTCCAAACATGTCAGATATTGGTAGCCAATTAGCTCTTTGTCAACATTAGCCAAATAAACTCAATATTGTTGATTTTATGAACATAGTTTATATATTACTCTAAAGATACATCTAAAATTGAAACTAGTTTTAGCTTAGAATGGGATGTTAATCTCTTCTGATGACATATTTAAAAACCTCTCCCTTTAGTGTAATTCAAAGGATTTTCATTGTCTATCAAGTGGAGCATGTTCTCAGTTGGCTCCCTTGCATAGGTTTTTTAAAGAAAGAATGGCAGTTGAGAGAAGGTAGCTATCTCAAAGACAGTCCTAAGCAATCACAGCTGCTCTTTATTGTTTAAAATTCTGAGATGTGATATCTGCTACTGAGAATTTGCTTCACATAGTTTGAGGTCTGCTTTAGAACCAAAGAATCCCTTTTCCCCTTTTATGGAGATTTATAACTAAATAGGCACAGAATATAAAAGACCATGTACAAAGGAGACTTGACTTAAGGTCAACTGATTTTAATGGTGTTATTTCACTGTGTGTTTTCTCCATCTTCATCTCACATACCAGACATGTTTTTAGACTCAAATGTAAGCATGTACTAAGATCCCTGTCTTTTTTTAATTAAAACTTTTATTTTCAAAACATATGTATGGATAAATTTTCAACATTCAGCCTTGCAAAACCTTATGTTCCAAATTTTCCCCTCCTTCCTCCCCACCCCCTCCCTTAGATGGCAAAATACTCCAATATATCGATAATTCAGCCACCCTAATCTATTCACTGTTTATCAATGTTTATCTTTTGTCCTTCTCATTGCCTTTATACTGACAGTCTCCCATTGCTGGAATGGTCTTTATTCTTACATCTGTCTCTCTGCTACTCTAATTTTCTTCAAGACTCAGACCAAATCCCTTCTTTTTTAGAAGACCTTTCTGGCCCATCTCATTCCTAATGCTATACCTCAAAATTACCTTCCTTTATATTGTATAGATCTTGCACACATATGGTTATTGCTGTGTGAACTTGAGTAAGTTACATCACTTCTATAAACTGTAGTTTCCTCATGTATAAAATCAAGTTATCAAACTCTAAAATTGCTAAAATCCCTTCCAGCTCTAAATGTCATGCTCCTGTAACATAAGGTGCAACTGGAAAAACTTTTTTTTTTCCATTTCTATAATAGCATTTTTTAATTACTTAAATTAGTTGCTTCCTTTTTCTTCCTCATTCACTCTATTTTACCTTGTATCTTCTTTCTTTTTGTTTTAGTGCATATTTGTGAATGTGGGTGTCAAGGAATCTTTTTTTTAGGTGTAAAATTATAGGTGTTCATTGCTGCATTGTACAACTTTCATGAGAACCTGATTACTAGAAATTTTCATATAATTAACAGAACACTTATTTGGCCTGGAGTCTCAAGATTAAGAGGTTTTGGAAAATGAGTCTAAAAATCAATGAATTATTTTTTCCCCTCATCAATTTACTCCATAGTTTCTTCCACTGAGTTTCTCAGAGGGAATATAGTGAAAGGTGAGTTTTAGTATAAAGATGATTTGCAGTGACATTACCCATTAGGGGAAAAATCACCAGAATAAGCACAATTATCAAATTATTAATACAAAAAGATTAAAAACTGGCCCATTTCTCACCAGCAGGACTATAACTCCAGAGGCTGTCAATGATAATTGATTGTCTATTCAACTTAGAAGACTTGAGGTCAGACATTTAAAAGCAAGCAGTTTTGATTCCAAATACAGGCAGACCATAACTTAGGAAGACATAACTTACAAATGTCTTCTTCATATAAATGGCATGGTTATTAGTCACTATTGCTGCTAACAGGAATTACAGGGAGGGCTGCTCCTTCCCTCTACCGCCCCACCAGCCCTATCTCTCATAAAGACAAGGCCAATTCTGATTTCTCAGGCACTACTCAGAGCCACCCATGACATAGCTGTTGTTGCAATTTTTTTGTCATCTCCTTAGAGAACTACAGATTGGAGAGGCTTCAGAAGCTAGCTATCTCAAAATCCTTGTTTACAGAGGAGGTCATTAAGGTATATAGTCCCAGTCACATAAGTAAAGTATCAGAAGTAGGATCTGAACCTGGATTCTCTAACTCAAGATCCAATAATCTTTCCATGGGAGACTTTTCATTAAATTATCTAATTGGTAAATCTCTTTCAAGGCAAAACCCAAATGTAAATGATTCACCCTGAGGGAATGAAAGAAGAACAACTAAATTAAAGCAAAAACTGGAATCAGGGACTATTTTGAGTCCTACATAACTTATCCCCACTTGAAATATTTTTCAGCCCACTATTGGCGTGTGGGGGTGAATTCTGGCTTTTGTTTTTGTTTTAAGCAAACAAACAAGCAAAACCACCTCAAAATCATAGACTGAGGAACTTAAATCTGTTTTCCTGTGTGGAAAATAGAACTGGAATCTGCGTTTTTATTTTTAGCTCTGTTTTCTGAAAAGATATCTTCAAGTCATTTCTACGTGCAAGTCTGAATTTGCATTCTCCGAACAATATATGCCAGGAGCACAAGGATGACAGTGTTTAAACCATCCCCATGAACTGCTGAACTCACAGTCTGTGTGATGGAATAATTCCCAAGAGTAAACATGAAGCAAATTCTGACTTGTCTATCCTCTCAAAAGAGTATTTACTATTTCTTGAAATAATTAATGTTCTGGTACCAAGGAATAAAGTAAGAAGCTTTTTTTGCTGTGATGAAAAATAATATTCTTTTTGCCAAATACAAAATAAATAGCTTATTGGTACGATGATATACTGAAAACACGATTACCATCCCTCAGATTAATTAAGTAGTTACTGAGTGTAAAATGTGACCAACTTCCAGGTTGGTCCTAACCAAGTTAGTTCTTTAAGAGGAAGTGGCACACAAAATGTTTGTGGCAGCTCTTTTTGTTGTAGCTAGAAACTGGAAGATGAATGGATGTCCATCAGTTGGAGAATGGTTGGGTAAATTATGGTATATGAAGGTTATGGAATATTATTGCTCGGTAAGAAATGACCAGCAGGAGGAATACAGAGAGGCTTGGAGAGACTTACATCAACTGATGCTGAGTGAAATGACCAGAACCAGAAGATCACTGTACACTTCAACAACAACACTGTATGAGGATGTATTCTGATGGAAGTGGAAATCTTCAACATAGAGAAGAGTCAACTCACTTCCAGTTGATCAATGATGGACAGAAATAACTACACCCAGAGAAGAAACACTGGGAAGTGAATGTAAATTGTTAGCACTAATATCTGTCTGCCCAGGTTACATGTACCTTCGGAATCTAATGCTTATTGTGAAACAAGAAAATGGTATTTACACACATGTATTGTATCTAGGTTATAAAACGTATGGGACTGCCTGTCATCGGGGGGAGGGAGTAGAGGGAGGAGGGGATAATTTGGAAAAATGAATACAAGGGATAATATTATAAAAATATATATATTATAATAATAAAATAAATAAATAAAGAGGAAGTGGCACAGTGGATAAAGCAGAGTCTGGAGTCAAAAAGACAACAGTTCAAATGTTACTTCAGACTCCAGAGAAATCACTTAATCCTCATCCGTATAAAACTGGAGAAGGAAATAGTAAACCACTCCAGTATCTTGGCTAAGAAAATCCCAATGAGGT
Source organism: Sminthopsis crassicaudata (assembly GCF_048593235.1). Taxonomy (NCBI): domain Eukaryota; kingdom Metazoa; phylum Chordata; class Mammalia; order Dasyuromorphia; family Dasyuridae; genus Sminthopsis; species Sminthopsis crassicaudata. Next base: position 547,806,997 of record NC_133618.1, read on the forward strand.
CCACAGGGTAATGAAAAATGAAACAGGAATGAATGATTGAACAACTATATAATAATAATAAAAAAAAGTACAAGGTTTGTGCTAGATAAGGTAAATGTAGATCTCAACTTTGACTTATTAGCTGCATGACCTGGGTCTTCATCTACAAAATGAAGGAGTTGAATTAGATGACCTCTAAAGTTACTTACAATTTTAAATGTATGTTGCTATAATATCCAGAATATCTATCACTTCTCCAAACCTACTGCTTCTATTTTACACAGAATTTTATTACCACCTACCTAGATAATTGCAATAACATGCTACTCTGGCTTCCATGCTCTCTTACTCCATTCTACCCTTTACACTATTGCTAGTCATCTTCTTTATGTATTTATGTAGTCCTCTCATCTGTCTGTCCAAAAGTGCTCCATATTGTTATTTACTATGTATAAAATTTTACTTCTTTGCCTACCACTCTAAGTCCTCCACAGTACACCTCTATCTGATCATTTTAACCTTTTCTCATATAGTTCTCTTCCCATATACTCTGTATTTTGGCCAATATAATTTGTCTGTTCTGTGTTATAACTGTTTATTAGAGTGCAATCTGTACTGTGGCTAAACAGCAATTTTTACCTCCTCTAGTGCTCTAGTGGCTTAGTGACCCACTGGTTAGAGCACTGAACCCAGAGTCAGGAATCTAAGTTCAAATCTGGCCTTAGACACTTTCTTGCTATGTGACCCTGCAATATGTATATTACACAACCTCTATCTTGACATTGTAAAATGGGGATAATAATGTGAGGATCAGATGAGATCATAACTGTAAAGCTCAGTATAGTGTCTGGCATGCAATAGGTACTTAAAAAAACAACTTGTTCTTCCCTCCCTCCCCCCAATATACATAGTAAGTGATAAATCTGTGCTGAGAAAAAATTGAATTTCAATTGGCAGTAACAATTATAAAATAATTGATTTGGCATTTGAAGGAATTAGATGGAATTATTTCTATTTGTGTCCTCATAGTATATAGCTTGATCTGCTGGAAAGCAGAGAGGCATAAAGAAGAATGCAATAATCTAAACTGTGTGGTCCAAATGGCCAACAGATCTTGAGCTATTGGTCTTCATTTATTCCCGAGTTATATGAGTAGATTCTCTCTCTCTAAGAATCAGTAGGAATGGGATAAGAAATTGGATAAAAATCCTATAAAAGTTCACAAAGGGTACTGATTGGTCTTTGAGGGCTAGAGAAATTGTGGACGCTTTCATAAAGGAAGGAGAGCCTAAATTTGACCTTAAAGGAAGGGTGAAACTTAAATGGAAAGAAGAAGAAAGGGCATTCCCTGGAGGAGGAATGGAATAAGCATGGTGGGGGGGAAACACGTGCCACATTTGGAAATAATAATCAGAGCAGTATTTTTGCAGCAAATGATGTATAGAAGCTAGTGGTAAGAAATAAGATTAGAGACATAAATGAGGCTTAGTTGGTGGTGACATTGAATGAGATGTTGTAGAAACACTAAAGGGTTTATAACATGGGATGGGATGAGTGACATCTGCAAAAGCAATGTGTTAAAATTAATATGGCAATGATATTGAAAGAGGGGATAGACTAGTTATGGACAACTCCCCCCAAAAATATTAGAAAAGAAGAATTTGTAGAGTAATAATTCATTGTCCAAAGCAGAATTTTCCCTCCTTTTTTTTCCTTCCAAACCCACCTCTCCTCCCAACGTCCCTCTGGGAAGAATCCCAGCACCCTCATCCCCCAAGTTTACAGCATACAGTCATCCTCATCTCTTCCCACATTCCCCCAGTTTTCCACCTTGGAACTACACCATACTTCTCCTATCCTTCCTCTACTCTCCATTCAGTTCAAGACCTCCTCATTTCTCATCTGAGAGACTATCCAGTGGATTCCCTACCTCCAGTGTCTTCCGTCCCCTCTCCTAACCATGTTCCAAAGCTGCCAAAGAACTATTCCTAAAGCACAGGTCTAACCATGTTAGTGCTGCTCAAAATACTCCAGTGGTTCCCTATTGTCTCTGGAATCAAATCTATTGAATAATTAAAGCTCTTCCCAGTCTGGCTCCAGCCTGCCTTTCCAGGTTCATCACATATTACTCTTCTTAACTATTTCTACATTCTAGCCAAACCAGCCTACTTGTTTCTCTTCATATCTTATGTTTTTCCCTGCCTTCATGCCTTTGCATAGACTTTCCCCCATGCCTAGTATGCATCCCCTTCTCACATCTGCCCTTTATAGCTTACCCCAGAGCTCTGTTAAAGTGCCATAACCCTTTTCTAAGGCCTTTTCTGATCTTCTCCCCTATATTACTCTCTCTCTCTTTTCTGAAATTATCTTGAGTTTACCTTGCTTTATATATAGATATATGTATGCGCATATATGTCATGTAACACACGTAAGAGGCATGATGTACATGCATATGTACATGTGTGTGTTCATATGTGTGCACATATAGCACACACATATATACTTCTGATTTAAGTGAAATGTCATTCTTTTCTCACAAAGAGAATGCAAGTTTCTTTAGGGCAGGAACTGTCTAATTTTATCTTTGTAAACTCAGTGCCAAACCTTGGCCCCTAGCAGCTATTTGTTAAATGTTTATAGGTTCATATGCTCATGAACCAGAGCACAAAGGTTTAGAGTGAATCTCATGCAACCCTCTCGTTTTATGGGTTCTCAGAGAAAATAAGTGACATATAATCAATAAGTGTCCAAGATGGGATGTAAACACACATATATATATGTATATACATAAGTCATACATATATGTGTGACTCTATAACACTCTGTTATACTGCAATGACTTTACATGTTGCTGAATGTATGGGGGGAAAGTCAAAGATGATGATAATCCACCTAATTACTTTGATCTTTTTCACATGAACTGCTCTCTATAATCAGTTATCTCCCAACCTAAAGTAATATAGGTTTTTTGTTTTTTGTTTTGGGTTTTTTTTTTTTGTAATCAAATACAAGATATTACATTGAGGTCTATTGAATTTCATCTTGTTAAGTAAAAAATCTGTCAATATGGACTGCAAATACCATTTGGGATTTTGATTCATGCAATAGAGGTGAGCTGAACCTCTTTCTTCTAAGAATAAGGCCTCTTCTCCAAACTCATATGCCATATGGAAATAACATAATCTTGTTGAGTTGTAAAACCCATGTTTAAGTCCTGGCACTGACACATTTTATGTCACCTTGGGCAAGTAAACATATGTTTAAGTAAACATAAAAGAAAATTTTACCACATACGTAAAATGTAGATAAAGATACTTGCATACTCTTTCCCAGCAAGACTATATAAAGACCAAATAAAATAACATTTGTAAAGTATTTTGTAAATTCTTATGGACTTTTAATGTAAAAGATTATTATTACCTAGAGAAAGTGACCATGCAGATCCATCTTTCTGAACACATGAAAGCTACGAACATTTATAGACATAATGACACATGATTTCTATGCTATTTATTTTCTTACATATCCTATATCCCCCTACTGGATTGTAATTTTCCCAGCCTAGTACATTATTACACATGGCTGGTGTTTAATAAATGCTTGTTAAATAAATGAATCACTGAATCTGATAGGGAACCTTGACAATTTCAACAACATCAAAAGCTGTGTTTGATTACCAGCCAAACCAGAAATTGGATGAGGGCTAGCTTACCTGGTTATTGACGTGAAAAGACTTTGAAATGTTGGGGAAGTGAATAAAGGATACATTTTTACAGATTTTAAAGCCATGTTTATACAGAGTGCTGGTTCAAGATGCTGATGATAAAATGTGCCTTCAGTTTTAACACCTTGTCCCCTTGTGGCTGGAAAACCTGACATGCTCCATCACAGCATTCAGTTTATTCCCATGGTGTATCTTACTTCCTGGCAGGATTTGGCTAAATGAGCTACAACTCATTTGTAAGAGACAAATCAAGGCTGCATCAGGAGGTCAGGCTGGCAACCTTCCAAAAGAACAATCCTGTTTTATTATTTTTAAAATCTTTAGTATTTAGTTTGATTGGATTTAAAAGAGCCTGCCTCAGGGAATACTTAAATGAACATTCAAGGTGTTGGGAGAATCTTTAAAATAAGCATATGAACTCATTTCACCTATGGCAAAAGTTATATTTAAGAAAAAGAATCCTTTGGTAAATGCAACATTCAAAAAAAGGAATTTTAATCTCAATGAAGCACATTAATTTATATCACTAAATAGCTGTCATTTGAACATTCAATTCACTTTACCTGAATTCAGTTTTATTTTTAAATATATTCAGATTTTCTTTTAAATATAATTTTGTGGTTGGAACAGGACCTCTTGCCTATGATTAATAAGTACCCTTATGAATGAATCTGATTTTTCCCCCAGTTTCTAATTTTAGTCAGCAATTTTAAGATAAAGGATAAATTATTTATTTATGCTGGCCAAGTTTGAAAGGCAAGTTAATCAGGAGCATGAAGTGTTCTTATACAAAACATTATCCAGCCTGCCTAAGTTGTAACAAAATTCGGCAGTATCCTAGGAGGCCTGCAACATAAGAGAAAGAAGCTCTGGGCTCAGGCAGATTCATAGGGGGAATCTGACTACAAAGATGGGGGCAACCAGAAGTGATTCAATGGAAATTGCCTATACAAAACTTAGTTTAATACTCAAGTCTAGGATAACTTCAAATTGATGTGATTCTTTATGTTGTGTGGATGTCAGACATAGGGCACTGGTTTTCCTTAATCATAAAAACTGCTGAAGACATAAAATATCACAAGAGTTCAGTTAATAAATTTAGAGAAATAAAACATCTATCACATGCATTCTCTAATGGTCTATAAAGATAACTGTGTAACTGTAGAACAGATATACGATGTTGAGTAAAATGGAGATAAAAATTGGACCTAGTTCCCAGGGTGATTGTAAGGAATAAATGAGATAATAAAAAGTTCTGTTGTTAATATGCTCACTATTGATTATTCAATTCAATGAATATTTATTGTTTATTTATTTTTAATCAGCCAAAATTCCCTTTCTCTGCTTTCTATCATTGTCTCCCTCCTCCCCCCATACAAATAGTCCTTATAATTGAGAAAGTAAAACAGGCCTTCTATTATAAACATATATTGTCAAGTAAAAAAAAGTTTCCATATTGGCCATGTATCTCCCCCCAAAAAAACAAACTAAAAAATTGCATGTGTTTCATGCATGATTTTTTCCACCTCTTTCTCAGGAGATAGGATAATATTTTTTATTGTTTGATCACATTATTCAGAGTTCCTAAGCCTTTCAAAGTCATTTACTTTTATAATATTATTGACTTTGTATAAATTGTTTTCCTGGTTTTTCTCACTTCCCTACTTTCTTTGAAACTTTCATCTTCATCTTCATCTTCATTATTTCTTATGGCACAATACTATTTTATCATATTTATGTATGCCATAACTTATTCAGCCATTTCCAATAGATAGATATTTAGTTTCTAATTCTTTGCCATTGCAAAAAAAGTTGCAAATATTTTTGTACATCCTTAGTTAGGATTTGTTTTGCTTGACACTAATTTCTCCTCTAATCTACCCTTGCTCTAATTCATTCCTTTTCCCTTTTCCATCCTATTATCTTGATGAATAAAATATATAATATATAGATAAATATATATAAAATATATTTCTGAACACATCTCTCTGTGTGTATTCTTCCCTTCTTTGACCAGTTCAGATGAAAGTGAGGTTTAAGTATCACCTGCTCTCCCCACTCCTCTCTCCTTGGTTATATAGATTTCTACATGCATTCTCTAATTATGTAAAATAATTTTCCATTACATTCCTTTCCCTTTTTCCCCCTCCTATATTTTTCTTCCTCTCTCTTTCCATTCTTGAGATCATGAAGACATAATAGAACCATTTATATGCCTTCTATCTAATTAGACTTCCTCTATGACCTCTAATCATAGTAGAGTTCAAAAGGGACATTTCATCTCACCATATTGGAAAGTAAACAGTTGATTCTTGTTTAGTCCCTTATGATGTTCCATTCTTCTTTATTTTTTATGCTTCATGACTCCTATGTTTGTATTTCAAAGTTTCTTCATAGCTCTGTTATTTTCATCAACAATATTTGAAAGATGATCTTGTGATGAGGAGAGGTTGGTGAGAACTGAGCGTGGATCACAGTAAAGCATTTTCATTCTTTTTGCTGTGGTTTGCTTGAATTTTATTTTTTCTCATTTTTTCCTTTTTGATCTGATTTTTCTTGTGCAGCAAGATAATTGTATAAAGATGTATGTCTATATTGGATTTAACATATATTTTACCATGTTTAACATATATTGGATTACTTGTCATCTAGGGGAAGAGGTAGGGAGAAGGGGTGGGGAATTGGAACACAAAGTTTTTCAAGGGTCAGTGTTGAAAAATTATCATTACAAATGTTTTGAAAATTTAAAAACTTCAATAAAGAAGTACACAAAAAAGAAGATTTGGAAATCATTTTTTTCATTAATGGTTTATCATTTTTCTCCAGTAAAATTACACTTAGTTTTGTAACTATATTAATAAAATATTCTTATCCAACAAATGATATAACTACATCCTCTTCCTCCTTGGATTTTGTAGACCAAGCTCTAGTGTCTTTTATGGTTTTCACTGCTAAATATTGCATGATCCTAACTGCAATTAATTGGTACTTGAATTTCTTTTCTTCATATCAAATTGTAATATGCTTTTTTTGATCTATAAACTATGGATTTGTCAATCATGTTTCAGGGAGTTTTCATTTTGGAGTTTCAGGAGATAGCAAGCTGATTCTTTTAATTTCCACTTTGCCCTCTTTCTGAGTCTTTCTTTTATGGTTTTAAAAAGTCATTATGTATAAACTCTTTTGATAATAACTTTTAGATAAAACAGTGACCCTTAAATTTTCTCTCCTTGATCTGTTTTCCAGGTCAGTTGTTTTTGTTGTGTAATAGATTAATCTTTCTTTTTTTTTTTTTTAAGTTTCTTGACTTTGTTGTCTTATCTCATGAAATAATTTTTATTTGTTCTTTTCTAATTCTCAGATAGTTTGTTGCTTGAGTAAAGTTTCCCTACTTCTTGAGCCATCGTTCTCATTTATTTTCAATTTTTTTTTCATCTAGGGCTCTCATTTCAACTCTAATTGTTTTTTTTTAATGCTTATTGAATTTCTTTCAGGAATCCCCATTGAATTTGTACCTGCACTGAGTTTTTCTTTGGTGTTCTGCTTATATATGTTTTGGAGCTAATTTCTTCTGGGTTGGTTTCTTAACATCACACCATCAAAATAGCTTCTTATAGTGAAATCTTCTTTATTTCTTCTTCTATGCTCATTCTTTCAGCATACTTCTTGTATGGTGTTTTATGTTAGGTCCAGACTCTAAGCACTTCTGAAAGGAATGACTGATCTGGTCAAGCTGCTGCTTTCTTGGCATATTAAGTTTTCTGTTATTCTAGGATCTCAAAAATAGGTCAAGATGGAGAACTTCAAGTTTTCAGTGCTCCTAAAGTGGTTTGTCTCAGGACAAGTCTGAAGAGATCTCCCCTCTCTTATCTGAACTTTTTAAATCCATGCCTTTGTTTCCATTGGTAGATTTATCTTCTTGGAAACTTCAGTAGACGACTGAGAAATCCAACAGTAAGAAAGTTCTGGTTCATAGGGACAGAACTGTGTGCTTCCCTTTGGTGTGGGATTTATGCCATGATTACTCTGCTTCAGGCAGAGAATGGGGTAGAGCTAGCTAGAAATGAGATCTCTATTCTATCCCTGATAGAATATCTATAGATGTTACTCACTTCGGAATTTACTCATTTCTCAGCACACAATCTGGTGCCTGCCATTGCTCCTCACCCTGGAATGCCATTTCTGGGTTTAATGCCCTCCTCATTATGCCCTGGATATGTGACCTAGATAACATAACTACCAGTTGGTACCTGTTCCTAAACCCTTCATGAAGTTGAGGTGCCCTCCTATAGGTCTGGGACTTTGTCTTTCTTGATCCTTTTTCATTTTATGGGCACTGGCTAGACTCCCAATGTCTCTGCCTATTTTCCAATGTTTATCTGCTGAGGAAAAAAAAACATTTTTTCTTGTAATTCTGCATCATGATTTGGTCTGGTACATTTTTTAGATGTATTTGGACAAGAGAGCTTCCAGGATTTCTTTCTGCTACTACACTACCATACCTTCTCCATAAATATGAATTAAGCCCCTTTTGTTTATAAAGATCCTACTAATTCCTATAGATTCAAATGAAAAATGGGAAAAATAATCTTGGGGTTACTATCCCGTATTATACAAGGAACACACACACACACACACACACATATATGTATGTATATATATATATGTATATATATATATATATATATATATGTATATATATAAATTTTTTTCCTGTGGGAGAGGAAAGTACTGGGAGGGTAGAGAAATGACACATATACAAATAAATATGTTACTCAATGATGAGGACAAAGGAGGACTCTAGGTGAAAGTGCTCTAGGATTGTTTGAGTAAAGGGAGAACATTTTCAGCTAGGAGGATAAGGGAAGGCTAAGATGAAAAGATATTAGGTAAACTGAATCTTGAAGAAAGAGAAAGATTCTGAAAAACAGAGATGGGATTAAGGCCAAGGGAAGTGGTAGAGGGAAAAAGAGGGAAGGACTAAGCATTTCTATAGCAAATATTATGTACCAAATACTGTGCTAAGTATTTTACAAATATTCCCTCAGTTAATCTTCACAAATCTGTAAGTCCCATTTTACACCTGAGAAAACCCATGCCAAAAAAAAAAAAAAGATTTATTGACTTGCCCAGGGTCAAACAGCTATTGTTTGAAATCAGATTTGAACTTAGATCCAATGCACCACCTAGCTTATCAATTTTCAACTGATTGATTTAGCAAGTTGTAGATTTAGCCCTTGTTGTATGTGTGTATGTGTGTATGTGTACCAGTAGGCTATTATAATATTTTTTCAAATTATTTGATTAATTGTGAATATATTATTAATATATTAATTATAAATAAAGAGTTTTATGTGCTGTGTAAAAAGTATGAGGGGAAACCTTATCTCAATATTTAAATGCATAGTGATCAACCAATCGGTTTTATGTGGAACATCTAAAGTGGAAAAGATGCTAAGAGCAATAAATTTTCTATAGTTTCAGCTAAATTCTTTGTATTCCAAACAGCCAGCCAGATGTACTACTCTCTCCTAACTATTGAGTGAGGCGTGTTTCTAATGAGAAAAAAACTTAAAGCACATGTGCCTGACATGTAGTGCTAATGCATAATCATCTTAAGTGGCACTATTGAAAATGAGATTCTTTCTTCTCCTAGATATTTGAAATGTTAATGAACTTTTCCATTTAGTTTTCTTAGATCACAATTTTAACATTAAGTAATAGAAGAAGCCCTCTTTTATTAAATAATCATTTTAATAAAAATTGAGAATTTCCTTGTCACCTACTATAACTGGAGGATATTTTTTTTTCCTTTGAAAATAAACCCAGCTAAGAAAAAACACCAAAAATGAGTCCAATGTGTTGTTTTAAGTCTCTTTTTCAACCAGAATTTTAATAGAATCTATATCTACTTGTAGAGTCTCGTAATTGGTGAGTTTTTTTCTAAAAGATCTAAGATACAAGTAAAGACATCCTTGGAAATTGTGTTCTGTCACAATTTGGTTATATTCTTACTGGTGAACAGCAATAAGCAAAAAGGATAATGAGAAAGGATATCATTTAGAAATAGAGAGGTTACAGACAGCTCAGACTATATTCTAAATATGTCTCATTCTGGGCTCCCTATTTTCAAGGGAGCATTGATAATATCTACAGTATTGTTACCAGAATGATGAGAAGACAATATCTTAAGAGGATAGATTGAAAGAATCTGAGATGTTTAACTTGGGGAAGGGTTAGGGGCTGGACAGTTTATCAGTTTATCTAGAAAACAGATCAAACTTATTCTGCTTGACCCAGAACTAAAACCAATTAATTAAAAAAAATAAAAATAAAAATATTTCACTTCACCATCAAAAATAACTGTAGAAATCTTCCCCAGGCAAAACTTGAAATAGGATGCTTTTCCAGGTAATGAGTTCGTTTTTACTACTTTTAAAGTTGACATTGGATGAGACCAATTTTTTTTCAGTCATGTTATAAACGAGATTTCTAATTTGAGTAAAGATTAAATCAAATGCATCACTCAATTCCCTTTCAACTCTGCCTATAATTCTATAATTCTAATGTTAAAACTATCAAGATTTGCTCAATTAAGCTTTGTGCATCATATACCCAACAGTCATCAGGAAACTTCTACATTTTGAATTTATATGTTCTTTCATTTTGAAGGGGGATCAAGAGCATTATCAGAAGGTGGTTTTTGTAGTCAATTTTTGCATTTGGCCCTAGTTCCATTAACCTCCCTTTCATTCTAACCATTCATTGCTTCTTCCTTATGAACCAATTACCCTAAAAGCTTTCTTCATTTACCTACAATATGGTATCTCTGGGCTTTTGCACAATTGTTTATGGGTGTCTATCTCATTTTGCTTTCATTTTCCTCTCTCTAGCAAGCCCTGTTCTATAATTTATAGTGTACCTGTTATTGGATTCCTGCATAGAACACTTTCCTCACCTTTCCAGCCATGCCTCCCTTTGTTAGGCTAAATCTTTTATGCATGTCTCTTAAGTTCCATAAGCAGTATTTGAAAACATTTATTCCAAACATGCTTTAAGATTTGGGAAAAGGATGTGTTTCATTGTCAACTCTGCCATTTAGTGTGTTGTAGCTATAGGTTAAATTTTGAGAGTTTTTAAGCTGTTCATCTTTTAAATCTACACAGTTAAATTCATCTTCAGGTAAGAAGTTAATTCTTGTCTTGTTTTTTTAGAAATATTCGAAAAAGGTTCTCAAAAGCCAGAACAAAAAGAGAGATATGACTACTTCTGCTAACCAAATACCTTTTGGGGGCCACAAGAAATAGTCATTGTGCCTTAGTAAAATTGTGACATTTGTTTTTGTTATTTTTCATCTCCTTTTTTATACCTTTTCAACCCTCCTTTTACTTATCACCCATGTCCTCATCCTACCCTAAAAAAAATCCTGACCCCAATTTGGTACCCTTGTTCTTCCTACCACTGGTCCCTCCCATAAACTGCCAACATATCAGTGCCTTAATGTTACCTTTCCTTTAGATGTTTGTATTTATGGAAAACAGATCTTCCTGAAGTCAAAATAATCTTGAATGGCAGAATTTTAAGCACTCTTAATTGGGACACATGTTTAAGGGAATGGAGGCTTTCTTAGAAACTCTCCCATTATACACATGCATGATCACCTATTCTCATTTGTAAGGCTGGTCTTACTGTTCACAAATAAATGTTGAGCTGATTTGTCAGTAGCTTCATATAATATGTTAATTCTTAGTTTTATAAGAGTCTTCTATATGTGTCTTCAAGTGAAATTAGAAGTCTCCAATTTTATAAGCATCTCATTCTATCATACCATTTATAGTAATTGAGATTACTCAATGCTATTGACATCAAGATTGAAGCTTAGAAGGGCCACGTTATTTTCAGGGAAGGGATTTGGTCTTTGATACAGACAGATCAATCTAATTTTTCTTAAAAAAAAAAAAACCTTAAAAACTATATTTTCAAAAGGGCAGCCATTTCATTAAGAGATCCTGCTGCTGTATCTTCTTCATTCATTCAAAAAGTAATTATTAAGTGCCTACTGTGTGCCAGGTATTAGAGCTAGGTATTGTATAAACCAAGGAATATAAAAACAAAATCAATGTTAGGCTTCTAGTAGTTTATTTTCTACTACAGAGGAACAAATTATAAAATACATGCAAATTAAATCCAACGAGGAGGGCCTAACAAAAGGGAAAAGCCTCATGTAGAAGCTGTCATAGCTTTTTGAATCCTAATGCAAATTAGCCTGGTAGTTTACTGGGACTAGCAATTGGGTTGCTGCTGTTTTTATAAGCTTTCAAGTACTTTCAAATGAGGAGCTAATTAACTGTTCCGATAGCTCCACAAACAGGTTAAGTGGCAAGTAGATACCTTTGACTGATCTTATTTCAGTGCTTAGAAGATAAAAAAGTACCAGCAGGTTGTACCCAGTTTCAGTAAGAAATCCAATATCAGGTTTAAATTGAGAACTTAATACTAAGAATTCCTGGTTCAATATGTGAACTATGATAGTGTATGATTATTACTTTGCTTTAAACTCTATCTGAAGGGAAAAAATAAATCAGTTGGCAAATGACCTATAGGGAAAGAACTTAGGTTTAGTAGTAACACAAAACCTTTCCCCTATAAGGGTAATAGATTGCAGTGAAAGGATCACATTAAACGCCCTTTATCCGTATTTCAAACTTCATCTTTTCCATGTTCTCTGGAATATTCGTTTGAACTTGGAAATAAATGAAAAAATCCTCTGAGCAGCAAAATAACTGTCCCAAAGCTCAAATCGTAGAAGCAATGCTATGTAATTTCCTCCATGGGAGAGACCTTTAGGCTCTCACTGAGAGCCTTCTGGACAATTATGTAATGCATAATTCTGCCCTGCTGGGTTTTCTCACTTTCTGAGCTCTTGGCAAATCAGTCCCAGCAAATGAGATGAGTGAGAGCACTGGTAGAGACAGGGGCACTGACAGTGGCAAGGAATGTCTGTAGACAGTGTAACATCAAGGAAGAAGCAAAAGACTAGAAAGCAGTCTAGAAGCTTTTATCCATGGGGGAAATGAACCACTTCTTACCTTCCTATCTGAGCATATTAAAGTATAATAATATTGTTCTTAATGCTGATTCTGAGCCATTAAAAATTAAATTCTGGTTAGTATACTCAGAAAGAACAAGGTAGCATAGAAAATATTTTTAAAGGATTATAATCCTAAGTGATGAAATTGTGATCATAGAATCATAGATTTGGAGGTAGAAGGTACCTTGGAAAGATTATCTAACCTAACTTCACATGCAGTGCCTTCCTTCCTTTGTGATACTTCTCCAAAATTTCTTTCTTACTTTCAGGTTGGGTTCCTATGTGTATAATTAATTGCTATTCCAGAGAACTCTAAGGTGTTTTCTTTCTCTTTCTAAAAATCCTATCATCGACAAAAAGCTTGTTGACAATTAGCTTTTAGCAAAGAATTTAATAAGATAGTAAAATAATAACAGCTGCTACAAAAACGTTTCCTACCAAAATAAAACAACTAGAATACTTTTCCCAATTATCCTTTCCATATCATGACTTTTCCCCTTTGCAATATAGATATATCACAGATCTGCATAAGAAATTGAATGAGAATTTCAGGGAAGTTTTGTGGAAACCACAGATGACATGCAAAGGACAGTAGATGACACATATAGCCTAGGATCAAATACTTAACCCAAATTTTACAGTAAGGTTCTGTAAACACCCCATAAAAGATAAAGAAAAAAATTCACACCTCTTAAAAAGGGAGGTCAAAAAAATTTATACATATCTTCCAGATTGCTAGGGTGCTGTACCTCTAAAATCCTTGAAGCAGAAGAGATAACTATATAATGTGCATGACACAGCAGGTTTAAATTCAAAATATAATGGTAATGAGGCATACTTGTAGAAAATATAAGTGGCAAAAGTAGCACTACTCTTGGTGACAGGAAATACTTTCTCCTATCATAGATCTTCACCATTTAAAAGATTAGGTTTTGATTTGTTTTGGGAGGGGCTGGGGTTTTTTGGTTTTTTTGTTTTTGTTTTTGTTTTAGGCAATAGGTTATTCACACTCATAAGTTTTCCCTCAGGTGTAACTCTTTGCTGAGATCTGAGGATCTTTGTGTCCCTTTCTAGGATCTCTTGCTGGCATGTGTCGTGGGGACATGTGTCCCCATGTGGGGAGGGGAGAAGGTGTCAAATTCTGTAAAACTGGGTATTCTATCTGGGTCTCTGTCCTTCCTATGCAGTCCCTTCCATTGCCATTAGCTACCACCAATCACTGGTGTAAGGTGGACATTTGTCCTGCTTCTGTGGCCACAGACCTTCAAACTTACTGACTCTCACAAGGTAGCGGCCAGAACAGTTCCATGTTGTTCATTCACCTAAAAGATCAGGAAAGAAGAAACAGAATGAGAAAGAAACAACCATCTGCTCACAGTCCACTGGCCAAGTAGGAAGTAGGCCAGTCCCTCGTTTCTCTGGTGGTTGGCAGTTCTGCCTCATTCACAACTCAGAGAGAAGGGATGGATCAAGGGGCAAGGTTACCTCTTTTGTACCCACTTCATTCTGTCTTAGAAACTCCAGAGTGATTACTTCTTCTGGTTTATCATCCAATTAGAGAATGATCATCACAGAACATAAGCCAGACCCTGAAGTTCCATTTGGTGGACTCAAATGAGATAGTCACTATCTAATGACATTCTTTATACTCCATCAGACTGAAGTCTAGAAAAGTTAAATTCATTTGTTCAAGGAAACATAGGTAGTTTTTCAAATAAGAAGTTGAACTTGGGTTTTCTGACTCTGAGTCAGTGGCCCTCCCACCAAACAGTAGAGCTGGAAGGAGAGGCTTTTAGTTATCAAGAAAATTCACTTACATAGAATTAATAAGAAATTCAACTGTTTGATCTGCACCATTTAAAAAATTAGGGTTGGTTTTTGTTTTGTTTTGGGAGGGGCTGGGGTTTTTTTGTTTTGTTTTGGGGTTTTTTTGGTCAATAGGTCATTTACACTCAAAAGATTGAAAGAATGAGGATGGTGTATTATATAGGAAGAAAAAAATAAGGATGTGGGGGTGGGGATAGAGTAACAGGCTAATACTGTGATTGTGATTGAATTATCCTATTTATAACCTCCACAACACCCATTCTTCCTTATCCATTTGTATTTCATATTCTTCTAACTGATCATGAAAATAAAGTAGTAAATGCGTCCCAGTGAAACTTGGGATTTCAGTGATTCTGAAACAGATTTAGTTTAGGAAATAGCCTTTTTATTATTTAAGAAAATATGAAAGGCCTGTATGTTTTCTTCATTTTAAAGACAGAATTGATAGATAAGGGGAGTATGGAACAGTTTACCTCTCAGATCCATGGATAAGGGAAGAATTTATTACCATAGGAGATTAAAGATGTAGATGTAGCTATAGAATGGATAACTTTGATTACATTAAATTAAAAAGATTTTGCACAAACAAAATGAATGCAGTTTAGAAGGAAATCAGAAAAGTGAGAAACATTTTTATAGCAAGTTCCTGTAATAAAGACATTATCTCTCAAATATTTAGAGAACTGAGTCAGATTTATAAGAGTACCAGTCATTTCCCAATTGATAAGTGATCAAAGGATATGAACAGGCAGATTTCAGATGAAATCAAAGCTATCTATAGTTAAGTGATAAAATCTTTTAAATTAAAATTGATTAGAGAAATGCAAATTAAAACAAATCTAAAGTTTCACTCTATACATATTAGGTTGACTAATATGACAGAAAAGGACAATGACAAATGTCGGAAGAGGTGTGGGAAATGTGGGACACTGATGCATTATTGGTAGAGTTGTAAACTATTCCAACAATTCTGAAGAACAATTTGGAGGAACTATGTCCAAGAGGCTATAAAATTGTCCATGCCTTTTGACTTAGCAAAATCATTACTAGGTCTATATCCTGAAGAAATTTTTTAAAATGAAAATGACCTAAATATACAAAAATATTTATGTCAGTTCTTTTTGTGGCAGCTAAGAATTGGAAATTAAGGAGATATCCATCAATATCATGTATAAGATTTGGTATATGATTGTAATGAAATACTACTGTGTTATAAGAAATGACAAACAAGATGCTTTCACAAAACTCTGGAAAGACAGATGAACTGATGCAAAGTGAAGAGAGTAAAACATTGTACATAGTAACAGCAGTGCTGTACAATGATCAATTGAATGACTTAGCCAGGCTCAGACAGTTTTGAAGGATCTAAATTATACATTTAAAAAATGCTACCCCCCCTCCAGAGAAAAAACTGATGGAACCAAGACACAGATCAAAACATACTGGGTTTTTTTTAGTTTCTTTATTTTCTTTTTTCATGGGGGGAAGGAATTAATTCTATTTTCTTTTACAACATGATTAATATGAAAAGGTATTTTGCATGACTGTACATGTATAATCTTTATCAAATTGGTAGAGTGGAGAGAGGAAGAGGGAAAAATTTAAACTTGAAATTTAAAAATGAAGATTAAAATTGTTTTTACTAATATAGGGAAAATAGAACATTAATTTTGTTTAAAAGATGGCATTGATAGAAATATTTAGATCACTGTATCCACTGTAAATATAATTACTACTGATGTGCAGCTCAAATTTGAGAAACTTAAGAAACAAGTATGTTGTCTCCAAAATTTTATTACATAGTAAGGATCACCTTTATCCCTGAAATAACAATAAATCTTTGCCCAGAACTGAACAGAAGGCTGAATTGACTTTGAGACATTGAACAAATCTTTTAATCACCTTAAGCTTGTATTTGAAACAAAGACCTATCCTTTTTACCCTGGCATTTTGGAAAGCAAATCATGGAATATTGTACTAAAATCTTGGGGAGAGGAATTAAGTAGATATTCAAACAAAAGAGAATTTGGAAAGTCATGGTGAGCCTAAGCAGAGAATATACAGAAGCACCATAAAAAATGTTATCAAAGAAATATAGATATATAGATATAGATCTAATAAAGATGGCAACATGCAATATCCTACTTAGAATTATAAGAAATAGCATCATAATGAAGCAAAATATAAATAAATGAAAGTACATTTACTTTTAAAAAATGTATAAGGAGAGTAACCAAAGGTAAAGTCCATGGTCATGAAATAAAGTTAAATTAATTAACCTATAAAGCAGAATTCGTGCTATTGGAATCATTAGCTGACCACAAAATAAAGTAGAATTTTATTCCACTGTGTCCTGTAGAAATATCAGTAAGATGAGATCAGTTTTAGAAATTTCTCTGTCATGGAATGGTGAATTAATTCAATTTTCTATATGGAGACTGTATTGAGGAGAACAAAAGGATATAACTATCGAGCCAGGATTTGTGTGGTAACAGGATAGGAATATTTGGAGAGAAGAATAGAAGTGATGTGATAAGACCTGGTGTTTTATTGAGACAGCAACAAGGGTGAGGGTGTTCAGATACCCTTGGATAATCAAGAGGGTAGGAATGTACCAGATAAGCAGAAATAGAAGATTAATTCACTGGCAAAAATTCAGTTTATCCCAACAAACAGTACCAGGTACTGCACAAGATTTGGTTAGTCACATAGGTGGTCCAAGTGGTTGGAAGCCCAGAAAACCCCTAAGACAAGGATGAAGAAATCTATAGAAGAGACTGAAAAGCCAGGTTCTGTGGACCTAGGCAGATGGTATGATCAAGAAAAAAGAGTATGAAGCTTGGTGCTATGAGATAGGACACAAAAATGAGTAAAATATACTCTTCTCCCAAGGAATGTGTGATCTGGTAAAAGGCAATAGAAAGAGATTATTAACCAGTTGGGAGGATCATGGATGGCTTCTTGGAGGAAATAGTATTTAAAATGTACTCTCAAAGATGGATAGCGTATTGCGGACCAAGACAGAATTTAGCAGGCATTTCAGGTTAGAGGTATTGGTATGAGCAAAAGTTCATAGATGGGCAATATGGAATGTTTGTATGGAATAGTGAGTGGTTATGGGACTTAAAACTGGAAGTGAACTGAAAGGTAATCTAAACCAACCTCTTGATATTCTGGATGAGGAAACTGAGGATCAAATATGATCAGTTAATTATCCAAAGTCATAATACTAAAAACAAGATTTAAGATGAAGTTCTTTTACCCAAATCCATTACTCTTTCTACCTATTTTGCAGGAGAATTGGCTAAAGGAGAATAATAAAAGAGTTGAAAAAAATAAACTGGCACAGTAATGATGAAGGCCTTGAATGTTAGATTAAACAATTAAGCCCTAATTTGGTTGGCAGTGTAGGACCATTCAAGATTTTTGAACAGGATAATTCCAGCTAAGTAGTATAGTAAGGTAGCAGTGTTTAGAGGGCTTGGTCTAATGTCAGGAAGACCTGAATACAAATATGCCTTAGATACTTACTAGCTGTATGCCCTTGGGCAAAACATTTTACCTATTTTTCTCAGTTGTAAAATGGGGATAATAATAACACCTATCTCCCAGATATATTGTGAGG
Source organism: Sminthopsis crassicaudata (assembly GCF_048593235.1). Classification (NCBI taxonomy): domain Eukaryota; kingdom Metazoa; phylum Chordata; class Mammalia; order Dasyuromorphia; family Dasyuridae; genus Sminthopsis; species Sminthopsis crassicaudata. The sequence goes on from NC_133618.1 coordinate 547,825,243, forward strand.
ATTAAATGAAGTAATATTTATGAAGTGCTTAACTCTGTGCCTGACATATAATAGGTATTATATAAAGATTAGCTATAATGATGATGGCATTGATGATGAGAGCTCTATTTTATACAAAATACTCTCAGATAAATAGATAGGATAAATTAGAGATTAGGGAAAAAATGGGGAAGACTATTGTGGTATACCTGGTATTGAAGGGTTATCAAGTCTTGAGCTGGGGGGTAGGGAGGAAGGTTGGCTTGGGATTCCATGTGTTGATATGCATTGTTATAGTGGATTTCAATATTATTGTCTTTGTTTTGGATATCATCCTCTTCAAAGACTAGTTTCTATTTAGATGCTGATGCCTAGGAATAGGATTGATATCCATATGAGAGATTCACCATGGTTTAGCAGAAAATTATAGCTTAAAAAATAGATCTTCCTATCTTGCCCTGATTAGCAGTACAGCTGACATCAGCATGTCTGATCCATTGTGGATCAGTTTGGAACTTATCTACTCCCTTTTCCCAATCAGGGCCAGTTCACATTTCCCATAGACAGCCTCCTTTTTGGTGGGGAATGGGGGGAAGGTCTTGCCACTTAGATACAGGCACTAATTGGGCATGAGCCCTTTTGCAACTTAGAACTCCTAAGCTCAAGAGATCAGAATTCAGTCTTAGGCATTCCCAGTAGGGGGTATTACAAGCAGACCACCATAGCCATCCATTTATAGATGTGTTTAGGGATGTGACTTCACCTTTGCCATATTGGAGTTCATATGGACTCCATATAATAAGTAATGGACTGCTTATCCCTCAAGGTTGTCTCACATGCCTGAAAACCATCCCTCCTCATCTTCATCTAATAGAATCCCTAATCTCCTTAAAGCAAAATTTTGTACTGATGAAGTGCTAGTGATAGTGGAGAGGTGTGAAGAATTGCGGTGGGGAATCCCCTGTGGTCTGGGCAGGTCTAATCCGAAAGAATTTGCAAACCCAAAAAATCTGAGTGGCAGAAAAGAGATTTATTGTTCACTAACTAGGAGTTCTCTTAGCAGGGAAATTCCTAATGAGGAATTTGGCAAAAGTATGTTTAACAGACTCCTGGCTTTGTGGGCAAAATGTTGGCTTGGGGCTGGGAGCTGTCTGGACTAATCAATAAAGAATCATCATACAGAGATCTCCAATTCATTTTGAAGGTTTTTTTCCCAGAGTCTGGGAATTCCATGAAGGGGATCCGGGCCACCCCCAAAAGATCAATGGAGGGTGATTTGAACAAGATCTCCAATTGAATTAAGCCACTTAACTTGGGAAGGGCTTGTATGGCAAGATGTGCTTTTCCCAGGGGAGACTTTGAGACCCCAAATCTCTCTTCTTTTATAGAATAAGGGGGACACAGTTTCAGGGTTTACCCCCATCAGTACTACTTCCTACAAGATATATTTCCCGATCAGTTTAATGCTTTCCCCATCCTGTCATTGGATTAGATTACACTTATTCATTTGCACCTCCCCAGGGGAATGGAAAGTTCCGGGTGGTTAAGGATTGTTTGGCCAGAGTCTCTGTATCCTGAGACTAATGAAATGCTTTATACATAGTAGGTGTGCACAAAACATTTATCAAGTTGAATCGTTCTGTCTCTCTAGTTGATTAGAAAACTGTTTCTTTTGGAATGAAAGTTACTATTTCTAACTTCCTTGTTCAATTTTCACCATTTTAATGAAGTTGGAAAAAGTCAATTTGACTACACTAGAAAGTGAATCTTTGTATTGGAAGAATTCAAGTGGAGATGAATTACAGTGGACACAGCTCAGACACAGGTTTCTCTGTCTCCTAGGAGATCTCTATAGGGATTATTAACAAAACAATAAGAAATCCAGTGTTTCCTAGTACTTTTCAATTTGATCCCATTGTTTTCTTTGGAAAACGTGTTTTAAGTTAAGAAACCAAGTTGCATATATAGGATGACAGTAAGAAATCTCTTCCATGTTTTTCTAAGATTACTTTTTTCCAAGTCAAACTAGGATATAATTATCTAACACAAATTAACTTAAATCCAATTAATAATGCACACTAATGATTAATTTACTACTAATTATAGCTGATATTAGTATAGGGCTTTGACATTTATAAAGTGCCTTCCATACATTTTCTCCAGTAATCTTCACAACAACCCTGTCAGCTATGTATATGTGAGTCACTGGAAAAAAAATAGTTATAAAGTGGAGTAGTGAAGGAGAGAAAAGGAGAAACAGAGATGTTTTTTCTAGATTTGGCACTATATTTCAAAAACGATTATAAAGATTATTTTTCCCACTTAAGGGCCTTTAATATTTTAGGGTCGATGACATCACTATCAACCACATATAGCTATGTCTTTTCAGCCTCCCTAAACACGTCTTTGATTAAAGAATTCTGAGAGAGGCCATTTCATGCTCAAAATTGAATGACCTTCTCTGTGTCCTACATCAGGAATCCTTAACTTTCTTTGTTTTATGGGCCCCTTTTGGAAGACTGATGAAACTAAAGACTCTCAGAAAAAGGTTATTTTTAATACATAAAATACAAAAGATCACAAAGGAAACCAATTACATTGAAATAGCTATTAAGAAATAATCCTCTATAGCAAAGCTCCTTAAACTGTGGGGTGTGATCCTATATGGGGTCAAGTAATTGAATGTGCAGATCTCAAAAAATTTGGCAACTTTTAATGTTGCCAAATATCAAATAAACTACCAAGATTTAGTTCTTTGTATAAAAATAAACAAGCACAGCCATCTGATGTGGCTGATGTAGACACCAGATGTGTAATCAAGAGATGTGTTAAGGGAAGCACCAAAGTTGGGGTTTGGTCACGAAAAGAATTCAGAATGGCCATTTTCTTTGGCAAAAGGTAAGCTTATTTAGAAGAAGAGCTTATGGGCAAAATTAAGAGGTACAGTAGACACTAAGAATAATAAATATGAATAGAGCTGGGAGCATAATAAAAGACTAGTTCCTTAGTGCAATTCACAATTGTCCATAGAAAGAGAATACCCCATGAGACTGGGGCATGTCCTTAGCTAGCAGGCTAAGTTCTGAAAGGGATTTAGAACCCTAAAAGAGCTTTCTCCATATTCTCAAGGATCACATCATCTCCCATGGATTTAATTATATTTTTTATGTAAATGATACACAGGTCTATGCATCCAACAAGTCTCTGCCCTAAGCAAGAGTCATACATCAACAATTGTCTAACAGTCATTTCAAATTAGATATCCTGGAAATATCTGAAACTCATTTCCCTAAGACAGAACTACTTTTCTTTTCTGCTTAATCCAAATTTCTTCATTTCTTTCAATAATACCACTATTTTTTTTTCAGTGTTCCACCTTGATAATCCATGAAAATTTAATGTTATCCCCAATTCCTTTTTCTTCCTCTTCTCAAATACTCAATCAGTTGCCAGATCTTGCCATTTCTACCTCAACTACATCTCCATCACATATGACAACTTTTCTCTCCACACAGCTATCAATTTAGGACAAGTTCTCATTATTTTTTGCCTGGACTATTGCAATAGCTTCCTAATTGATTTCCCTGCTTCAAGTCTTTCCCTATTCCAGTCCATCCTGCCTATAGCTTCAAAAGTGATTTTTTTTTAGTAAAGATCTGACCATGGTACTTCCCTACACAAACTCCAATGATTCCCCATTCCATTTAGAATCAAATGCAAACTGTTGTTTTAAAGCCCTTTATATCTTGGCCCTAATCTAGCTTTCCAGTTTAATTATACTTTATTCTTTTTTCCTATACTCTATAATCCAACCCTACTGGTTTTCTCTCTGTTCTTCACATATGACATTCTATATCCCATCTTTATGCCTTTGCTCACATCAAAGACCACCATTCTTGTAATGCCATCTTTTCTTATCTTAGAATGCTTAAACCCCCTCAAGACTCAGCTTAGCTGGTACCTCGCAAGCTATGGTGATCTCTCCTTAGATTATATAATGTTGACTTGTTTTTGCATGTTGTAACATCAAATAAAAACATAAATACTTTGCGAGCGTGACTTTTTTAATCTTTTCTCTTTCACAAAGGATTGCACATAAGAGCTTATAAAATATGTTTTGAATTGAATTGTGTCAGACTTACCTAGCAGGATAGCAGGGAATCCTTCAAAATCACTGATTGGAGAAGCTTTCACATGCTGCTATTCCTTATGCCTAATACACTGCTCTGAGTGGTACACAAGGAACAATGTCAGGTAGTGTGTTGGCCAGATTTTATGGAACATCTTCAATTTGGAAACTGACCTAATTTTCTACAAATTGGATTTAGAACAGGAAAGGACTGTAGAGGTTTATGCATTACAAATCTTGCTGACATATAGGTACCATCTTGTCAGATTGATGCAAACTTTTAATTTCTCTCAGCATCAAGTGATTTGCTGAATATTTTTGAAGCACTTAATGTCCACATATGATAACGTTGTCATTTGGATTAAAAATGTAAAAAGCTTCATAATCTAACTGATATATGGCATAAAATAAATCATGATTTTTTTCCATTATTTATCCTTTGCATAAGGATTTTTTCTTCCTATTTGTTTCCTTATTTTCTTCCTTATTAGAGAGTGACTTCCTATCTGTTGCCTCTTTTTACATTCCCAATGTAAAAGTGCCTGGCATATAGTAGGTTCTTAATATATGTTTATTGACTGATTAACTGAATTGTGAGTCAAAAGAATGATTGAGAACTTCAAAAGTTAATGTGATAGTTGTCATGGAGAATGATGTAGAATCCAGTTCAGTGGAGCTGAATGCTTATTGACTGACTGGCAATTTGGGAGGAAATGTGTTTAGATTGAATTCTATTGTTTTTCCAAATATCTAAATATAGCTCCTAAGAAAAAATAATTTTTTTAGAATAACAATGACAATTCCTCATGTTCACATATTGTATAATATATATGTACACACATATATATATATATAATGTTCCTTTTTAATTTTTGTTCTTTCCCCCCCACAAAAGAAACCTGCTTGAACCACTTTAATTCTGCTTTTGTTTACCCAAAGGACGCCAATTTAATTTTCTGATCTTCATGAATTGAGATACTTTTTTATAGCTTTGTTTGTGAAGAGTACCAAAATGTGCTCAAAATTAAAATGACTAAGAAATACAATTTCAAATGTTATGATTGATTGTGTTGAGCATGCATCAAAAATAGACTGATGAAAATGAGATGTACAGATGTTGTTTTGAACTTTTAAGGTTTTGTTTTTCCATATTCACTAATTCAGTTAATACACAATTAGTCAAAATAATTAATAATTGTGACTCATACTTTAGGAGGGAAAGAAACATTTTCATTTGGTCCTTGAGTTAAATTCTATTGGCCACTTTCAAAAATACTACAATGTCAGGATTCAATCAAATTATGCAAACAGCTTTTACTAGAGGTTAAGTAGACTAACACACTGGGCTTAAGATAGGCATATTTTCATTGACTTAAAACCTTTTCACACACAAACTCAATAATAATTGTGAGAGAATTTGATAAATAACCGAAAATTTGATCAAAGACTGAAGAGAATTCTGTAAATGACAAAGAGAGACTGGTTAATGAGTAAGAAGGAAGATGAGATTTCTGTTGTAGAGTGTCAAGAAAAGGATTACCAGAGATTGAGACCTCAAGTTGCTAATATGAAAATATTAGTTAAAGTAATTAGGGATGTTTAGTCTACAAAAGATAAGGGGGGTGGGGCGGGGAACAGGGAGGATTAGTATTTGTTTCCTTTTCTTATAGCTGAAGGATTATTCCTTAGATGAGCGACAGAATTTACAGCAAAGGATCTGTTGTAAAATGACAAAGTGAATTTTCATATAAGGCAGAAAATAGCTTTCCATTAGTGAAAGGTGTTGCCTCTGGAGTGCATTACTCCTCATTAGAGTTTTTCAAGCAAAAGCTGGATGATTATTTATGATTCAAAAGGTTGTGTAATAGATTCCTCCTTAAATCTGAGATTAAACAAACTGGATCTCTTCCAATGCATATTTTGGAATACTTCATTACATTCTTTTAAAAATTCTTTACTTTTCCTGTCACAAATTATTCCATACTTCAGGTCGTTTTTTTTTTCTTTTGATTTTCACAAAGGGAGTATGAAAGTTGACTAAAGAATTCTGTTGTTTTTTCTAGACTACAGTAAAATTATACCATAGTACTATATTATGCTATTTGATAGGCATACTACATATTAAAGTATTCCATTTGGGACTTGTATAAGTAGCTCCTTTTTTGCCTCTAAAAAATCAGAATTGGGTTTTTATAAATCATATTATAGATACTTTGTATACTATTTTCTCCCCTTCATAACTTTAACCTACATAAAGGCTGAAATTGCATATTACTCATATTTTTATCCTTTGTAGGTACTTATTATTTTAAATGATTAAACATGTTGATCGCATTATAAATCTAGGTTTTATCTAATACAGATCACTACAGACAATACAACTATTTTTTTTTCTTGTAGGCAAAAACTGGGACTTGACTGCAGCCCTGAGTGACTATGAGCAACTCCGACAAGTTCATACAGCCAACCTACCACAGGTATTCAATGAAGGAAAATACTATAAGCAGCCAGAGAGAGAGCCATCGCAACAGGTGAACAAAATTGAACGACCCTGCCTTCAAAGACAGGATGACATTGCCCAAGGTAAATAACTAATGATACCAAATTAACCAAATGAAATTTTGACTAGTTCTCCATTATTCAAATGAGTGTGAAATAAAGACAGAATGACCCAATTATAAAGTCTACTCTATTCACTCATGGTCACATATGCATACAGAATAAAACCTGCATCAAGTCAGTAAGTAAATGGATTAGTTGAGGCATTAGTCTTATTGTTTCTATTGTTTTTTTTTTTTTTTTTAACCAGCTGAGAATGCCAAGTATTGATCTGGTTGAAAGGCTACAGAAGGTGGTAAGACACAAGAACAAAATCCACAAGCTAGTGAAGAGATCAACAGGCTTATGTCATTGAAACAATAGCAGAATTTTCAAATTAATTAATCTTGAAGCAAAGTGGTCTTTTGATTGCTTGGTAGAGAGCATTCATTAATCACTTTTTATGTGCTAGAGGCTGTGCTGAGTGTTGGGGATGCAAATATAAGAAAGCAAGGTAATTCCTGCCCAAAAGGAGTTTATTTTCTTAAAAAGGGAGATTATAGAAAGCAACCTGCAAAGCAGGGTAGTAGGGGTGGTAGATCATTCAAGTAGTTTGAAGGTTTGCTTTTGGCAAAAAAAAAAAAAAAAGAAAAGAGCTCATCTATTAAAGGCCAGTAAACTGGGCACAAAATCTGACATGCCAGAGTTCAAACAACATGCGTTGAAAATATCTGGAAAATAGTCATTACATGCAGTTCATTCATTCATTCCTCTAACCATTCACTTATTGATGAAAAAACAGATCCAGAGTAGTACTGACATATACATTGCCACATAGAGAGTTCATGTCAAATACAAGAGTGTAAATCAGAACTCTTTCCTGGTCAGCGTGTTTTCTCATTTCTGCTGGTTAGAATATGTTCCTCCACCCCCATTCCCAACCATCACCATCTGGTTTTTACTCAAGACAAGTGTTAACCTTAACCACATTTGTCACCTCATAAAAGGTCTCCTTGGACAACCTCTAACATTGGGCTGTTCACCACCAGATCACCCCTCAGTTACCAGAGATCCTAGTGTACCTGGTTTTCAGACATGGAAAATGGGGCAAATCAAGGTTGCTTTATCTTTAATATGACACTATTTTATATTTTGAAATCTTAGTACAACTTATAATATTGGGCATTTCCTATCCTGATAAATGTAATAATTATCTGACAACATCTAATTTTTTAAAAGAAGATATTACATGCAAAAGATATTGTATTCTACCCTAGCTATGTCTGTATTTATTGAGCTTGGCTAATAATCCCATCTGTTTTTAATAGAATTCAAATTTTAGGGTTTCTAAATTGGATGTTCAAGTGCCACATAATTGGATTCTTATTTAGTCTCTCTGTTACGAAATCGCAGTACCCGAAATGGCAACGAAGTCTTAGGATAGAGAGAGCTGTCGGAAGATGCAAATGTAGTCTTGACATTTGTTTTTGTCAGTCCTAAAGACGTTTTGTACTTCCTAGAACCAGGAACTTTGCAATTTTCAAGTGAGGGTGATATTGGAGGAGGTCCTTTGGAATAACCTTTGTCATAATTTCTTATTCCAAATTTTACTCACACTTTAGAGTGAAAAAAAAAAAAGACAACCCTGGGTTTGGAGAGTGTGTGTGTGTGTACTGACACAAAGAAAGACACAGACATAGAGAGATAAAGACAACAGAAGGAAAAAGGAAAGAGAAGGAAGAAGGGGAGGAGAAGAAGGAAGAGGAAAAAGGAGAAAAGGGGGGAGCAGAAGGAAGAAGAGAAAGAAGAGGAGGAGAAAGAGAAAGAAAAGAAGGAGGAGGAGAAGGAAGAGGAGGAAGAGAAAATGGGAGGAAGAAGAGGAAGAAGAAGAGAAGGGGGAGGATGAAGTAGAGGAGGAGGAGGAGGAAGGGCACAGGAACAAGAATGCAGATTATATAGGATTATTATATTAGAAGCAGCTTTTTCTTATTAGATGATCTTTTAACATTTGGAAGCTATTTTTTTATATTGAAGGGGTTGGCTCTTTCTGATACTAATATTTAATATTTAGTACTGTTTAATAACACCATTTAGCACACCTTACACTATCCACAAATGCATATTGACTGATGGCTCAAATATAGATCTGGATCAGAGAGCATGGATAGATGGATGGAGTCAACTTCAGCTTTGGGGAGGGGAAAAACAAAACTCCAGTTATATATCTTGTGGATGGTGAGTCTTTAATAGCTTTATAGTCACACTATTCCTTTTTTTAAGCCTCCAATCTATAAATGGCCAGAGGTCAGGACTTTTTTCTTTTAAAAACTAGTTGGTTGGATCAACATGCAGGACATGGGGTCAGTGAGAGCATAAATTTAGAACTAAAAAGAACTTCACTGGTAGCCAAATCCAACCCCCTCATTTGACAAAGGAAGACTCTGAGTTGTGAAGAAATTAAGTCCCATGTCCATGGTAACACAGATAAAAAGTAACATGAGGGATCACCTGCCAGGCTTCCTAAACTTTTTCCATTCATGAATCCTTTTAACCCAAGAAATTTTTGTGTGACCCCAGGTATGTAGTTGTATAAAATAGACACACAAGTCAAACATTTATAGATTGTACATCATAATTTTGACTTCCACATTCAGTTACACAAACCCCATTTGTAATCACTACCCACAATTTAAGACTCTGAGATCTAAAGTATCATCCTACTTCTGGCTCTTGGAATCTCTCTAATTTTTTCATAGAGCTTTACTACTTCATTTTTTCTTTACTTTTTTCCTTTTCCTTCCTTCCTTCTTTTTTTTTACTTTCCTTTTTTCTTTCCTATTACTTTTTCTTTCCTTTTGTTCTTGCTTGCTTGCTTGTTTGCTTTCTTCCTTTTCTTTTCTTTTTCATAGGCAACATGTAATTGACTTCCTATTCATGAAAAAGGAAATTCCTGTAATATGAAACTCATCAGGAATATGAAAATAATATTTAAAGGTACATGTGCTATATAAGTTTAGATTAAAACATACCAAAGTTGAAACATGATTTGCTGGAAATTTCTCTCTCTCAAATTTCAAGATATGAGAGAGATTTAAGACCAGGTTTGAGATAGATTTTTGTATGATCTCCTGCCAATTCTTAAGTCCCATCTTTAGAATCTGTTTGATCAAAAGTAAATTAATCCCCTTTCTGTCTGCTGTTTCCTTTATTAAAAAAAAAAAAGAAAAGAAAAACAGAGAAAGACAGAGTCAGAAACAGAGGAGGGGAGAGAGGGACATGAGGGAGTGAGAGAAGATGAGACACGTACACAGAGACAGAGACAAAGAGAGAGAGAAGTTTATAAAAGAATTTGTTCTCTCTCTCTCCCTCTCTCCCTCCCTCTCTCTAGATAGAGATATTTGTCTTTTCTAAATGACATCTTAATCTTTTCTAATAAATCTTTATGGTATGCAGATGAGAGGAGGGGATTGGGTAGAGATCAAGGGGAATAACAATTAGGAAAACCTCTTACTAACAAGTAAGTTAATATGAAACAGATGTTGTAGGACAATTATGTCCCAAGTGTATTATTTTATGAGTTTGTAATGGAGTTTTGAACAATACTAATAATGAACCTGTGATATTTCACTTAAAAAAAGTCTAAAAAGAATGTTTGTCTTATTAAAAAATTGACCCTATCATTGCAGTCTAGCCCAGGAAGGAAATGTGTGTTTAAAATGTTTTCTATTTTATAATTTTCACTTTATAAAAATTGATTGTTAAATGAGTAGTTTTGAGACTTTAAAAAATGTTTATGTCAACCAAATATTTGATGAGCACTTACATTGTAAGACATTTGGTAAATTTCTTCATTTCACAAATTCTCAATAGGTTCCTCTCTTCCTCTCCACTCACCTCATAACCACCCTAGTTCAGATCTTCATCACTTCTTGACTGAATTATTGCAAAGCCTCATTTTGGGGCTCTCTTGCTCAAGCTTTTCTCTATTCCATTCATTTCTCACACAGCCTTCAAAGTGATTTTTCCAAAGTGCAGATCCAATAATATTCCCATAACTCAATAAGCTTCAGTGATGCACTTTTACTTCTAGGATCTAATATAAACTTTATCTGATATTTAAATCTCTTTACTACCAGATTTCTTACACTTTTCCAGTATTCTTACCCATCATTTCCCTTCTAACCACTCTGTAAGCCCGACTGGCCTACTTCTAGTTCCACATACATTACATTCCATCTCTCATTTCCATTTCTTTATACTATCTGTCTCTCATCCCTAAAATGGACCCTTTCTTCATTTTTGCTTCTTGGAATTTTTATTTCTTTTAAGATTCAATTCAAGTGACATCTTTCCCAGGAAATATTTTTCTGATCACCCCAGAAGTTAGTGTGTTCTTTCAAAAAACTACCTTAAATTATTTTAGGGGAGTATTATTTATTATTTGTATGTGTATATAAATATATATATATGTAGAGAGAGAGATACACACATACATATAGATATTTATGTATATATGCATACTTGAATCTATACTTACTATGTTATATAATATATGTCATAACATATGTTATTATTGTTTAGTTGTTTTCAGTCATGTCTGACTTTATAATCCCATGTGGGGTCTTACTTTTTTAGCATCATTGACCTTTTCTGTGATAATGAAATCTATGATCTACACATAGTAGCCTTAAAAGTATAAAATAAAGTAAATAAAATTACAAAGAAAAAAACAATTTATTGAAATATATTCATCAAAATATATATTTTAAAAATTACAGACTCTAGCTTAAGTAGCTCTGTTCTAAAGGTCCAAGAACTAAATCTGAAGCTAAATTTTATTCTTGCAGTAAACCCATACTTGATTCTCAACTCCATTGTTTGATAACTATGAAGTTTTATTAAGGACTCTTAACATTTCTGATCCTCAGTTTTCTCCGTTTGTCACATGCTAATAGATCTACTGGCATTCTCAATGTCATAGGATTTCCAAAATTAATGACGATGATAATGTGCTTTGTAAGTCAAAAGCACTTTATAAATGTCAGCTGTTGTTGCTATTGTTATTATTATAATTAGATTTAGTAACTATGCATTCATTTGTTACCTTTGGAAAGAACACTATCAGTTCAGTGATGATAGTAAAATCCTATTTCTAATATTTCTATCTATCTGACCTTGGACAAATCCCTTGGACTTCTTTTAACCCGAGATTCCTCATCTGTAAAAGGAAAGAGTTGGTCTAGATGACCTCCAAGGTTTCTTGTAGTTGGTGTCTATGATCTTATATTCATAAGTTGTTAGATTTGGGTTTCTTATTATCATAACATTTTATACCAGTGCTCATAATGGAGATTAAATTGAAAATCTGAATAGAAGAAATCTGAATAGAAGAAATAAAAAATCTAGGACCTAACAATCAAAACTGATAAAGTAAATTAATCAAAACTTCTTCAAGTACCAAATTACAAATGAAAATATAATGGTTAACTATCTCTGATATGATTTTCTTGATATAATTTTAGCTTATTTATCTTCCAGACATATTGTTAAGGCTTTTTCAAATAAAACACAATTTTAAAAATATTCTTAAAACTGAAATCAAAGTTAATGAATAAATGGAAATTCTCTTCCTTCACCATTCCCCATGAAAATTTTTGTGAACAGCTTATAAAGTTAATTATTTCATCTAATTCCAAATTATTATATACTTTTAATAATCACATCTTTCTCACTAAATAAGTAACTTGTAATATTTTTAAAATCAAATAAAATTGATATAAAAACATAAGATTAAAAATATTTGTGTTGTTTGTTTTTAATCTTCTATTTTTTGGTTCCATTAAAAATGAAATATTTTAAAGGGTATTATAAAAAAGGATTTTATTATGATATTGCTGTTAGAACTCTAAGGAGTTCATGGTTATTTCTCAGACCTTATAGCAATAATTGTTACAAATAAAACTTCTCAGGTTAAACATTGTTTTTTTTTAATGATTTTACTTCAAAGGTTCTGTTGAGTTACATTTAAAGGTTACATCAAAGTTTGAAAACTTTTATTTTAGAAAAATTCTGTTACAGTTATTTTTCCTAGGTAAGATATAGCCTACAGACACTTTATTATGACAAAATGTAGTATCGATTAGAGAAAAAACATAAACGCTGTTTCAGTATTTGAGGTCTGCATATTTCCATATATGTTATGTTTATCAGAACAAATAAAAAGAATCTGTCTTAAAATTGAAGTCACGATGGTTAGATCCAAAATAGATTGCCACCTGCTTTAAAGATAAAAACAAATTCCAATCTCTTTGATGTTTTTAATGATATAAGATGATAGCTGTGCACAGAATTTTGTTTGAATTTTGTTAGATGCAGCTTGAGCTGAGAATGAACAAGAATAATGATGATCTTTTAGAATGTTAATAAATATTTGTTCTATTAAACCTTTAGCAATTATCTTTCTAAATGGTTTAGTATAATGAGTATTATTTGGAACATGGTGTTTATTCAGCCCAGATTCCTGAATACATTTTGAAAATATATGTATTGACTAGAGGGGGTAGTATTTGATAAGAAAGATATTTTCTATAAATAAGCAAAATTATATATGGTGGTTTAGGGATGGGATTTACAAACTACTTAAGCATTATCATCCTTTTTCTCCTTAGAAAAACGTCTTTCCAGAGGTATTTCTCATGCCAGCTCAGCCATAGTCTCCCTTGCCCGATCTCATGTGGCCAATGAATGCAGCAATGAACAATTTCCCCTGGAGATGCCCATCTACACATTCCAACTGCCAGACCTCAGTGTATACAGTGAAGACTTCAGGAGCTTCATCGAACGTGATTTAATTGAACAGGCCACGATGGTTGCCTTGGAGCAGGCCGGTAAGTAAATTCATTTGAGGATGATACATGGTAGATGACCTCACGCCCTGAGTTTTTTTTTAATTTTATTTTAATATTAGAGTTGGTATGGCCTTTACCTAAGAAATCAAGATAAGCAATAAAAGGAATATTTCCCATTTTTGATGGATCCATTTGTTCTTTGTTATATTCCATTCCAACTCTAGTTATCCAGAGCCAACCCTCATTTTCAGTAAAAAAAAAGTCATACTTCTAATATATCTTTGATTGAGTAGATTAAAATTATGTGATACTTAGGCTTCTCCAATTTTTTGTTGTTCCTAATTCCATGACCTTTGAAAATTGATTTTATGCTACCTCCTATACTAAAGGAAGTAAGAATTTGCCCAAATTCTTCAAGGGGAAGGAACTATTTTATTTTTATGCTTTGTTCCCAACTCCAAACATAATAAACACTTAATAAACATTCATTATAATGAACTGAATTTGCCTTTTTTTTCTTCTCTCATCATTTTTGTCTCTGGTACCCCCATATTTCACAGGCAATAGAGACAGGACTGGCCTTAATCTGGCTTCAGTCCTGTCCTTTTTTTTCATGCAATATTACCAATTTCCTTCTGGAGGCAGAGATACATAGTAAACAACCTTGTAAATCATTTTACTCTTTGAAGAATTACTTTCACCCTAGGGAGGAAAATCTGGAATGAATGTTTAAGAAAAATCTAGGTTTGTGTCCAGGTATAAAAATCTTTACTGAGCTCATGGAAGGTGTGTATGTAATATTTTATTTCTCAATTTATATTGTGATTCTTTGTCCTAAAATACTTCTAAGAAAATCTACTTATTAACCAAATGTTATAGTAGTGAAAAGACATATAGAAATATAGAATTTAAAGTTAGACTGTTCAGTAGACACATAGTCCAAATTTCCCATTTTCTACAAGAAAAAAAAAAGAGGAATCATGGTCAAATAGCTAGTTGGTTTAGTTGCCCAAACAGACTCATGTCTGTTTATTACTAGTCTAGCAAACTTGATATTCATAGCAAAGTCTCCATGGAGTTCAGCTGAGTTTTTGGTTAGAATGAGGTAGAAATGATGATACATGAATGACAATAATTAGCTGTCCTACAGCACCACCTAATTAATAAGTCAGTGACTGACTAATTTGAGAGTATAGGCTAACTCTTGATTTATAAATATTGATAAGCAAGAAATTGAGATTATAGATTATATGTATATTAAGCTAAGAACTGAATGCAAATCTGTAATATCATCTATAAACTCAAGAAGACTTTAATGAATATACTCAGTATGTAAGACAGTGTGAGACTACATTTCAAAATATCAAAATGGTAGAATTTAGTTTCTATGAAATGAACTAAGTTATGTTCAAATAATTAATTGTTCTTTGATTTTGAAATTAAGATTGATTTTTATGGAGCAGGAATGGGATTTCTGTCCTCCCTCCCATAAACTTATATAATCACAGATTTGTTGTTGTTGTTCAGTCATTTCAGTTGTGTCCATCTCTTTGTGGATTTTTTGGCAAAGATACTGAAATGGTTTGCTATTTCCTTTGCCAGATAATTTTACAGATGAGGAAACTGAGACAAAAAGGGTAAAGTTTCAGTTAGTAAGTGTCTGAGGCTGGTTTTGAACTCAGGAAGATGAGTCTTCTTGACTCCAGGTCTGGCTTTCTATCCACTGAGTCACCTAGCACTCTCATAATAACAGAATTCCCCAACAATTAGAATGCAATCAATCAGAATTGTAGGTAAGAACAATCCTTTGATCAGTTTTAGAGAATTGTAATGCTTTGATAATTGCATAAAGACAGATGCTGTTGCTACCCAAGAAACATCTTATGACTGGCAGAAAGAACCAAACATACCTCTTGGCCTATGTATGAAAAATAACAGTCTATCAGTGAGATCAGTCAACTTGTCAAGGGAGAATTCCAGTTGGAAAGGAATTCTCCTCAGGGTATGACTAGTCTTCCTCTACCCCCATTAAGCATATAAGCAAAGAGATTGATCTACTAGTAAATAATATATCCATCATGGAGCAGAAAGAGACATACTGGGCAAACATAGATTTAGAAAGATGGCCACCTGAGGGAGCGGTTTAAGAAATACGATCTCTTGTACCCAAGGAGAATGCTGCCTATGGACTCAATAAAAGAACTCAGCAGCCGGGAGTTGCGACTTTATCCTTTGTTCACACATGTTCTTTATACATGTGCTTTCATTTCCATTGTAATCTAAGTTTGTGCTCACTCTCATGGTGGATGCATATATATTTGTGGGAGATTTTTGAAGGGAATGTTTTATACCAAATTGTTCTAACCAAACAAAGGTTAGAACATTTGATTAAATAGTATTGATAATGTTTGCATTTTGTTTTCTTTATCTATTTTTCCCTTTTTGGTCTAAGTTGTCTTGTACAGCATGATAATTGGGGAAATATATAGAGAAGAATTGAACATGTTTAACATATATTGGATTACTTGCCATCTAGGAGATGGGGTTGGGGGGAAGAGAGGGAGAAAAAATTTGGAACACAAAATTATGCAAGGGTGAATGTTGAAAATTATGCATATGTCTTGAAAATAAAAATCTTTAACTAAAAAGCAATGTTGATAAATACTAATTGAGACTATTGGCTAATTATGAAGGGGAAGCACATGAATAGGGTCTCATGCATGACAATACATGGACAGCTAAATGGCACTGGAAGTAAAACACTGGGTCCAGAGTCAGAACCTGAATTCGAGTTCAGTCACAGACAGTTACTAGAAGTGTGATCCGGCCAAGTCTTTAATCTGTTTGCCTCAGTTTCCTCAATTGTAAAATGAGGCTAGTAACACTATCTACCTTCCAGCATCATTGGGAGCATCAAATGAGATAATATTTGTAAGGCACTTAGCATAGTTCCAAGTACATAGCATATCTTACTAAAAAAAAAAAAAAAAAAAAAAAAAAAACCCTAACCCTAGAGGGGAGAAGTCAGCCCACATTTGGGAGACTCCAGCATGGACGTGAAAATAAAAGTTTAAAGACTGAACCCAGAAGATGTGCTCTAATAGAATTAGTCAAATAAAATAGAATCTTTTGAAAACTACCTAGGTCATGTAACTTTCAAAAACATAATATATCTATCTATATTGGAATCTTATGTTGATAGGAAATAATTATATTTCATAAGATGCTCCCTCAAACCGCCTCCTCCCTCTAACCTCTTTTACTCTGGCCATTTTCACTAACTTTTATTTATCTTGAGTCCTTCAAAAACTTAAGGATAGTTTCTCATTGTATGAGTTGCCAGTTCAGTTCCCCACCCCCTTGTGCTTTGGAATCCACCACATTTGCCAGTCACCCAAGATGCATTGCTAACTCACAGCACCTCCTGCTAAGATTGACAAAAGTAGATAGCAATTGCAGCCTTGTATTTTATTACCAAGTAAGTCTCTTTTCTTTTCTTTCAACGAAGTATTTTCTTTGTTGCTACCACATATGTATTGTGGCCACAAGTTATTTTTAGGGTGACATATTAGAAATGGCAGAGCCAAATTTAAAGTAAAAAACATCCTTCTTACTCTCTCACATTGAACTGATGTCACACTTGGTTAGCTTCTATCTGTCTTCAAGGGTGACGGACATAGGCACCTTATTTAGAAATGTGTAGTAAGCCATCTGTTAAAGTCTCAAGTTAATTGATTCCATTACCTTGTATGAATCAGAAGAACATTTCTTTGGAAAGTCAAAAGAAATGACTAATAACTCTTAACAAAATCCAAGTCGATGTTAAAAAGTTTTTCATACCATTTTTTTTCCTTTTGGGAAATTCTGATTTTCACAAGGAGAATATTTAATAAGTGCTGTTCTCTGCATCACTGATTTCTTTTCTTTTCTTTCTTTTTTTTTAAAGTGAAGTTATTCTTTAGCTACAATTGTAATTACTCCCCAACCACAGCTGAAATTAAAAAAAAAAAAAACTGGACCATGTAAATGACTTCTATAGAAGTTATTTCCAAATTAAACTTTGAAGTTTGAAAGATTTTTTTCTGGTTGGTTTATCATTCAAGGTATAACAAGAAGAGATGTCAATTAACAAGAAAAATGTCTTTGTAGATGTAGTCCGCCAACAATTTGCATTAGTAGAATTATACAGATATGTGTCATTCTTAAATAGTTCTTTCCTGATTCCATTAAATTATCTTAATTTGACATGATTTCAGATGTTAGAATGTGATAATTTTCTTTTCACTTTCCGCTTTTAAAATTTCTTTCTTCAACCTTAAGTTCAAATAAATAGTTTTTTGGTGATTACTTCCTTCTCATCCCTTTTTCCATTGACATTTCCATTTTCCCCATCATTCCCTACCTTATGTAATACTTAGTCTGTATGCATGTTGTTTAACCCCCTATCTTAGCCCCATTAAAGCATTTAAGTTCTGGGAGGCAAGAATTGTTGCTTTTTTATTGTTTTTTGTGTCCCTAATACCTAACATAATGTCTTGCCCAGAGGCAGCACTTAACAAATATTTCTTAAATTGTTGAATTTGTCTAGCCCAAGCCAAACTCCTAGAGTTCTTTGCACTTCACAAAGAAATTGCCTTTGCTATTGGTATTCAGAGGTAATTGGAATGTGATTGAATACGAAGTCTAAATTGAGTGTCAAAGAAATGGAAAATTCTTCATGTTGTACTTTTCCAAAAAGCAATCTCCCTCTGCTTAGGGAAGCTTTAGGGGTTTATAGTTTTGTCATATAGTCTGGATTAATCACTTCCAAAAAGGTGTATTTCTGGAGTTACACTTGAATAGAATTGATTTGTTGACAACTTGTTGCTTTTTATTGGGATCAAAGTCCATATATAAGTTTTAGAGTCCTAGAATGTTAGTAACTTAGTTCATTTGTTGTGGCAGGTGAGGTACTCAGCTTCTTTTAAGAAACTAAATCTCCTTCACTTGTCTAGTTACCCTTGTGTCTGAAATGATTCAGGATGAATTATAGTAACAACTCATCTTCACAATTTGCTGTATTTGAAATACTATGAGACATCAGACATGCTTCCTTCCTGTTTAAAAAAAAAAAAAAACTTTTGAGAGTAATTAGGTATAATCAAACATTTACATTCTTGCTTCCCAGAAGTTAGCTTGTGGGCTGATGAACATCAAATGAATAATTCAAGAAAATATTCATAGCCCAGTGGAGACCCTTGAAAGGGCAGGAGGAAGGAGGGTGTCAGGAATCACTGTAGTAACAGAGTTCAGCTAAGTCGTAGAATATAAACAACTTTTAAAAATAGTGTTCACGTATATTAGTGCTTTATAGACCTTTGTTCTAAACAGTAGCTCATTTAAATTAATCAAATCACAGTATCTGTCATTAGGATACTGAAACATATAATTTCAATGAACAAATTAACATCATTTTTAAGAGAAAGATTTACTATTTAATTTGGTCTTTGGTGTCAACAGGAAAGTAATATTAAAATCCAACTTTGTAGAGGTTTTAAGAATAGATGATTCAAAAGGTCATAGTGCTAATTGGTTTGCCTCCAGAAAAAGCCCTACTTATATTATGTTATTCCAATTTTTGAGTTCTCCATTTTTGGAGATTCCACAATCTCTCTTGTGGTCAGAAATTCTTCTTTATATTCTAGGATATATCTCATTTACAATAAAAGCAAAGTTGAAATATGGCCAGTAAATTTCTTTTTTTATACTGTCTCTTCTTTATGGTTATTGTCCATAATCATATTATTGTCATTCTTCCTTCAGTTTTTCAAGTAAAGCTACTCTAGCCACTTATCTTTCCTTCTTATGAGGTATATTCATTAATGTATGAGGCCCTACTCCCCCTGGGAAATAACTAGGCATCTTCCAGGTCTCCTTTTGTGCCTTCTTTATTTTGTTCTAGTTTGTATTAGAGTTTTAGTAAACATATTGGATTTTACACTCTAGACTGTAAGATCTTTGAAAGCAGAAATTCATGTCTCATTTTTATATCTCTCTAATAATTTCAGACAATCATTTGCACATGGTGGATACTTTGTATTTTAAAACTCAATAAATAAGTATTTTGAAAAACTAGTACTCTAGCCAAGATGACTGCTTGAAGGAGGCATAGACCTCCTAGTTGGCACATGCTTTTTCTAGCAAAATCGTGAAATTCACACTAGATGGATGAATGATCAAGAGACCCCAATGGAAAACTGTAACAATTTTTCCTATCCATAGAAGTCATTTAGAAACTGAAAGACAGTGGGAAGAGGAGTGCTAACAGTAAAAAGGCAATTAGGATAACAAGTCCAACTTCCCAAAACAATCAATGAAGAACCTTAGACACTGTAACCCACAATACTCGTATGTCTAAAGGCATAAAAGAACAGACCTTTAAAAAACCCTGAGACTAGGAAACCTCCTAGGTTTTGGGGAGCAAAGAGTGGCAAAGACCAGAATGTGTGACAGTGCTCAAGCCAAGAGAGCCCAGGTACCCAGGGATTCCAAACTCTCTAGGTGAATATGAAAAAAAAATTAAGTCCCAATATGAAGATTTTTCCCCTAGACTTTTTATACCATTAAAAACATTATTGAGGATACCTCACAAAGAATTTTTCTTTATGTGGTTTATACCTATTATATTGGCTGATTTAGAAATTAAAAACCTTAGTATTATTATGAAAATAGTTTTGATTTCAAGGACCTCCAAGAGAATGCCAGAACCTCCAGGGGTACCTAGATCACACTTTGAAAAACACCACAGGAGAATATCCTGAAGACTAAGCTGTCTGAATCTCAAAAAATCTAAAGAGAGTTACCCTTGGGAGTTTGAGGTCCAAGAGATCTAAGGAGCAGGGTTACTCATTCCAAAAAAAGCAGACAAGGGTACACATAATAACCCTGCCACAAAGTCCTAATTTAAGAGTTAAAGCTGAAGAAGAATAATTAAAAGTTGATGAGTATTAAAAAGTGTCCCAAGTCTCTCTCTTCTACTTTCCCTCCTTCTGTCTTTGCCTTCCTTCCTTTCTTCTTCCCTTTTCCCCTTTCCCCTGTGTATCTCTCTCTCTCTCTCTCTCTCTCTCTCTCTCTCTCTCTCTCTCTCTCTCTCTCTCTCTCTCTCTCGTCTCTCTCTGTCTCTCTCTCTCTGTCTCTGTCTCTCTCTCACACACACACACATACACACACACACAAGAGAGAATAACTTTGTAACTGTTATCACGAGAATCTCAAATATGTATTCTCCACAAAGACTATATAATTAGAAGAAATGTAGCAAGATTTAAAAAAAAAAAGAAATACAAGATCTAAGAGAAAGAATTGTAAGGAATTTAAATATCTTAGAAGAGAAAATGGTAAGCCTAATAGAGTAAATAAAATAGACATCAATAACTCCATGAGAAAGCAAGAAATTTTTAAACAAAATCAAAAGATTGAAAAAATAAAAAAATGTAAGATAGTTGATATCAAAAAACAACTCACCTGCAAAAGAAGTCAGAGAGAAAGAAGAATTATTGGACTCCTTGAAAAAGTTGATCCCCTCCCAAAAAAAGCATTAACACTATATTTTAAGAAAGTATAAATGAAAACTGCCCAAATCTATTAGAACCAAAAATCAAAGTAAAGATAAAAAGAATTCATCATCAAGGTCGTAAAAAAAAAAAAACCTGCCAACAGGGATGTCCTAGCCAAAATTGAGAGCTCCCACATCAAAGCAAAAAAAAAAAATATATATATATATATATATATAAAGCATCTAGAAAGGAGCTCAAATACCAAGGAACCAAAGTCAGGATCACATAAGACCCATTACTTCTACTAAAAAATTAGAAGAGATCTTATAATATAATGTTCCAAAAGGCAAAAGAAAAAGGATTAAAACTTAGAATAACAAATTTGTGAAGCTAAATAATTCCACAGGGTATTTTAATAGGTTCTTAATGGAGAATATAAAGAGTTCACAAGCATTCAAATAGGAATCTAGAGAGAAATCTAGAAAGGCAAATTTATTTGAGCAGTTAGAAGTTGTATGGTGATGTAATGCAAACATTATAACAAGAAGAGAAGAAACCAATATTCGGTCAGAACCCAGGATGTCTTCAATGAGTATTGAGAGAATAAAATAAGAAAAAAGATATGGAGATAGATGAGTTCTGTTCTGGGAATTTAAAAAAAATTTAAATTATTATGGAAAGAACAGGCCGGAAAGAGGAAGTGAACATCTTTTTGTATAAAGGAGAAAGGAGAGTGGAACTTGCCGCTTTTTATAATTGGAGGATATGAGAAGAATGAGACAAGTGAATATAAGATGAATCTTTTTCTTACTTGAAACAAAGGTTATTGAACACACATATTTACAGATATTTCTTCCACATCATTGGGGTTAGGGGCCCAGCACCCCCACAGTCTGGAAAATCTGTGCAAAAATTTTTGCCCTTTCTTTGTATCAGAGAAGTCTGAATTCTTTTCTTTTTTTTTTCATGGAGAGTTTACAGTATCTTATTGTAAAATTTGAGTTAAATATTTGGTCATAGATTTGTGTTGTCTGCTGGCAGTCACATGTCTACATTTGTAACTTCCCCCTAAATTCCCCATTTAATTTATTATGTCAAACCAAGATATATCAAAACCAAATGGAAAAAGTTGTCATGATATAGAATGGATAACTGTACATTCAAACAATTTGGTGCACAAATACATCAGACTGAAGAGGTAAATAAGTAGGGATAGGAGAAGGACTTAACAGGAAGGATATTATTAGGGAGAAAATAACCCTCCCCATGTCATATGATAATTGTGAGAAGCATACTAGATAATGTATACCAAGAACATTATAAATATAAAATCCTATGTAAATGTGAAGTATTACTATGTAAATTTTAAAAATTCCAATTAAAAGAAATAGAGTCAGCATTCTATTTTCTTAGGCTGTAACCTAAATAGGGAATAGTTTCAACCATCACTATCGAACAATAGCATACAAATCTGTTCCCTCTGAATTACTTCATTATAGTTATTAAATATTTACTTAATTATAATATTATAATATAAGATAATGATTGTAAAACACTTAGAACTGTACTAGAACATAATTATGCTATATAAATGATAGATATTATTATTATTGGTGATAATAGTAATGATAATAATAGCTAGGACTTATCTAGTTTCATCAAAGTTTTAATAAATTTTGACTTTTATAAAATGCTTTATATATGCTTATTTCATTTGATAATTACAACCATTTTATGTACTATATTATTACTCTTTTATAGATGAGGAAAGTGGTATTGTAAAATTAAGTTACATGCCCAGGATAGGACAACTCATAAATGTGTGAGACAGGATTCAAATTCAGGTTCTCCTACCTCCAAATGCAATGCTCCCTTTTATTACCACCTACCTACCCCCAAATTCAAGAAGATCTTGTATTTACATCATTGTTTGTGGCCAAACCATTTACATCACATTTTCATCTTAGATAAGCCTCACTGCAAATGACCTTATAATAAGTATATTTTATAAGGAAAAAAAAACTGAAACTCTGGTGTTAAATGACTTGCTCAGGGTCACACAGCTAACTACTAAATGGCAGGCCCAAAATTTGAACTCAATCCTTCTAACCCCAAATCCAGTGATTTGTTGTTGCCTTTTTCCCAGTAGAACACAGTGTCTCAGAATTATCTCTTCTAGCCTAGACATTACAACAGTAAAGCAATTTAAAAATCCATGGGTCAGAGTTTCTGAGGCTGGACAAAATATAAACTTAACATCATACTGTCCTCAGGCACATCAGAACTTTCTGTCCATATCAAGTACTTCAAGTGGTGGCTTGTTCCATCATCATCTTTACTGGGATTTGTATTCTGAACACTGGGATCATTCTGTTCTATGGCTGAAGTATTTATGTACAAAGTCCTCAGATAAATACTTATTTGGCCATGTGGTTTTAGTTGTTCCCTGTATGTGCCTTTCAAGGGTAGACCATCAGTGATGGATCACCTCTGAGACCTTCTTGGGAAATGAATTGAATATCAATATATCAAATAAAAAATGGAGTTTCTAATTGTAAGTACTTTGGCTGAAGGGCAGATGCTGTCATGCACACCATGGCAAGGTTTTGAGGAAGCAAAAAGTACTGGGCTGAAAGATTCACTTGGCTATACCAGTGTGGGATAGATGGTCATCTGTTTGATTTGTCTCCATAATTTCTTGACACTTCATTTTATGAGCATAGCAAAGGCCAAGAAACAAGTGTATCATCTCCCTGGGTATTCCATTGCTCACAATGTACTCTCTTTGGCAATTATTAGGCTGTTTTTGAGTATTCCTCTTCAGTGGAGAGGACAAAAAAATTGAGCTGACACTCTGAACAGTCCCCTTTACCATGGGCAAGCAAAATATGTGGAGATCAACATTTAATATCAGGGTGACCAAAATTATTGAACAGACCATAAAAAATTAGATTGCTTCCTTCATGAAAGAAAGAGAGAGAGAGAAAGAAAGAAAGAAAGAAAGAAAGAAAGAAAGAAAGAAAGAAAGAAAGAAAGAAAGAAAGAAAGAAAGAAAGAAAGAAAGAAAGAAAGAAAGAAAGAAAGAAAGAAAGAGAAAGAGATAAAGATGGGGGAGGGAGGAAGAAAGGAAGGAAGGAAGAAGAAAGAAAAAAAGAATTGTACTATCTGAAGCAGTTTCCACATGCCTGAAATTAACAAAAGTCAAGAATGGAAACAGTAAAACTAGAAACAAAAAATATTGTGGAACAGATCCTCTCCTCCCAAAAATACACTTGCTTGTATTTGATATTTTTTAGCCAAATTAAAACAAATGAATATATGCCTAGAAATAGCCTAGGGTAAAATGCCTCCTTTCATGGATGTTTTTATTGAAGTTTGCATCTAATACACATGATCTTAAATGATAGTCAAAAATGAAATGAGTATGGAAGGAAAGAAGGGAATGAGAAAGGGAAGGAAAAAGGAAGGAAGAAAGAAGGAAATAAAGTAAGAAGAAAGGAAGTAGGAAGGGAAGAAGAATGAATGATGAAGGAAAGAAGGAAGCAAAAAAGAAAGAAAAGAAGGAAGGAGGGAGGAAGGAAGGAAAAGGAGAGAAGGAAGGAAGGAAGAAGAAAGAGGAAGGAAGAGAGGGCAACATGAAAGAAGGAAGGAAAGAGAAAAAAGGGAATGAATAAAGGAAGAAAGATGGAAGGGAGGAAAGAGAGAAGGGAAGAAAAGAGAAGGAGGAAAGAAGAGAGAAGGGAAGGAGGAAGGAAGCAATGAAGGGAGGGAGGGAAAGAAGTAAAAGAGGGAGGGAGACAGGGAAAGAAGGAAGGGCGGGAGGAAGAAAAGAAGGGAGGGAAAGAAGGAAGGAAGGAAGGAAGAGGGAAGGAGAGAAGTAAGGAGGGAGGAAGGGAGGGAGAGAGAGAGGAAAGAAAGAATTCTAAATCATTTTAGAATATGTCCGAATATTTTATTTCTGATCATTGTTCTGTACAGGCATACTGGTTTGATATTCTCCTTAGTTTCCATATGCCTTGTTGTCTTCATCTATAATGAAACGAAATAATATATATCACCATACGATGCCTTGGATATTAGGAAACATTGAGGAATGGTGTGTTCCACAGAAGTGAATTTTACAGATAATTTAAGCGTACCTTTTAAACATTCAGCATGTGGATATGCCCACAAATATACCTATGTATATGTATCTAAATCTGTATTTAGCTATTTGGGTAGCAAATATTTATTTTTAAATGCATCATATACTTTTAAAATTCCTTAAGCAGAAGATCCTGTATCCTTTGTTCTTTTTTTTTTTTTTCATAGCTTTTTATTGACAGAACATGTGCATGGGTAACTTCAACACTGACCCTTGCAAACACTTTTGTTCCAACTTTTCTCCTCCTTCCCTTCACCCCCTCCCCTAGATGGCAGGCAGTCCATACATGTTAAACATGTGCAAGTATATCTTAAATACAATATATGTGTACATATTTATACAGTTCTCTTATTAGCCAAGAAAAATTGGATTTAGAAAAGTAAAAATAACCTGGGAAGAAAAACAAAATGCAAGTAAATAACAACAGAAAGAATGTAAATGCTATGTTGTTATCCTTTGTTCTTGAGGTTCATTATGAAGCTCAGATATTCTACTATGATGCTTCCATGTCCCTGTGCTAAATTCCTCTAAAATATTGGGGTTTTTTTCCGCATGTTCTTGAGGTTTTTTTTTTTTCATTTTCCTCCTGGGAGAAGTCAGAAGCTCTAACATCTTTGCTGAAGAGTGGTGAGCTATCACTTCTGCCATTGTATATTCTATTGCCTATCTGAAGGGCACTATTAAATCAGATTATGAATTTATTCAGAACTATATGTAAAATAAGAGTAAATAGAATTTGATTCTTCTACAGGCGAAGTACATATTTATACCTTATGATATCTGATTTTTGTATTTTTGCTAAGTTTCTTAATTTCTAATTTTGTTCCAAGTAGTCAAGGCCATCAGTAAAAATTCTAATCCGTTGTTAGTAATCTTCAGATGAACAGAATATTAGATTTGTTTCTGAAAACTGCCTGCTTTGTGTAGACCTTACATTGTAACATCTATATTCTGATGTCTTTATCTGATATTGATGCAGTGTTTCACCACTTATTTTGTTAGTTGATGGCAGGCAAATGCCTAGGTGGAAGGAATAGGAACTATCTTCTTAGAGCCAGCACTCAAAGTCAACAGGAAAAAAAAGGGAAAGAAAGAAAAAAGAAAAAAAATGATGGCCTTCCTTTTATTTTTACTCTACAATCTCTTACCAGAATAATATGAAACACTTCTCAAGACCACATTTCTTCCATCCATTTATTCTTCTCATTGACTTCACCTGAATGGAAAGCATAATGGTACCGGGAAATTCTCTCTTGGTTTTCTCTAGGTTAAGTGACTGATTAGGATTCTGTAGCAGAGATGATTAGGGAGTCTTCAGGAGACTGACTTTAAATGAGGGAGTAATCATGAGCTCCATTTAGAATCAGGCTCGTTATCTAGTCTATAAGATGACCAAGTAGAGATTGTCAGCCAGGACAGATAAATATGAAGCTAAGGACAGATTTCATGCATGTTACACAAGTGGGCAGAGGGAGAGTACACAAAAAAAATCAGAGACTTTGAGCCAATGACCAACTATGACACAGGGACCAAGAGATTATGACCTGCCGAGATCTTTTGTTTTCACCTAGAATGGTGGTATAACAAGTGATTAAAGGTTGAGAAACATACTTTTGAGGTCCTGAAGAGAAAAAATGGAAATAAAGGGAAATAAGAAACATTCTAAGTCATTTTCTGTTATGCCTGTGATTTGGCAGAAAATGGGGCAATATGAGCCGAAAATCTCAGAAAAATAAAAGAAATAGAAAAGTGGGGGGCAGAATTTAAAAGAAGTTGTAAATATGAAAATGAAAAAAATGGTAATTCTCAGAGTTCCCTGGAATCAGTTCTGAAATGTACTTCTTACATTTTTGTGTAAATCTGGATTTTTGGCTTAAATAGTTATTATCAAGATGTCTCTCTTAAAGAACAACCAAATAGTTTTTGTAATTTATCCTCAGACATGAGGGAAATGCTGAGCTATCACACTGCATTTTAATGATGTGATTATGGACTGAGGATTGAGGACTAATTTTCATATGCTTGAGCACCATTGTAATGGCCATTCAACCCTGAGATATTTAATGAAATCAGGCTTCCTTACAATAAGTTTCCAGGGCATGCTACTTTGTTAGTCAGTAAATAAAAATTTTTTAAATACCACGTACTCTACAATGTGTAAGAAAATAACTTAAAATTATGCTTTTTAAAAAGTATAAACAGTGACCATTTGATTCAAAGAACCCACTACTAATTATATACTCCAAGAAAATTTTAAAAATAAATGTCCTCTGTACACCACAAAAAATAAATAAATGAATGAATGAATGAATAAATAAATAGATAGATAGATAGATAAATAAATAAATAAATAAATACCACATACTATATGTGTTGTTAAAAGAAAGGCCAAAAGAAAGGCAAAGACATATCTCATGGCTCAGATTATTCTATCTCTTCTTCAGATTGGGTCAATCAATATGCCCTTACAGGCAGAGTTAAAAGGAATTCTAATAATTCCATGGTTTCCAGTATAATTCTGAATTTAATTAGACTTGGGGCATTATTCCTGAGCACTCTTGAAAAGCCACAAAAATGAATTACATGAGTTACAACTCAATGATTCCTCCCAACTCCAAATTCTTTTTACTATTGAGCAAGATTCCTTTCCTGAAGAAAACAAAGTATCCCTTTTAATGCCTATCTGAGAAAAATGGTACAGCAACTTACAGCATTCTCCTACTTTCATAGAACTCATGCGTAAATATGGAATTTTGAAGCACTTCTGAAAATCAATAGCAATGTGCTACATTCTTGTAATTGGTCACATGCTTAAAAAAGGAGCATCTAGATCTTCTTTGCCCCCAGAAAAAAATCATATTGATTCCAGCCTTATCAATACTCCTTTATGTTCAACTAACAAATATATGAATGTAGGAAGGATGCATTCATTAGCATGTGTAAATCCATCCACTACTTACAAATCACAGACCCACAACCTGTTTTTGACCTATCAGATGAATTCCAGAGAATTGCCTGAGGCACATAAAGGTTGAAAGTTAAAGACTTGAGATCCAGTCAGTACCAAGTCAAGATATAGAATTTTGACTCAGGTATTCCTGATTCCATGCTTTTAACAATCTACTCTCTTTCTACACTGTCTCTAACACAATTATCTGAAATGAAATTATATCTAATTCTATTCACTTAACTATCTCATATTCACTGTCATCATTATAAGCAAGAAACTATTATGGACATTTTAAAAGTATAAGATCCAGCTCCAGCTCCCTGGAGAAGTTTATAATTCTATAGGGGAAATGAGACAGAACTATCTACAAAATGAGGTAATTTGTGATGTGCCCATCATTTGAGTTGCAGAAAGTATTATAGATTATAAGATAATAGACCATGAGCAGAGTGATAGAAAGAGAAGATATTATTCCATTAAGATTTATATACTTAAGATAGCATGCAATGAGGTGACAGTGTAATATTATGAAAACAGCACTAGAATAAATGTCAAAACTTCTGCCTGCCTGTACTAGATTGAATGCAAAATTACTTAAATTGTCTAAGCCTCAGTTTCCCCATATTTTAATTGAGATAATAATAGTCATTTACAATTTCACAAAGGCTTCCATGAGAGGCTTTAAAGAGAAGTGTTTTAAAATTTGTAAAGTGCCTATAGAAACTACTATGTAGAAAAGGAAACCCAAAATAGATACTATAGAAGCATGAGAAATAAACCTTTTCATAATCTGACTCTACCCTATGTGGGAAGTTGATTATACATTATTTTAGCCTGATGATCTTAATAATAAATAATAGAATTTATAATGTTTGAAGATTTGCAGGCACTTTAAAAATTTATTTTATTTTCTTCTCTGAATAACTTTCTGAAGTAAGTGACGTTACTTTGTCCATTGACATATGAGGAAACTCAGGAAAATGGATTAAATGACTTGCCAAGTAGTAAATGTCTGAAACTAGATTTTGTTGGGGTCCTCCTGACTCCAGCCCCAGTTCTATATTCATCATGCCACCTGGCTGTATCTACTCTATGTACCAGCTAAATTGGGTTACTTGCTCCCTGTGCACAATATTTCATCTCCTGCTAGTGTCCTTGAGTCAGTCACCCACATCTGCCCTAACCCAATGACTGGAATTCTCTCTGTCCTCACTAGAGTTTCTTCAGGTGCAAAACCTGTGACAAAATATAAGCTAATAAATGTTTGTGGTCAAACTGGAGAGAAAAAAAGGGAAAATTGTAAATCACCTTATGATGACTATAAGGAATTGTTATTATGTAGTCTTTTCTGAGGGAAAGTAGATTTCTTGTTGTATCTCCTGAAAAGTTTAAGATTCTAAGAGAAGGAAGAAGGCATTAATTGCTTAATAGAAATACATACATATATAGATATAAGCTTTTTATGGTAGTGATATCTGTTCTACAGCAACTCACTTTCCTCACCAGTAAAATGAGAGATGGGCTGAGCGGAGATGTGAGGATCTGTAATTTAGTGGAGAAGAACTGGGAGAAGGAGGAGGAAGGAAGAGTTGATTTTTAGTATAAGAATTAGAATCACAGGTCTTTTGAAGAAGAGCACCGGACAAAGAAATCGAGTAAGCTTGACAATATAAAGCTGAGCTCAGTAGAGGAAAATGTTATGGATTTGCAAAGAGAGGAATATAGTGCTAATGTGATAGAATCCAATAGCATATTTCTCTGATGGATTCTGTCCTCATTGAAATCAATGGAAATATCAGCAGACATTTATTAAGCACCTACCCCCTCCCAGGCCCTATACTAACTACGGGAATACAATGACTACAGTGAGGTGGCCTTCAAAGAGTTTATATTCTACTAGGATAAGGATTCTTAATATTTTTGGATCATGGATCCTTTGGGTAAAGTCTGTACACTGCTCAGAGCAGCATTTTTGAATGCATAACAAAAAAAACCATAGGAATACAAAGGAAAGCAATTTTACTGAAACATATTATCTATCTATCTATATCTATATCTATCTATCTATCTATAGATATATCTATCTATCTATCTATAGATAGATAGATAGATATAAGTTCATAGACCCTAGGTTAAAGACATCTTGTAGGGGAATGCAACATAGATACACAAAGTGAGAGGGTTATGATTCTTATTTTTTAAAAGTCTATTTGTTTTATTTCCACAAACATTTAGTGTGTGTTAATATATTACCAAGTTTAGTCACTAAAAGAACAAGAATTTTGAAAAATCCAATGAACAGGGGAGGAGAAAGGATGTGCAGAAATGTTTGCATGCTTACAAACAGCCATCAGATCCAGTTCCAAAGAATCCTATTTTCCCTTCTCTTCCATGTATCACCATAATAATAAATAACTCCCCCAAGGATATGCAGCTACAAAGCTACATCAGAAAGGAACCATTGGACTCTTAGTCCTCCCTCCCTAAGACAGTTCTCTGGGCTCAAATGGATGACCCAATTTGACACTGAAGCTGGGCACAGTTTTTGAATTTTAAAAATAGCATATACATTGACATGCCCACAGGCTACAGACTTCTCCACTTGCCCACACAGCATCCAGTATTAGGACATTTGTTAGTTATGAGCTCCCTCTTGCGTGGATATTTTTAGAAGGCCTCAACCTCGTTCCTGAGTTGCAAAAAGCCACAGCCTTCATCAGTCTGAAGAACTGAATATGTAAAATTTTATTTGAATGCATAGAACTTACCATTATTAAAACAAAAAATTCCAGCATCATAAGTACTTCAGTGGTTAAGGATGGCAATGAAAGGAGCTTCAATTTTGGGATGCAGCTTTGGACTCTCAGCAACACCATATTCCACCACCCAGCAGCAAACTCTGAACATGTATGTACACTAGTCCAAGGTTAGTTTTGGTGGCTTAAGTCTTTCCTTGTTAGTAGGCAATCTGAGTGTCATCATCTGGGAACACACAAGCCTCAGTCTTCTCCTTTAAATGGCAACCCAGTTTTAGCTTCTTCCAGCCTGGATTATTATTTTTAAAAATGTTCTGCAAAAGGCAGGTGACAGGTTGTTATTTCACAGCCTGAAGACAGAAGAGTTGCTAAAAATTATCACATGTTATTTCCAATTATGCATTTCCCAAAGGCCATTCAGTAGCACTTTAAATCAAAGTTCTGAAATGCACATTTAATTTCAATTCAGGAAGACCTGTTATGAATTATGAGAGGGTATCAACAGATTATCAGAAATGTGGTAAGATTATCAGCTACTTGGCACAACATATGTATGACTATTTCACCCATTGATGTCAATCTTTAACAAATGTTTTAATTTGTAGTTAATGGGACAAGATTTTTGTATTGAAAATTTATTAGTAGTATATATTGAATCTTACCAAGAAGTGCCATAGAGTAACCAGATATCTAGTACATTTTATACATTATACATTAATTTTAATTATTACAGCAACTTAATAGACAATAATTGTCCCATTAATTCTAAATTAAATTTGCTTTGGAGAGTCTTTATTTTCTTTAACCATAACCCATTGTCCTCCTTTACATATTTTCACAACTTTCCAATATTCTAAAAATTATAACATCTTTTTTTACTTTTAACAAAATATATAAAAACAATAAATGGCATATGGGTAGGTAAATAGGCAAATTGGGTATGTGCTCCTATTGTTTCTAGTCTCATTAAAGTTTATATCTTTATATCAAAAAAAAAAAAAGAAAATCAAGAACAAGCTGTTTTTAATGTTTCTGAAGGTATTTAACTACTGATTACTGACTGAATTGCTATTCATAAAATCAAACATTGGAATAGCTGATTGCTAAATTTTATTACTCAAATCAAAAATATGAAATCTTGATAGTGATTTTCTGTTACATGTTTCTTTGCTTCCATTGAGATATTTTAAAATATCTATTTTAACATATAAATCTTAATAATATTTGATATTACATAAGATATAGAGTAAATTGTAATCTTAGCCTACCGATAAAGATACCTCAGTTTAACTGAATTTTAGATTTAGAAACCATCTTGAACCACATTTCCTTTTTATAGAAGATGTAACCAAGTCTGAGAGATCTTACATATATTCAATTATAAAAAAATTATATGAAAATAATTATTTCCAAATATTTTGGGAAGAAACCTTTTTGAATACTCCTTTTTTCAATCACTTTTCAGATATTTTCTGTAAACTGTCATAATTTATTGATATGAGAAGCTGAGAATCAAAGATGATATGCCACTTTCAAGTAGAAAACTAAGGCAAAGCAGAACTTTGTGTTGGGCCTCAAATAAAAGTAGTAATGTTTTTAAGAGATTTGCGCTGGAACAGACTTTTATAAATAATTTATATGCTAATTGAAAAAGGAATAAGAAAAATTAGGATTAAAAAATAGCATTCAGAAATAAAAAGTACATACAAAATACTTCCAAGTTAATAAGGAAGATTTTTTTGGTTCCAAAAGAAGCCATTTTGGAGTTACTTATTAAATTACAGAATTATAGGGTGGAAGAGAAGTTGACTGAAATTTTCCTAACCTTTTTGCTTATTGCAAGTCAGATTTAGCTCATCCTTTTCATAAAGAAAAAAAAAAAAACATTTTATTAAAAGTTTGGAAAAATCCTTCTAAAATCATAAATCAAAATTATTTTTATGAAACTTTTAATTATCCAATACTTATCAGTTAACTTTGACATCGTAGATCGAGTATGAACCATACTAACATCACAACAGCTGCTTCTTGGAATTTACATTGTCAGTAAAGTTAAGTTTCTGTTTCAGGTCGTCTGAACTGGTGGTCAACAGTGTGTACAAGCTGCAAGCGTCTTCTTCCATTAGCAACAACAGGGGATGGAAACTGCCTCTTACATGCTGCCTCACTAGGTGAGTCCAACCACAAGCAAAGATCTGTAGATTTCCTAAATATCCCAGCCTCTTTATCAAAAGAAAAGATTACACAGGTGCAACAAAGAATTAAGAGAAGTCTAGAAGGCTCTGGATACCAGTCTGATGAGTTGTTAAAGGTGCCTTTCACTTCTGTGTTTTCCTATTCACCTTTAATGCAATTGCCAAAATAATCTCCTTAAAGGCATAAACTTGATCATGTTGTTCTGTTGATTAAAAATAAAAATCAATAATTCCCTACTGCCTCTAAATATAAAAACACAAATATTGTCAATATTCCCAGCCATCATAATCTGGCTCCAACCTACCTCTCTGAACTTTTTAAAAATATTTATTATTTATTTATTTTTAAACAGTCTTTCTTTTTAAATGTTGAGTTTCAAGATTGTCTCTCTACCTCTCACCTTTCCCTCACCTAAAGAGGAAGGAAACAATTTGATATCAGTCATATATGTGAAACCATGCAAAATCTATGTCCACATTACACAAAAAAACAAGAAAATTATATTTCAGTTTGCCCTCAGCATTCTTACTTCTATCCCTGGAAGTGGATAGTATTTTTTCATCATAGTTTCTTTGAAATTATCTTAGATCATTGTCTTGATCAAATTCGTCAAGTCTATAGTTGATCATTACAATGTTGTTATTACTATGCACTTCTAGTTCTTCTTAATGTTCACATATGTCTTGCCATGTTTTCTTGTATTTTTTTCTGAAACTACCCTATCTCATCATTTGTTATAGCACAATAGTATTCCATCACAATCATACCACAACTTGTTCAGTCATTTGCTAATTGATGAGCATCCCTTCGATGTCCAATTCTTTGCCATCAACAATTCATTAATGTTCCTATTTTCCCTCATCCCTTCCAGCATTTTTCATTTCTGATAAGGGTATATTGGTATGCCAAAGTCATTTTAGCTTTCATTTCTCTAATCAATAGTGATTTAGAATACCTTTTTCATATGATTTGAGATAGCTTTGATATCTTCTTCTGAAAACTATTATTCATATGCTTTGAGCATTTATCAGTTATGGAATGGCTTTTATTTTTATAAAAATGATTCAGTTCCCTCTATAGTTAAAAAATGAGGCCTTTGCCATAGAAACTTGCTGCAAAACTTTTTACATTACTTCACTATGTGCAGTATCTTTTAGCAAAATGTAGTTTCTCTGATTATCTTTTTTCAATCAGGTCTAATCTTTGCTTTTGCTTTGTCTGAGATCATAATTACCTTCCTTGTCCTCTCCACTTCAACTGAAGCATAATAAACTCTGCTCTAGCCTTTCACTTTGATTCTATGTGGGTTCTTCTGTCCCAAATGTCTCTCTTGTACACAATATATTTTGGATTCTGGCTTCCTACTCATTCTACTGTCTGCTTCCCTTCTATGAATTAGCCCATCCCATTCACATTCAGTTATGATCCCTAACTATATGTTTTCCTTTGTTCATCCTTCACTCTTTCTTTTTATACTGTTCCTTCCCAAAAGTATGCTTTGCTTCAGACTGCTGCCTCTTCTAATCCTTTAACCTTCTTACAATCCCCCATATTTTTATCCCCTTCCTTTTCTATATACCTATTGGAATTCATTATCCAATTCCAATAAGAGTGAGGTTCAAACATTGTCCCCCCCATTTCCCCCTCTATTATAAAAATTCTTCCTTGTTTACTTCCTTTTTGTAAGAAAATTTATGCCTCATTCTACTTCTTCCTAACCCTTTCTTCCAGCGTATCCCTCTTTCTCACCTCTCCATGTTTTTTCAAGTCCACCCTAACATAATCAACTTACACATTTACCTTGTGCTTGTGGTGACTGTTTCTAACTGCCATAATAGTGATAAAGTTCTTAGGAATTACATGTATCATCATCCCCCATATGGCTGTAAGTAGTCTAACCTTATTGAGTCTCTTCTGATTCCTTTTTAATTTACCTTTTTATGCTTCTCTTGAGTGTGCTGTTTGAATATCAAATTTTCTATCCAGCTTTGGTCTTTTCATCAGGAATGCTTGGAAGTCCTCTTCTTCATAAAATATACATTTTTCCCATGAACAGTTATACTCAATTTTTCTTAGTAAGTTATTATTGGTTGTAGTCCTAGTTTCTTTGTTCATCAGAATATCATATTCCAACTGCTTTAAAGTAGAGGCTGCTAAATTGTTCATTATCCTGATTGTGACTCTATGATATTTAAATTGTTTCTTTCTGGCTGCTTGCAATGTTTTCTCCTTGATCTGGAAGCACTGGAATTTGGCTATAATAGCCTGGGAATTTTCATTTGGGGAATCTCTTTCAGTACGTAATTGATAAATTCTTTCAATGTCTATTTTGCCCTGTGGTCCTAGGATATCAGAGTAGTTTTTGGATCATGACTTTCCAATTGTCTAATAATTTTTAAATTATCTCTCCATTAACTGTCTTCCAGGCCAATTTTCCCAACAAGATATCTCATTTTTCTTCTATTTTTTAAAAACATTTTTTTGATTTTGTTTTATTATTTCTTGAAGTCATTAGTCTCCATTTAGCCAATTCTAATTCTTAAAAAGTTATTTTCTTTAGTAAGTTTGTATATCTCCTTTTCCATTTGGCCCAGTCTGCTTTTGAAAGAGTTCTTTTCTTTAGCTAATTTTTGTTCCTTCTTTATCATTAGGCCAATTATGTTTTTAAAAGGATATTTTCTTCAGTATTTTTGTGCAGTTTTCTTGCCTCACTCTCATTTCTTTCCCCAATATTTTCACTACCACTTATCTCTTTTTTTAAGTTTTCCAGGAAAACTTGGCCTTGCATCCAATTAGCATTTTCCTGTGAAGCTTTGCTTGTAGTTACTTTCACATTGTTGTCTTCTATTGTTTGTTCATTTTCTCAGCTCATTTTTTTTACTTTAAACTTTATATTACAGTTGAATTCTGTTCAACTGAAGGTGGAGAGGCACTATGCCAAGCTTCAGATATTTTCAGGGCTAGTTTTGAGGGGGGCAAGTTTTCAGTGCTTCCAGCGTGGTATTATCCTGGGAGAGTGTGGTCATTGCTCTCCTGGTCTGTGCTCTGGTCTTTGCCCAAAAAGGGCCCCTGTTCCCCTGCAGCTTCAAGTATAGCGTTCCCCTTGTCCCTGGAACTGTGACCAGGGCCCCTGCTACCCTGTAAAGAATCACAGCACTCATCTCTGTCCTGAAACTGTGATTCAAAATTTGCTTATGGATAGCAGAATTGCCAGCCATCACCAGCTACACCCACTGTCAGTAAAACACCTTCTACAATCTCTCCAATGAATTATCAGCTTGTTAACATCTCTGTACTGGGAGCTTCAGAAACGGCTGCTGCTAATTTTATGGCAGCATCCAAGGTCCACCACTAATATTCCTGCCCCACTCAAGGCCTGAGCCCACCCTAGTGTTAAAGATCTCATCTATGGACCTCCTAAGTTGTGTTAGGCTGGAAAAATGTCTCCCTTGGACCTTTTATGGATTCAGCATTTCAAAATTTGCTTTGGGGCATTATTTCAAAGTTGATTGGAATGCTTAGAAAAGTTCATCTGTATCCAAGCCTTATCTTTTTTTTAAACTATGCTCTTATTTAAAAAATCCCAAGGAAACCATTCCAGAATTCATGAGGCTACCTTCTGATTCTTTCCATTTGCATTGAGCCTCCCCGTGCCAAGAATATACTTATTCTTCTTCTTAGGTTTTCCAAATCTGCATCTTTCTTCAAGATTCTACTAATGTTGTGAAACCTCTGACTCTTCTACTCCATCTTCACCTTTTAATGTTTTCTTCCTCTCCTCAAATTTTCCTGAAACAATTTGTTTAGTTATATTCCTTTCCCCATCACTCATTACCTTATATTTGGATATAGATAATATATATGTATTTGTGTATACACACACCCTCTATTTTTTAATATACTAATACATATACATATATACAAACATCCTACCTTGCATTATGTTGATATGTATCTTATATGTTTACATGTTTCTTACATCTAATAAGAAATGTAAGTTCTTCAAAAAATGACTTTTCATTTTTATCTTTTGGTCCCTTAGCTCATTTCTTTGCGTATAATAGTCACTTAGAAAGTATTTGGTCAATTGTTTTAGTACTTCATCTTTAGGCAAGAGAAAAGCACTTAAGGCTTTGGTCAAGAAGTTTTTGGAAGATTAGTTGTTGATGCTGTGTAGGTGAATTGAAGTGGTGGTGCAGAAAGTGGGAACAAGGAATCCATTTAGAAGACTCAAGCATGTCTAGATCTGAAATGATGAGAACCTAGATTGGAGTGATTATAATGGGAATGGAAAAAAGCATATAGATATGAGAAATATTATTAAACACAGTGGGATTTTTTGATCCAACATAGAATTTCATGAAAGAAAAGAATGAGGAAAGCTTTCTTTCCTACAAAACTATCACACCAATGTGAAGCTGCAGACACAGTTGCTTTGTCCTAGGCTCAAGGTGGAAACTCTAGGTGCCCTTATCTACATCCCCTTACTTTTCTCCATGTGGACGAGGGCACAGATTAGATTGGTTGCTTGACTTTTCCTCTGATTATTCCAGTTTGCTTTTTGGTAAGCATTCTCTGGACATACTACTGTTTATTAGACCTCTCAAAGTGAATAGAGTTCTTGTGTCCCTGGTTGCTTGAAAGCAAGGACTGACATGATGGAGAAAGGGAGAAAGGAAAAGTGACAAGGGTTGTGAAAGAATGGGAATTAGAATTTAGTTTCAATTAAAATGGAAGGTTTTTACATTGAGAAAGATCAGTACAATGACCATTACGTCCAAGGAAATCAATATAAAATAATATTGCCTCAAATTCATGACACATTTTTTATTTTGAATGGCTTGTTTTCTTTTTTTTATTTAAATATCAGTGACAAATAATCAGTATTGGATTTTTTTGTTTGTTTTTGTTTTCTGTTTAACAGTATTTTTTATTTGATTTTTTTTCTTTCCAGGAAAACATGCATTTTACAGTATCTGTAAATACAATAATATATGTACACTGACTTTTGAACTCATTGCATTTTGCAATATTAGAATACTCCTTAAACCCAATGTAACATGCAACAACAGCAAAAGAGAAAGAAATACATTTTATTAGGACATCTTATGTTTAAAAATACTCACAGCAGCAGCTTTTGAAAGATGATTTTGTTAAAGAAGTCA
Organism: Sminthopsis crassicaudata; assembly: GCF_048593235.1. Taxonomy (NCBI): domain Eukaryota; kingdom Metazoa; phylum Chordata; class Mammalia; order Dasyuromorphia; family Dasyuridae; genus Sminthopsis; species Sminthopsis crassicaudata. The sequence goes on from NC_133618.1 coordinate 547,863,483, forward strand.
TTGCACTTTGATCAGGATTGTTAAAGAAGAACCTATCTGACAGATTCAGCTATTTTATAGGAATATAGGGATGGGCCATTTTATTTGTACCAGATACACTATCAAGAGTAGAATCAATGAAGCAAACTGGATAAAAAATGAAAATGGAATAAAGAAGCCCAGCATCCAAATAATCTGTTACTTATTTATTTGTATATAGTTTGTATATATATATATATATATATATATATATATATATATATATATGTGTGTGTGTGTGTGTGTGTGTATACATATATATATATATATATCTTTTAATATAACATGTAAACATATATAAACAAACACACTACTTAACATTATATTGATATGTATCTTATATGTTTACATGTCTCCTACCCGCAATATAAAATGTAAGTTCTTCAAAGAAAGTAGTTTAATCTCAAGTGCCTAATTTCCTAGGAATTATTTTCTGGGTCACAGACAAGTTAGAATTCCTGTGCCAACAAAATCCTGGATTCTTTATACATCATTTGTGGGCACTAAGGGTGAATCCAAGGCCTGTTTCTCAGGGAATAACTGCTACTACCTCAATACTTTAAATTTTTATGGCCCTGAATATGTAGTCAGACTGTTAGATTGAGACTTTGATGATTACTATGAAACCCCTTTCTAGGGACCGTGGAAAACAGATACCCCTATCTTTAGGACTCTAGACACCAGCAATGCTATTCTCTTGATCAAAATTTTGCTGTGATGCTATTTTTCATTGGTAGTACTGGGAAATTTATTAGAGTTTATATCATTTGTTCAGTATTTCCAAGAGAGTCTATTGTTGTCCCCCATTCCCCACCTCATGCTACACAACTTGTATATTATTTCTAAGCCTACACCCAACATGTATTTGGTTGCTTCTAGTAAAGTTGCAATCAGCTTAGAACTAGTTGCTGGTGGATTCAGAGAGTGTAGTGGTGATAGGTTTTTGTTGTTGTTGTTGTTGTTGTTGTTTTTTTTTAAACTAGGCTATCAGTTTGCTTAAAAGGTCACATTTTTCTTCATTAGTCTGTTTACACTAATGGTTTCCATTAGGAGAGCTTAGAAATAATGAAAGAGAATCATTAGCTAATGAGGAGAATGACAATTAATTAACAAAATTGTTTTTATCCCTGCAGAAATGGGAAGACTGTATTGGGTATGATCTTAATAGCTGTTGCAGCCCCTTATTGTTTCCCTTTTTCACTTCCCACTCTCTGCCCCTTCTTCACAAGTATTCCTCTGCTCCCTAGGCATGTGGGGGTTTCACGACCGGGACCTGGTTTTGCGGAAGGCTCTCTACACCATGATGAGGAGTGGGGCCGAAAGGGAAGCACTGAAACGGAGGTGGAGGTGGCAACAGACCCAGCAGAACAAGGAGGTTTGTACCCGGTGACTTGTTTTAAAACCCCCAGCCCTAATCTTATCCTCCAGTCAGCCATGAGTGATGGCTAATTCGCATCTTCCTGACTGATGGCGGGGCTGGATGTAATAGAGCTCAGAATACAGGCCCCAGGGGGTGGCCATGTAAGTCAGTGTTCCATCTTCCTGGGTGCCAAGCTAAAATTGCTGCAGTAGATTATTAAAGCTTCAGTTTCAATGCACCAGGGAGAGAACATATTAAAACACCACAACAAAAATGTCGAGAGCAAGAAGAGCCTCTGGCAAAGGAAGTCCTTAGAAAGCAGTGGAGAAACTGTTGGGAAGCACTATCCCATCAGAGAGCCGCGTCTCAGCTTTGACCTTGTTGTTTATACTAGAAAAGGTAAATCTCAGCACTGTTTTTCTTACCTCTGTCCATCTGGAAGGATCCGAGTGACCAAATGGGTACAGATCTGAAAGGGAATCTTGAATTATCTGTAGGTGGGGCAGTCAGTTCTTAGGTTCATAGGAAATATTTGCATTTCACCAATCATTTCTTCTAACATCAGACATTCCATCCACCTTCCCTTTGCATCTCCTCCATAAGCGAGGTCTGGAACAGTCCCCCCCCCCCTCAGGTTTTTTTCTTCATCTTGCTTTGTGATTGGGAACATCCCTGGGTAGTGTATAGGAATCATGATAAATCCTACTGTGTGAGGGCCCTTCCCTGCCTATGTTTCTATAATATACTAAGTCAAGGGTATCTTTGTAGGGGAAAGTTATTCACAAAAGACTGGTTGAGGAGTATATGGTACAGAGAACAGTACCAGGCCTATGAGAATGGAAGAACTGGTAGTTTCATTTGATACCTATGTGCCTGGGGCATATATATTTATTACCAACTGCAGGGCTCTCTTCTCCCTAAATAGCATCAAGAGTAACCAGTGAGGAGTGCCTTCCCCTGGAAAAAATGAGTGTGTTTCACTTAAAATTTCCCTACTTGTGAAGGTCCTTGGGGCACATACCCTAGAGAGCATTCTATCATCCTAAGAGAATTAATGTCTTATTTTGAGATAACATGTTTTTTTGTTCTCCATGAACAAATTTAATTTTCTTTACAAGTGTGTATTAAGAACAATGTGAATTAGTGTAAAAAATGCTAGACTCAGTAGTTCCATTCTCAGAAAAACAAGGCCTGAATGTCAGCTCTGCCCTTTATTCATTGGATAACTTACGCAAGTGACTTAACTCTCCAAAACTGAGAAGTTAATGAGATTTCTTCCTCTGAAAATAGGAATGATAATATTTCTATAGACTTGTTGGAAGGAAAGCTTAAAACACTAGAAAATGAGGTTTTTTAAATTACTATCATTATTATCACTGCTTTTGACTGGGCATAACATTTTGAGGTCTAGAAAGAATATGTCTGTGTATGTTTGTATGCATGCATATGCCATAGTTAATTCTATCAATAATCACCAAGTTAATAAACTGAGTTTCTCATAACCCTTTTCAACTTAATGGGTTATTTGTTTAATTGCCCTCATAAGATCTCTTGGCACATCAAAAGAGGGCTTAAAAAATAACAATCAGCCTTATGAATAGAATAGTAATAAACACTTTTGCAAATTTCAAATAGCATAATTATCCTCAGTGAAAAAAATATGATTAAATATATTATTATTAATAACATTAATTATTAAATATATTATTATCTAGGAAATTTGCATAGACTGAAGATATCAACAGGGGTCTTACCTCCTATATTTAGGATAACTTATGGGCTTCAGTCAATATACACACATTATAATTGTGGTTGTTCAGTCATCTTCAGTAGTGTTCAATTCTTTGTTAACCCATTTAGGGTTTTCTTGGCAAAGATACCAGAGTGCTTTGCTGTTTTCTTCTCTAGTTCACAGCTAATAAGTATCTGAGTTCAGATTTGAACTTAGGAAGTTCCAGACCTGCCACTCTGTTTTTCTCTGCTACCTAGCTATAAACAATAATTATGATTAGTGAAATTGTAATGTTTTGTAGGCTAATGATAATAGTGCTTCCTTTTCCAAAGGCTAAAAGATGACCCAAAGATTTCCCTAAAACCAGTCCAGAGGTGGATTATTTTTCATTTTTGTTTTTCATTCATTCAAGAACATTTAATAAATACTGTGTCCAAAACACTGTGCAAGGAATCAAGAGAGGAATACAAAAAATAATTGACATGATCCTAGTCTTCATGGAATTTATACTTAAATGGAAAAAAAAAAAACCATGGAAATTGAGCTGAAATTTTAAGAGGAAGTGTGATTACAGAAACCTTATGCCTTCCAAAAAGGGAAGGAAAGAAAGATGAAAAAGCATAATGCTAAATGTTCTGATTTGGGACTATTTCATTCATTCACTAGTTTAAAAAAGATGAAATACTGATTATATCAACAAAAGTTTTGAAATAAATTCTACAAAAAACTCCCATTTATAAACAAATTACTTAAAAATTAGAACAGACTATGTAAATATAGGCTGTTGTTTGTCCAAAGAGGACCACAACATCAGACAGGTACCATCCATGGCAAATTGGATTTAAGGGAGAGTCACCAGCCTCACTTTCCCTTCCAGAGCCATCTCAGTCCAGAGGCAAGATCTAAATCAGGATGACTGGAGATATCCCTGGATAAAATAGGAGGCTTTGACCTTTTTAAGTTAAGGTCTTCTACAGACCTCAGTTTGACTGAGGCTGTACCCATTCGATCATCTTACTACTAGTCAGTTTTCATACCTAGATTGAAAGGATTTTATCACTTTTTATAAAGGTAATTATCTTATAGCAAAGTGATATAACCATTTGAAACCAGGGTTCCTTTCCAAAATAAAGTGGCCCTTTGTTGTGTAGCCCTGGATATGTCAGTTTCCCTCTGTGGGCCTCAATTTTCCCTTCTGCACAATAGAGAGAAGAAATTCCTACTCCAAAAGAATTATACAAATATTAAGACTAGATGGGTTGGAGAAAAGAATCAAAAAGGAAAAGAGCTTGGGGAAAGCTGTCTGTTTCCATTTTGAATTATTCAGTTGTCATGACAAATGTTGTTCTATTCCTGTTAATACAGGATGATTTCATAGTAGAACCTGGATCTGATTTTTTCTAGAAAAAAGAAAATTCTTATTAAACATTGTTTAAATTTATTGGGATACCTCAATTTGGACTAACCTGAAAGTTATTATTAGTCATATCCTGCCCTCAAGGCTGCCTAAAGTCAGACTCCTTATTTGGGGGAAAAAAAACACCTGCAGCAGATAGTATAGATTCAAGATTTTTATTTTTTTACAATTTTTACCAGCAACAAAGGAAAAAAAAATAAATCAGAGATGCAGACATTACCAAAAACCCTTTTGCCTTTACCTCTAGTGCCATGTTTCAGAATGGATTAAGGTGATCCAAATTATAAACATATAAATAATTGCTTCCAGTGGAAGAATTACAGGATTATAGATTAGAACTTTAAGAGAAGCCTCAACCCCTTATTTGACCAATGAAGAAACAGATGGAAAATGGCTTTCCCACAGCCATACAAGTAAAAGTATCAGTCCATTTGAGCCTACATATTCTGGACTACAAGCCCAGTGTCCTATCCACTGTACTGTACCGGCTGCTATTTCTTTCATCAAATGGTGGGGGTGAGGTGGCCGCTGACAATCTGTTTCAATCTCCTAAAACAGACCTTTCTTTTTCTTTAGTCAGGATTAGTTTATACAGAAGAAGAGTGGGAGCGAGAGTGGAATGAGCTCTTGAAGCTGGCATCCAGTGAACCTCGAACTCATTTCAGCAAAAACGGAGGCACCGGTGGTGGGTAAGTTACTCTCTTCCAGTGCCGTTTTATGATATCACCAAGTCACGAGAGAGAGGAGGGTCACTAAATCTACCTTCTCTCCAGTCTCACAGTCCAGTCACCAAGTCGTTGCTGATACCTGAGGGCAGGCAGAGAAATGTTTCAGACGGGCCTGTAGAACTCCTCCATCCCCCCAAAAATGATTCTGAAAAGGAACATATGGGTAGAGAAGTAAGAGTAATTGGGCAGCCTGCCAGGTGTTTAGAAGAGCCTTTTGCCCGTTCCCAAGATGTTTATTTCAAAGCTATTGGCAGGTAGTGCTCATGAATCATTTCTCCTTCTCCTACTCTTCATCTTATGGCTGACAAGGAAAAACAATAGACAGATTGATGGAGAAGTTAGCGGCCTGCAGGGTGGCAAAAACATGTGAAAGAACACAGTGACTTACTGCTCTAGTTTTCATTAATGGCGCTTCTTCTGAGGGAATTTTTAATGCTGAATTCCTTTATTTTATAGAGAGCATTTATTTCATTTTAAGTTTAAAGTAAAATTAAGAATTCAAAAGAATTGAGCCAAAAAACTGACAATAATAAAGTGAACCAGAGGAGATTTAAAAAAGAAAAAAAGAAAAGAAAAGGGAGGGGAAGAGTCCTTTTGAGTTGGAGAGGTAATACATTCCAGTATATTTTGAGCATTATGTACTGTCTGGGATTATGTACTGTTGGTCCTTGGAGTCTTGTACCCGAGTCATGTGATACTATCCCCTTGAAGCAAGAGCATAACAGCTACTTCTCTAGAGGGTAGAGTGAAAAGATATGGGTGAAGTATGAAAAGTATACCATCAATCAAGAGCTTTCTGGATTGGCTAGGGATGTCTCAGATGTATGACCCAGATGTATGAATCTTGTCCATAGTGTCTGGCTATATTAATTCCAAATCGGGATGGTATTTGAAAGGACAAGACATCCTTTTATTTTCTTTTTTTAAATCAAGCAGAAACGGAATGTTCTGAGACCCATGGGGGGAATCATGGCCAACCAATCTGCTCAAGGAAATAGTAACTAATTAGGATAGTTTTAAAGTCTGTAAGCCCTCCAATCTGATTGCTAGGTAGAATTCTCTTATATAATCTTTTTTAATTACTAAAAACTTACGTTTGTTATTTTCTAAAGTAGCCTTTTTGCTTTGTAAATAAATAAGTGCACTAAGAAAAATACATTCTTAGATACAGAGTATAAGGGGCAAAATGGGGAAAGAATGATCACTTGCCAGAAACAAAGTACAACAAGTCAGGGCACCAAGTGGGCATTATGTGAGTAGGTATAATAAAGGCTTTTAAGATTACACGTGGCTGTTCTTGAGTGCACTACCGGTTATTAAGCTATAGATTCAAGAGATCGTGGCCAGAGACCTTTGAAGGCCTCAGAGGAGCCGGGTAGAGTTGACACTGCAAAGGTCAGTGGAAAAAGGTACTCTGTTGGGCCTAGGACAGATTAGTAATTGTAACTGCCAGGAGGGCATGTTACAAATGGTCACAATCATAGCCATGTAGAATGTTGGTTCAATCATTTTTAAGTTATGTCCAAATCTTCATGGCTCCATTTTGTGTTTTCTTAGTAAAGATACTGGAATGGTTTGCCATTTCCTTCTACAGCTCATTTTACAGATAAGGAAATTGAGTCAAACTAGGTGAAGTGACCTGCCTAGGGTCCCACATTTAGTAAGTGTCTGATGCTGGATTTGAACTCAGAAAGTAGAAGCTTTCTGACTCCAGGCCCAGCACTCTAATGACCTTTAGCTGCCTCAGCTCTAATAAACCACAGAAAGTAGTTTCCACATGAATCAGAGATTCTTAATTCTTTTAATTTTAAATTCTTCTTAATTACTAATTCTTTTTTTATTTCTTTGGCAGGCTATAGGCCCATTATCAGAATAATATTTTTAAATACATAAAATAAAATACACATAATTACAAATGAAACCATTAAATTGAAATTGTTGTCAAAATATCTTTTAAAAAAACACATTAATGGACCCCAAGTTATAGGTCAGTCTTTAATACCCTGACTTTAAAGGTAAAAGTTCCCTAAGTTAGTTTCTCCCTGGGAAGCTATGATTTGAGAGCTCATGACCTAGAAGGATTCCATCCTCAAATTTGAAAGTTGTTTATAGTAAAGTAGAGAACCAAGTTAATATTAAATTCATTTTAAAAATATCTAGTTGTAATATTTTAATTTTGCTTCTATACATCCGGCTTTGTAGCTCCCGTTCCACAAGTCTCCTAAAATTACCCTCATAAGTTCAAATTAACTCTTCATTGACATAGGTAATAGCAAAGCATTTCCCTGTTCTCTTTATATTCCACTGGATAAGCAATCAGAGAGAAAAGAGTCTCCAGAGAGAAAAATAAGCTAACTGCAGTGTTCCAGCCATGCCTTCAAAGTTCAGGATGCCCATTAAAGCTCCTGGGAATCCATGGCAGACCGTACCATTCCCATGTAATAATATGGAGTGTCTGAGTATTCTGCTCATTAAAAGAATTATACCAGGAACAGGAAGATGAGGGGCTATATTTTATATTCATTAAAATTCACAAGTTAGTAAAAAGTTTGGAGGGGGAAGGGTTTGTTTAGTTTCTCAGTGTGTGCCCAATATAAAGCCTTTAACATTTAAAAAGGATTTCCTAACAATCTGCTGCATATCTGTCAAAATACCAATTTATACTCATTTAAAGGAGGGAAAGGTGACATGAATCCAATATACCTTATAAATTCCTACACTGTCTTCTTCCTTCAGAAATGCATACTTTTTTTAGAGTTTTATTTTCACTAGAGTCATGGAGATTTAGGCAGATGAATGATTTCTTCTACCATATATGCTATTATTCTCTGGATTTTCTCTCTAATACTACAGCTTATTCTGGTCACTGGATATAAAATCTCTACTCAGCAGAAACAGAGAAAGAAGGCTCTGTAACTAATTGGACAATAAAAACAGGCACATGCCTGCGATTTTGGCTCCACAGGGTGGATGTCTGTGTTCCATTATTGGTCTCATATGTGGCATAATAAAGCACGATGATGGCTACTTACTGCCACATTTTCATTAGCAGAGATTATTCTAGGGAACTGTTAGTGTTTGACCTGCTTATTGTATTTTAATGATCATTTAAAAAATTTTATTTTAAAAGAAATCACAGTGAAACCAAAAGATCAAATTTGGGATACATCACTTGGTGATGATGATACTTGAAAGCAAGCCATGTTAAGAAAACAAGATGATCCGTGAAAGTTGAAGTCTTATTTTTAAGTATTATTCACAGAAGCACTTGTCATGAGATTTCAAGGTTAACTTATGCTTCAAAACATATCTCTGAAGAATGTGACAGCATATAATGAGAGTAGTATACTGGAGTGAAAATTGAAAGAACCAAGGGTCTCCTTCTGGCTTTGTCACTAGCTCACCATGTGAACTAGTAAAGTCACCTCATGTGTAGACTTCCTTAATTGCTTCCCACTTCCCCATCTGTAAAATAAGAGATTTGATTTAGATGATTTTGAAGGTCCTTTTTTGAGTTAACATTCTTTAACTATATTCTAGTTTTCCAGTTTATCTCTGAGGATGTTCAAAGTATTCTCATAATTAACTACACTTCTGTTATTGCAGATTTGCATTCTCTGTTGGGTATTTAGTCTCTCATAAGGTTTAAAAAAAAAGATTCCACATCAAAAGTTATTTCAAAATATTGAGTTACTTTGTGATTAGGTGAAATGCTTTTTTACTGAAGGGGAAAAAAGACATCATCAAAAAGCAGAGAGCTATATAAACAATATAGTCCCCCCAATAGAGAGCTATATAAACAGTATAGTTACTGAGAGATTAAAACAAGAACCAGTATTATTGAACATTTTAATAGATTATCTGGAAGACATCTATCAGAAAATCTCTGAATGCATATGTGACACTAAACTTTTTGGGCTATCCAGTCAACTTAGATAAATCTCAGAAAAATCTTTTGATGTAGTATGGGTATCAGGCGAGCAATCAAGTAAGTTACCACACATTTATTAAGTATCCAGGAACTCGGATAGGCCCTGAAGATATGAGACAAAAAAAAAATCAAAACACTTTCTTTTTTTAAAAAGCATATGTTTTAGTGGTGTGAGCAGGAAAATAGCAGGTAAAGTTCATTATGATCAGGTATTTCAGTCATTTTTCAGTTGTGCCTGACTCTTGATGGCCTCAGGAGTTTTCTTGGCAAAAATATTGGAGCCATTTCCTTCTCTAGTTCATTTTACAGATGAGGAAATTGAGGCAAACAGGATTAAGTGACTTACCTAGGGTCACACAGTTATTACATGTCTGAAATGGGGTTTGAACTCAGGAAGATGGATCTTACTGACTCCAGCCCCCACAGCTGCCTGTGACCTAGTTAAAATGCATTTGGAGAAAAAATAATCCAAACTATAGTTATAAAATGAGAGGCTTTCCAATTATGATCAGTCACTAGAGATAATATAGGAAATGTGTGAATAGGTTACATACTATAAATTGCTTTACAAATCTTAAAGTACTGTGTAATGCTGGCTATTATGCTTGCTAACTCTTAAGATTTTTCCCAAGCGACATCAGTCCAAGATACTTGTTGAACTAAAAAAAAATTATCAGAAAAGAAACTAAAAAATAAAATAGAAAATATTAGAAATCTGTGTGCCCACAAAGGATATTCTGTGCTAATTCTGGTTGATGTAGTTCATGAAAGATATAATGATACTAAAAATTCAAAAAAGGTCAAAGAAATGAAAGTACTTCTTATCCAGGGCATGCTAAAATAATGATAATGATAATGATAATAATAATACTTCAGTATGGAAGGACAAAGTAGGGGGGATAGGTGGATATGATTGTCATTTGTAAATTCATAAAAAATATAATAAGTAGGTTGAAGAGGGAATTGCTCACCAAATCCTACAAAAGAATACCCCTTGAAGTTGGGTGATGTAGTTTTAATTCAAATAAAAGGAAGCATCACTTGACCTAATGGGTAGAAATTTACAGAATGTCAGCTAATGGAATAAATTAAGAGGATATTGTTACTTACATTCAAGAATTTAAACAAATTCATGGATTCAGGTCTACTGCTTATTCAGAATGGAAGGACTTTGTGAGCCTTCCTGGAATTTTCATTTTAGGGAAGGGCTCCAGACAACTCATCCTTGATTCTCTGGACTTAGTCACTCTGCCTCCACAGCTTTCTAACTGTTCTTTCTCTCATTGGAGGTTTTTTTTTTCCCTGGAACCTTCACTTTGTGATTGGCCTAGACTAGTTATCACTTATTCTCCAAATTTAGGCTTTGGTACCTCCTTCTAATCTCTGATCCTTTCCTTCCTCCAGCCCCAACTTCCTTTTTATGTATTGTCTTCCACCATTAGAATGTAAGCTCCTTGAAGATAGTGATGATCATTTTTTATGTTTGTGTATCATCCGCATAGCAACCGGCACAGAGTAAGGGCCTAATAAATGCTTGTTGGATGATAGACTGTTAACTGTGATCTGCCTGATCTTTAAGGTGATGATGTTGGGTAGAACTGTCACCATCCTGCAGTGTAGGAACTGGCAAACTATAACCCTGTGGGCCAAATCTGGCTTACCGCCTAGTTTTGTGAGGCAGAAAGCTACATTTTTTTAAACTTGTTAAAATAAAATTGTATTTAGGGCAGAGGAAGCAGGCCAGATTTAGCTCTTGGACTGTAGTTTGCCTACCCTGGCTGTCATGCAGCTGTCAAGAGATTCAAGACTAAACTGGACAGACTGTTACTTTGACCCAGTGAGATTTTTTGTTAGAAACCAAATTTCTTCCTTGATTCACCTCTTAATTTCCAATGTGGAAAAATATCAGAAGAAATTAGAGAAAGTGAAGGGTAGAATGCATCAGGAAAAGACATTTCTTAAAAAATAAAGGTGCCTCAATTGCATTTATGTTGGGTGTTAAGTTATTAATCAGACATTTAATAATAAAAAAGGAAATGGAATGCTTCATAAAATTCTTTGGGTTTAACCTCATGATGGCAGACAAACACTCTTTTTGGTTTTGTTTGGATTTAATTCCGGTACTTTGCTGATACCTTTATTTCTACTATGGCAAATTCTGTTGATTTCTGATACATTCTGTATCAGAGGTGCCCAACAGGCACCTCAACCCTTTGTTTGTCTCTTACTGGGACCAGATGAACCATTAAGGGAACCTTCAATAACTGCCTTCAATCATATTCTGACCAATTTGCATATTCCATAGGCTTAGAACTAAGATAGGATAGTACTGAAATCTAGTAGAAATTTCCATTGTTGGTTTAAGGAAAAGCAGGGCAGAAACATCTCTAAACCTGTTGCAGGCCATGGGACTAAGGACGGGTATCCAGAATAGAGGGCAAGTCTAACCCCCCCAAAAAAACAATTTTGAATAATTAATATCTTATGGACGCATTCCTCTTGACTAAATTATAAATACAGTCCAGAAACCCAACCAACATCTGAGAGGGGAGGGTGGAATCGACTGATTTAAAGCATCAGCTTCCAATTTAGATTACAACACAATAGAAAACAGATTCATTAAGCCTTCTAACTTGGCAAAACATGCTTCCTAAAACATCAAAGATACCAGCATCGCTTATGGCATGAGGGGGTGGGGAAGTAGGAGCAGAAAAGAGAGACATGCAGCAACAAAATGAGCCTGCTGGATTTCTCCTGGACTCCTCACCAACTTGTAAAATGAAAATGAGTTCATTTCCTTTGGTGCCAAAATGAGCTGAAATGCATAAAGCACCTTCAGAAGAAGCTCTGAAAGAGACACGTTTGAACTTCATCACTTAGAAATTTATGGCCATGGAACTTCAGGGGTCTCTGGTTTTGTTTTTCTCAAGTATCAGCTACATTTGTAAAGTTCCTTTGCTGCTCTTTTCTGAATGCACAAGTCTAGCTACTTTCGCCTCAGTACATACTGAGGGGGAGTGCAATCATAACACAGGAAGCAAGATGAAGCAAATAAAAAAATAACTCTTCCTTCACTCCTGAGTCTACCCTAATTGCATGATTCATGCAGCTTCACAAAGGTAGCAGGATTGAAAATCAGGTAGAACCTCACAAAAATTTGCATCCTCTTTCCCTTTCATTGCAGGATACAGACTATGTATTTTTTTTTAGTTAACCTCAAGTGAATTTGAGTTTTGTTCAGCCTCAGGAATTAGATGCCTTACAACAAGAAGAATGGGTCGTTTCTTATGCTAAGTGTGTCTTCTTAGCATCGTAGAATTTTGACCTAAATGATTTAGTTCAAAAAATTTATTTGACAGATGAAGACGATGAGACCCAAACTTCTCCAAGGTGACACAGCTAGGAAGTGTCAGGATTAGAAAAATGTTTAAGCATTTATATATACACATATATAAAAAAATCTAGCTCTTCAGGCTAAGGTTTGTAAAGTGCTTTATAAATGGTCTCATTTGACTTCCATAGCAACCTTAGAGATACAAGCTATTGTGATTGTCATTTTACAGATGAAGAAACTTAAGGCAAGTAAAAGTTAAATGCCTTGACCAGGGTCATACAGCTAGTACTATCTAATACTAGATTTGAATTCAGGTGTTCCTTATTCTGGGTCCAGTACTCTAGCCACTCAAAGGACTCAAGAGAACAAATTAAGCCTAAATCCTGGATATCTTGATTCCTTGTCCAGTATACTTTACAAAGCACCATACTTTGTCAAAGACAGGGAACCTAAAAGAAGTGTGGATGTCTGTAAATTATATATATATAATACTAATATACTATAATACTATAATATATAATATTATATAATAATATACTATAATACTATAATAATATAATACTATATAATACTAATATATATAATACTATATGATAGTATTAACCAAAATTGTTAACCCATTGGCACCAAAAAGAATAAAAAATATTTTTAAAGAATTCTTTGGATGTGAAAAAATTGTCATCTTGTAGAAAAGGGTTTAGAAGTACTTTCCCAAAATATCTTCATAGCCTCAAAATTCCCTAGAATATAATAGGTCTTCTTTTCAAATATTTCTGTATCTCTAAAGGATGAAGAGTTTTTATCAGTCAATTGCCAAGTATGTTGTGAGCTCCAACATGGTGTTAGGTGTAGGAGGGGATGTGAAGCTCATTTAGTAAATAAAAATGTGTTGGATTTATTTTACAGAATTATTTTAAGTAATAATGTGTTATGGCTGACAAATATTACCTGACTTATAAGCTCTTTACCCTTTCATAGCCTGAAGATTTAAATTCAAATACAGACAATATAAATATATTTTATTGAAGAAAATTCAAAGTTTAATAGAAATATCATAAATATATATGTGTGTATATGTGTGTGTGTGAGTGTGTGTGTGCAGGTAAATATGTATATATCTCACAAGTCATCCTGTTCAGCCTACTCCCCCATTTGACAGATAAAGGGAGGTTAAATGATTATCAAAGTTATTATAGGTTGGTAGTAGAAGAACCACAATTCAATCTAGGCCTCTACACACAATGTGTCATAAGTACCAGTCCTTGGAGCAGGTTAGCATCCTTCTTAGCCTGCAATCCATATTATCAGCTTATTACCAGTTTATCAACATTCATGAAATGGCATCAATTTTCCACATGTATAGATTAGCCTTCACCAGCCCCTTATGTATGATTGTTTCATTTCCTGTGTGATCCTCTTGATACCTGTAGTACATACTATCTTTCTAGCTACTGCCATAAGAATTCAGAGTGGTTACTTGTCAAAAGTCCTGGGCAGAAATGACACAGGAGCTTCGGAATCTTCACAGAGTCTTGAAATAAAAGAGTAATTCATGCCCTGGGTCTAGGTCTGAGGGCCTGCTATTTGTCTGACAGGTAAAAGGAATTTTTAAAGCACCTATTATATGCAAGGCATTCTGTTAAGTGTTGAGGATACAAAGAAAGACAATAGACAATACCCATTCTCAAGAAATTAACTGTCTAATAGAGAAGACAGCATGGAAACAACAGTGTACAAAAAAAGTTACATACGGGATAAAAAGGAAATAATAGATGTCACTAGAGTTAAAAGAGATTGGGAAAGGAAGTCAATTCTCATAAAAGTGAGATACAATAGGGCTCAATATCACTCAAAAGCTTTTACAGAACTGCATCCTATGGAATTATTCCCTAAATAAAGTAGATCATTCTGTTTCACTCAGAAACAGCTTTTCTTAAAACATAATCAAACCCTACCATAAAGTTATAAAAGTCCACTATAATGTCATTTATGATATTAAAAAATTTTTCTGATTCAACTAATTGTCCCAATATTGTTTCACCTAACACTGTCTTCTTAGAAATATTAAACAGTTATACTTCAGTTTCTTTCCTTATAAAATCGCATGGTCAAAATTAAGTTTATAGCTAAAATTTTAAAAAGCTAATCATGATATGATGTACTATTAAAAATAATAAAGATGAACACAATTAGCAGAATAAAAAGAGAATTAGATGTGAGGTCAGAAAGGTCAACCGTATTGGAATTCAAGCTCTTCTACTTACTATCCATCTGATTTTGGAAACATCTCTTCCCATCTCTAACCCTCAGTTTCTTTATCAATAAATGAAGTGCTGGACCAGCTGACATCTAAAGCCCTTTCCAACTCAGTATATCATGAAACAATATATATGTCTGTATTTGTGTGTGTGTGTGTGTGTGTGTGTATGTGTGTGTGTGTGGAAATAAAATATATAGAAACAAAATAAATGCATAGAAAGAGCAGCACAAAATAGCAATGGCAATGCAATATCCTCATATCACAATGTCAAGAACGACTCATTTGAAATGAGGGAAAAAGTCATTACTCTCTTCACTAAATATTAAACTCTTTGTCCCAACTTTGCAAGCTGAAGAGAGAAAATGGGACAGAAAGATTTGACTTTAATATAATAGTTGCTTACTCAATTCTTGTCACCGTCCTCAGGAAGTTTCTTTTGGTAATGGGGCCATTTTTTTTTCTTGTCAGACTCAAGGCAATAGTTCAGGCAAGACACTTTTTTGAATCTCAGTCCTTAAAAATGGCAGACTAAATCTACATCATTCTCCAAATACAGCTGCTCTGAGAATGGGTAGACAAATCTTTTCATTTTATGCACTTGGAATTGCCACACGTTTTTCTTTTCCCTTGGGTTTTGCACAGAATTTTGTACCTCTCACGTACAGTTGCTATATAATGTTTTGTATTATAGTTATTTGTGGACCTATAGATTGCATGTTCCCGGAGACCTGGGACAATGTTTCATTCATTCTTTTATTTTCCTCTAACATCTATCCCAGTGTTTTACTCTATACTTAAAAATGTTGCTTATATTTTTTTAAATTCAGCCTCATGAAGTATATATAGTATTATTGAATTCTCATTATTCAACTATTCATCTCTTTCTATCATTTCCCTAATTTTCCTTCTCTTCTTTTTCTTCCTTACTTTCTTCCTTCTTCCTTCCTTCCTGCCTGCCTGCCTGCCTGCTTTCCTCCTTTCCTCCCTTCTTTCCTTCTTTTTTATTAACTTAAACACTCTAAATTCAATGCAGAGCAACAATATGATTAATCTTATATTAATTACATACATGGGGGAAATATGGATTTCAGTGAATTAGAATGTTAAAAGGAGCAGTCTTCTAGTGCACTGAGTGCACACTTCATGAAAGCTAAAAGAAAAGCAATATATTGTAGTGGGGGAAAAAACTAGATTTGGAGTTAGAGGACCTAGGTTCAAATCACACTTTTGCTACTTGTTAACTATGGTTTCCTTTTCTTACTGTCAACTCATTCATCTATAAATAAAGACTTTGGACCAGACAACATCTGAGTTTCCTTCCACACTGGAATCTATGATACTATATAATACAAAGAAGAATATAATATAAACAAGAAGATTGGATATGGACAGGTTGTCTTCTGTTTTAGAGGAAGGAATTTATAAAATCACTAATCTAGGAAAGTGCTGAAACTTACTCAAAGTTTAAAATAATTTTTATACCTGATTTTAATCTCCTAGAATATATTTAACTTCCCCCAAAAAAGAAGAACCACGGGGAACCGAGGAGAGAAGCTGGATGTTTCCTTATCTCCTACCCCATGTAACTGAATAAGTAAATTTTTTTCCAAGATAGAGATTTATAGTTGGCTGTGAAGGAAATAAAAAATGAAGGTGGACAAAGAGGAATTCTGTGTAGTGGTTCATAGTCATCTCTCAGACATCTTTCTCTGGATGTAGCTGGTTCAGTTCATTACTGCTCTATTGGAACTGATTTGTTCATCTCATTCTTGAAGAGGGCCACATCCATCAGAACTGATCCTCATATAGTAATGCTCTGCTGGTTCTGCTCATTTCACTCAGCATCAGTTCATGTCAGTCTCTCCAGACCTTTGTGAAATCATCCTGTTGGTCATTTCTTACAGAACAATAATATTCCATAACATTCACATACCATAATTTATTCATTCTCCAATTGATGGGCATCCATGTAGTTTCCAGTTTCTAGCCACTACAAAGAGGGCTGCCACAAACATTTTGGCACATACAGCTCCCTTTCCCTTCTTTAGTGTTTCTTTGGGATATAAGTAGCACAGCTGGATCAAAGGGTATGCACAGTTTGATAACTTTTTGAACATAATTCTGAATAGCTCTCCAGAATGGCTAGATGTATTCACAATTCCACCAACAATGTATCAGTGTCCCTGTTTTCCCAAATCCCCTCCAACAATGTGCACAGAATGACACATAGTTAAGGCTTATAAATAAAAAGGAAAGAAAGCAATAGTTCCATTCAGATGAATAAGAGAAAGAAAAAAAAATATTCAGATTGAGAAACGTTCAGGTATACTTTATATAAATATGAATTTGAATTTCAGTTATGGATTGTATAATATTAAGGAGCATATGCATTTAATTTTTGAATTTAGAGCTATAAGAGATGATCTAATAATTGATAAATATGAATGGATATTAGTAATAGGTGCGTTGAGAGCTTTAGAATCGATTGTATGACATGAGAGACACTGGCAGAGGACCTCCCAGCATGGTGTGCCCTAATCAGAGAGGATGCTATGCATTCTAAGAAAAGCAAAATTGAATTAACCCAAATAAAATGCAAAATTCCCAAAATTAGAGAAGCTACATAAAAAATGTTCATACAGATTATGTGTACTCAACCTGTGGCAGACCATTCCCAACTCATATTGTTCTAATCAGCCGCAGTTGGACACTTTCAACTCGACTCTAACATAGTGATATCATTTTTGTCCTCTTTGAGCACAAAGGCCAACCAACCAAAGTGGCACTGTGGATAGAGTACCAGGTTTGGAGTCAGGAGGACTTCTTTTCATTGGTTCAAATCTAACCTCAGATACTTTTTAGCTGAGAGACCCTGGACAACTCACCTAACCCTATTTGCCTCAGTTTTCTCACCTGTAAAAATAAGCTGGAAAAGGTAAAAGCAACAATTCCTTGCCAAGAAAACCCGTATGGGAGTCACAAACAGTTGAACACAACTGAAAATTAATAATAGGTCCCATTTGTACAGTGCATTAAAATTTTCACAACCCTGAAAGGTAGGCATGGAGAAGTAGGTATCAGTATGTTGAAGTTCAAAAGGATACCCCAAAAATAGAGGTTGCAGACTGGTGTTGTAAGGTGCTTAAAAGAATTTTCAGGCTTGAAACCATCTTCAAGTCAAGGGGCAAAGTTTATTGTAATTGTAATTCCAATTGAAGTAGACTACGTTTCAAAAGAATTTAGCAAAGAATCAGGAGCAAGAAGATAAATTTTAGGAAAAGAAAGATCTGGTTCTTCATCTCACTGATATGTTAATTTTTCGTCTTAGAGGTAGGACTGAGGAGTGGTCTGGTATGCACTTCAATATTGAACTTAATGGTTTAGAGGTGGGATTGAGGAATAGTCTGGTATGCACCTCATTATTTGTCTCAGAAACATTTGTTATCTTGCAGTCAACAATGTTCTTAGCACTATATTATAGTGTTTCTAAGGCCATGAGACTTTAAGATCACTGATAAACAGATTTTTAGAACAATAGCACTCCTAAGGTCTGGGGGTCTCAGGACTATTGCTATATTTCTCCTAGAAGCTGTACTCTTATCATATATCACCATTTTACAAATGAAAAATTTGAATCAGCGGAAAGTTACATTGGTTGCCTAAAGTCATATAGCTAGTAAGTATCAAAATCTGGACTCAAATTCAGGTCTTTTCAATTGAATTCTCTTTCCACTTCCCCACACAACAAAGGAACATTGTACTAGAAGTTACAACAAGCCTGATTTCAAGTCACTTCCTGTTTTTCTATGAACTCCAGAGAAACTGTCATAAAAACAGAGTTTAGGAAGAAATGAGGGCTTCTAAGAAAGGGAAGGAAGGAGGTTGTGGGGAACAAAAGAAAGGAGAATTTGACTTCTTAAATAAGTTCTAGGGAATTGCCCTAAGAACAGAGGTTAAATGACTTATCCAGGTTCTCATGAACCTGGTGTCAGTAGCTGAATTTAATTGAAAGTTTTCTTGCTTCCCTTATCTCTACCCCCATACACAAACAGAAAGAAAAAGAAGTTCCATGGTGGAATATTGTGTTGTGAAAATGAAAAAAAAACCCCTAATATTCAAGATTTATTGATGTTGAGGCTTTTTTCCATTGTAGTGTAACACTATTTTGCTGAAACTCCAGCTACACTCCAGCATTTTAAAATAGGGATGAATGTCTCGCTGGGATAACTTCACTATGCCAAGATTTTTCTATTTCTTTATCTTGCCAAAGCTAAGTCAAAATTCATTACAAGGGCCATCCACATAGGATTTTTCTTTGACACATTTGATCTCCCCAGCTGGGCTCTACCTTGAGAAGAGTGACTATTGCCTTAGAGAAAATTATGTCAAGGGGAAGACATGTGTAACATGTTCTCTTTCACATTTGAATTGGGTATTTCTGTGAATAGGTTTTCCAGCCTTGAACACAGTATTTTCTCCCTGGGATCCTCCCTGAGTGAGTTGTTTGCTGGGCTCTCCATTCTCCAGACAAAACTAGCACATTTAGAGAATGATGTGAGACAGACACCCAAGTAAACAACCTGGAGAGAGACCTATTTAAAAGTCATTTTTGAGGTTATGATTCTCCAGACATCCAAGCCAATCCTCAGAGAAGAAACTGTGGATTTCTAAGTGATGGAATGACCTTCGTGAAACATTGAGCAATGTCTGGAATGTGGTTTATGAAATGGGCAGTACCACATTTCCGTGGCAGGGTAAATAGCAGAAATAGTCCAAGTTTTGTAACTCAAAGTGGTTGGTTTATGTTGTTGTTGTTGTTGTTGTTGTTATTGTTGTTGTTGTTTTGTTTTGTTTTTGTTTTTTTTTATTTTTATTTTTTTTATTTAGAATTTTTATCTACAGTATATATGCATGAGTAATTTTTTTATAATATTATCCCTTGTATTCATTTTTCCAAATTATCCCCCCCCTCTACTCCCTCTCCTTGATGACAGGCAATCCCATACATTTTACATATGTTACAGTATAACCTAGATACAATATATGTGTGTAAATCCCATTTTCTTGTTGCACATTAAGTATTAGATTCCGAAGGTATAAGTAACCTGGGTAGATAGACAGTAGTGCTACCAATTTACATTCACTTCCCAGTGTTCCTTCTCTGGGTGTAGTTATTTCTGTCCATCATTGATCAACTGGAAGTGAGTTGGATCTTCTTTATGTTGAAGATATCCACTTCCATCAGAATACATCTTCATACAGCATTGAAGTGTACAGCGATCTTCTGGTTCTATTCATTTCACTCAGCATCAGTTGATGTAAGTCTCTCCAGGCCTCTCTGTATTCCTCCTGCTGGTCATTTCTTACAGAGCAATAATATTCCATAATTTTCATATACCATAATTTACCCAACCATTCTCCAATTGATGGACATTCGTTCATCTTCCAGTTTTTAGCCACTACGAAAAGAGCTGCCACAAACATTTTGGCACATACAGGTCCCTTTCCGCTCTTTAGTATTTCTTTGGGATATAAGCCCAATAACAGCACTGCTGGATCAAAGGGTATGCACAGTTTGATAACTTTTTGGGCATAGTTCCAAATTATTCTCCAGAATGGCTGGATTCTTTCACAACTCCACCAACAATGTATCAGTGTCCCAGTTTTCCCACATCCCCTGCAACATTCATCATTATTTGTTCCTGTCATCTTAGCCAATCTGACAGGTGTGTAATGGTATCTCAGAGTTGTCTTAATTTGCATTCCTCTGATCAGTAGTGATTTGGAACACTCTTTCATATGAGTGGATATAGTTTCAATTTCATCATCTGAGAATTGTCTATTCATATCCTTTGACCATTTATCAATTGGAGAATGGTTTGATTTCTTATAAATTAGGGTCAGTTCTCTATATATTTTGGAAATGAGACCTTTGTCAGAACCTTTAACTTTAAAAATATTTTCCCAATTTGTTACTTCCCTTCTAATCTTGTATGCATTAGTATTATTTGTACAGAAACTTTTTAGTTTGATGTAATCAAAATCTTCTATTTTGTGATCAACAATGATCTCTAGTTCTCCTCTGGTCATAAATTCCTTCCTCCTCCACAGGTCTGAGAGGTAGACTATTCTCTGTTCCTCTAATCTATTTATGATCTCATTCTTTATGCCTAAATCATGGACCCATTTTGATCTTATCTTGGTATATGGTGTTAAGTGTGGATCCATATCTAATTTCTGCCATACTAATTTCCAGCTTTCCCAACAGTTTTTTTCCGAATAATGAATTTTTGTCCCTAATGTTGGTATCTTTGGGTTTGTCAAAGATTAGATTGCTATAGATGTACCCTTTTTTGTCCTTTGAATCTAATCTGTTCCACTGATCTACCGTTCTATTTCTTAGCCAGTACCAAATGGTTTTGGTGACTGCTGCTATATAATATAGCTTTAGATCAGGTACACTTAGACCACCTTCCTCTGACTTTTTTTTCATTAGTTCCCTTGCAATTCTCGACCTTTTATTCTTCCATATGAATTTTGTTGTTATTTTTTCTAGGTCATTAAAATAGTTTCTTGGGAGTCTGATTGGTATAGCACTAAATAAATAGATTAGTTTGGGGAGTATTGTCATCTTTATTATATTCGCTCGGCCTATCCAAGAGCACTGAATGTCTTTCCAATTATTTAAATCTGACTTTATTTTTGTGGCAAGTGTTTTGTAATTTTTCTCATATAATTCCTGACTATTCTTTGGTAGATGGATTCCCAAATACTTTATACTCTCAACATTTGTTTGGAATGGAATTTCTCTTTGTATCTCTTGCTGTTGCATTTTGTTGGTGATATATAAGAATGCTGAGGATTTATGTGGATTTATTTTGTGTCCTGCAACTTTGCTAAAATTCTGAATTATTTCTAATAGCTTTTTAGCAGAGTCTTTGGGGTTCTCTAAGTAAACCATCATGTCATCTACAAAGAGTGATAGTTTGATTTCCTCATTTCCTACTCTAATTCCTTGAATCTCTTTCTCCACTCTTATTGCCGAGGCTAGCATTTCTAGTACTATATTGAATAGTAATGGTGATAGTGGGCAACCTTGTTTCACTCCTGATCTTACTGGGAAAGGTTGCAGTTTATTTCTATTGCATATTATGCTTACTGACGGTCGTAAATATATGCTCTTGATTATTCTAAGGAATAGTCCATTTATTCCTATACTCTCAAGCGTTTTTAGTAGGAATGGATGTTGGATTTTGTCAAATGCTTTTTCTGCATCTATTGAGATGATCATATGGTTTTTATTAATTTGATTATTAATATGGTCAATTATACTAATAGTTTTCCTAATATTAAACCAGCCCTACATTCCTGGTATAAATCCTACTTGATCATAGTGTATTATCCTGGCGATGATTTTCTGAAGTCTTTTTGCTAATATTTTATTTAAGATTTTAGCATCAATATTCATTAAGGAAATTGGTCTATAATTTTCTTTCTCAGTTTTCGATTGACCCGGTTTAGGTATCAGTACCATGTCTGTGTCATAAAAGGAGTTTGGTAGGACTTCTTCATCCCCTATTTTTTCAAATAGTTTATATAACATTGGGGCTAATTGTTCTTTAAATGTATGGTAGAATTCACAGGTAAATCCATCTGGTCCTGGGGATTTTTTCTTGGGGAGTTGATTAATAGCTTGTTCTATTTCTTTTTCTGAAATGGGACTATTTAAGCAATTTGTCTCCTCCTCTGTTAAATTAGGAAGCCTATATTTTTGGAGAAAGTCATCCATTTCACTTAAGTTATCAAATTCAAATTTATTGGCATAAAGTTGGGCAAAGTAACTCCTTATTATTTCTCTAATTTCCTTTTCATTGGTGGAAAGATCCCCCTTTTCATTTGTAAGACTAACAATTTGATTTTCCTCTTTCCTTTTTCTGATCAGATTTACCAAAGGTTTATCTATTTTATTGGCTTTTTCATAAAACCAACTCTTGGTTTTATTTATGAATTCAATAGTTTTTTTTACTTTCAATATTATTGATTTCTCCTTTTAATTTTAGTATTTCAAGTTTAATTTTTGGTTGGGGGTGTTATTGTGGTTTTTTAAGCAACCTATTGAGCTCTTACTTTTTTAAGCTCTTAGAAGACAGGATCTATGTCTGTGTAATATTATGGGGATACTACCTAGCAAAGTATTCAGTAAAATTGGTAATTGGTGTTATTTTCATGATTTTATTATCATGAATCTCAAGTGAGGGACCCTAGCACAATTTTCACTCTTCTGCTGGCTGCCTTCCATTTACTATCATCACCTTAAATGACTTTGACAAAGAATGAAATATGATGATAGCATGGCGCAAGGGGAGCCATGGGGCAAAACAGTCTCTCCCTAATAAGAGCATGTCCACTGTACCGATGGTTGTTGCCAAATTCTTACTTTATTCTGGTTTTTCCTTCTCCCTTCCAATTAGCCTCTAAATGCCTTGAAAGCAGAGAAAGGCTCTATACTGGCTAGATTCTTCTGGATCCTGACCCTGTCTCTCCTAGTTCTGCATCATTTGCAGATCTGATCAACTCACCCTGTATATACCTTTATCCAAATCACTGATAAAAATGTTAAATGGCACAGGGCCCAAGAGATTCCTGGGGTACTCCTCTAGAGACTTCTGCCATCTTAACAGAGAAATATTAACTTGAGGCAGGCAGACCATTTAGAATGTTTTGCAGTAGTTTAAGTGAGAAATTATAAGGTCCAGAATAAAAGAGGTAGCACAGTGAGTGGAGAAAAGCAATGGATGCCAGACACATGGGAGTGGAAACTTTATTTGGCAACTGATTTGATATATGAGGTGAGGGAATGTGGAGGTAAAGATGACACTGAAATTGAAGGCCTGGGTGAATGGAGCAATGGGGAGGCAAGAAGTTTAGAACAAAGATTTGGGTTTGGGTGTAGTGGGGGAGAGTAATGAGCCTGTGATACAGATCACAATATATGCCTACTAATCTCTCCTCCATGACTGACTCACTCTGTCCCTCCAAAACTGAAAAGTGATGAGACATGGCTGCTGCATCTCTGGGGGTACAACTGGTAGGGATTAGGGGTGTTTGGGGCAGACAGGGACTTTTGCCAATGTAGAAAGCAGGTTCTAGCTAGGTTATAGTCACCTGGGAAGGTTTATAAGCAGAGGAGGCTAGTGGTAACAGGAGGTCCTGGGAGAAAAGCTCATCATTGGCTATCATGTGATGGGTAGACTACTGTCCATCTCCTCAAACCTCTCCCCTCCAATTGATCACACATCTGTTGGGATCATGCCTCCAACCACTGGAATATACAATCCCTATTTTGAAGAATTTAGTATGAAGAAGAATGAAAGAAAATCCTGTTTTATGTAGTCTTGACAGAACATATTACTTAGGTTCTTCTAAAATCTTTGTTCTTCAATAAATAATTATCAATTAAATGACAATATATACAAAGCTTCGCCCTAAGTATTAGAGAAACAAAGAGAAAAAATGAAATAGTCTCTGCCTTCATGGAATTATATTCTATTGGGGTCACAGATAAATGCTTAATAAAGAGAAAGTAATTTCAAGAAGGAAGGAGAGCTAGCATTTAAGGGAGGGTGGGCAAATCAAGAAATGCCTCCTTTCTCTGTTGTATGCATCTTACACCTATTTTATCCCTTTGTTCTGTAGTTTGGTTTGCAAAGTTTACCCAGTATTTCATCTTTATGGCTTTCAGCAGGAATGGTTATAACCTTAAATGGTTTTATGATGCAAAATCCCTAAGCTATAAAGTGAAGTCAGTTCTTTATAGGGAAAGTTGTGGTTATGCAGTTACTGAAATGTCAGCATAGCAGATTGTTACACTGACTGATATCAGAAACTTAACAGAACTGGGCTTTGTCGGCAAGTTTGGGATATATGATGGCCAAGGGGCTTTTCTTCTGAGCTTGTCTTGAGTAGCCAAAGCCAACATCAGCAGAAACAGGAAGAAATCATAAGCATAAGATAAGAGCCTCTAAAGTTTGTGGAAGGATCTGAATCTTATAAAAAGATTAAGATTTCTTACTCCCTTAGAGCCCTGTGTTGTTGCTGAATATAGCACAACATTAGTTATATCAAAGCTGTTGCAAGCAGATCTTTCACCTATACTTTATATGAATTATGGGTTCTGGTTGCTTTTGGTGAGAAAAGATAGATCAACTAATAAAACTGTGGAGGGAAATCGATAACTCTCCCCCCTCCTGACTCTAGCAGAATTCCAAGCTAACAGTTTTGGAGAGTTTGAATGAAGATGCAGTGGACACGAAGTCTGAAAGCTATCCTCAGACATTATTTTGGGGAAAATATTCACCAAAGGGTTATTTATTAAATTTCAAAAGCAGATAGGTAACAAGCACAAAGGAAAACAAAAGGGGTGTTTTGTGGGCTATTTGGATGCTTCTTGGTCCTTTCATTTTAGGGCAGTCCTATCCTGGGAAGACATAATGTCTGAGGATAGCTTTCAGACTTCGTGTCATCCTCTTCCTTGTCATAAAGGTTGAAGTCAGCTGGCACTAACATCCACCAGCTCCATTAAGGACAGTATCTGGCATGTTGGTTATCAAGAATAACAAATTCTGGTACAGAATCAAGAGCAGGGAGAGGGAAAGGCAAGGGAAAATGGGGAAAGGAAGCATATTTAATCTTAACATGATAGGGTGATAGGATCATCAACATCAACAGAAGGATAGGATCAACAGAGCCGTTAAGTCCAGTTCCCTTATTTTATAGATAGGGAACTAAGACTAAGAGAGGATAAATGGCTTGTTATGGATACCATAGCTCCTAAGTGTCTAAGGTGGAATTTTAAAACATCCTCTTTATTCCAGATCCATGTCACCACTAAGTGAGTGCATGCTCCTCCCTAAAGGAAGCAAAGTTTGTGTATTTACAATTATAAATGCATCATGTAATGAATTGTCAGTAATAGTATAAGCATTCTCCTTCATTATCCTTTCTGGCATTTTAACATTTTAAGCATTTCTGAATGTTTCAGTGTCCTGAAAAGTGCCCTTGTCCAGAGTCTGGCTTTGCTTTTCCAACCACTCTATACCCCATTTTCCCCCGCCAAAAAAAGCCAAAAGGCATCTGGGGGCTCTGGAAGATTTTGATTTCAACATTGCAGCTGTCTACTTCAAGAGAGAAAGCAAAGAGAGTGGGTTCAAGGGTAGTTTCATCTTCACCGTCCTGTTCTTAGAACACATTTCAGCAACTAAAGTTGCCTTCTCTAATGATGTCCCCCCAAAAGCTTTTAAATGTATAGGATTTTTCCAAATTGAATTTCTATAGAATTCCTACTGACCCCCAAGTCCCTACCTTTGGAAAGTGAAAATGAAAAAGCAATCCCATTACAATCTCCAGAGGACAATGAATCCTCTTCCCCTTCTATGAGACTTACTCCCAGCTGTAATTTGGATGCTTTCTCTTGGATAGTCACTAATGTCACAAATTGTTATATAATTCCTTTTTTGAAGAAGGGCACTCTGGGTTCATCTTGCCTCTCTTTGTATTGCTTTCTGGGAATTTCCAAAGCCATTCTCCTAAGAGCAATTGCTGTGGAAAGAGCATTCTTTTGTCAATAGGCAGGCTCTAATTTGGGGCTTTCCTCTTCACTATTCACTTCTCAGACAAAAGTAGGAAGATGTTGTGTTGCTCTGAAAAGAAATCCATTTTCAACCTGTAAAGTCTGCTCACTACCATAACATTGATCTGAAAAGTTTAAATTTTTTTCCTCTTGTAATGCGGGGCAGCTAGAAATTGTAGTACAAATTTAAAGTTTGCTGTCAGACATGCTTTTAGGACAGTCCCTGGGATTCCTATAGTCTTTGATTGGGATCATGTATACTATTGACTCTACTTGTGTTCTGAAAGTTGCATGGTCCTGAAGACTTTCCCTATAATATTCCCAGATAAATTAATCATCTTTTTTTACTCCCATCATCCAGAGAGAAGAAAAAGGATAGCTTTCCCCTACATGTTACTACTACCTGCTCTACCCTCACCCCACCCCACCCTATTATAGCTTCTAAGCACATCTATACTTTATAAACACTTTGTACTCTATGTTCTATTGATGTTTACTATTGAAAATGTTCCTTTATCTTTATTATCAAGGTTTTCTAAGGCGACATGGAGGATACTGGCTTCAAATAATGCAGGAATAAGCTTCAGCTCTAATTCTTAGCTATATAGTAATAGACAAATCAGTTTACTTCTGCTCCTTCTTGAGTTTTCTATTTGTAAAATGAGAATATTTTCATTCCTTGCCTCACAGGATTGTTATGAGGAAAGGGCTCTGTTAACTTCAAAGCACTACATAACTGGGACTTAGTCTGAATTCCTCTGAACTATATTTTTCTTCCTTCTCAAAAGAAATAATGTGCTCTACTGTATCTTTCTTCTGCATTACCTTATATACATGTCATACAAATGGAAATTCTATGGAAAAACTCAGTAAACTCTTCAAATCAGCATATATTTAATATTTGGGTACTTCAATACCAAGCTGAATATAGAAGAGGAAGGTTTTTTTAGTCTGAAAACAAGATTCAAGAGTATTAAATGAGAAAGGATACTAAAGGATAAAGTCTCAAAATATCTAAGAGAGAGAAAATGCTACAGACCTGGGGATTAAGGGAGGGGATATAGGCCTTATTCTTATCCCCAAAAAGGACAACTGAGAAATTTCAATAACTATTTATCCACATACCTATTTTCCATCTCTACAACTTTCCCATGAGAATGATGTAAATGTATGTTGAATATATGCATGATGTAAGTTTGGGGAGGAAACAGAAAGCTTTGCAAATGATATTATAAACAGACTGTACCTTCCCAATCATAGTGTAGACAAAAAGAAAAATACAACATTACATTACACTTATTATACATTGACTATGAAAAAGTATTTGATCTAGTGGAACAACTGCCACATTAAAGAATGTCTTTGAACAAACTCCCCAGTCAGATGTCAAAATCAGATGAGATCCTTTGAAAGATGTAATAACTGCAGATATTAATTTTATTCAGTGACCCTTTGAGTACTGACATCAAGTAAGATTTAAAAGAAGGAAATGGTTTCCAAAGGTCATGGGGATGCCTAGGGAAGAGACCAAAAGAAAGAGATGGTGAAATCCTTCAAATATTCCTTTGTGCTGGATATCAATCATGCTAATTGCATCCAACTACAAAACATTAAAGAGCCATCTTCGATCCATAACTACTCAAAACAATTGGCCATACTGATTGATTAATAATGGAAACATCAAGTGAAGGAAAAAT
The DNA here is from genome assembly GCF_048593235.1 of Sminthopsis crassicaudata. Lineage (NCBI taxonomy): Eukaryota > Metazoa > Chordata > Mammalia > Dasyuromorphia > Dasyuridae > Sminthopsis > Sminthopsis crassicaudata. The sequence continues at coordinate 547,891,589 of NC_133618.1, forward strand.
GCCTGAATGCCAGACTATATCATTCAGTTGGATGGATAACCAGCAGCGTACATAAGTATTTATAATCCAGTGAGAGAATATGTATGTGTATGTGTACATATGTCTACAAACTTCTGATAGCCAATGGCAGAATAACAATTGACCTTTCAGACTAGGCAATTTTGCACAGAAAAAAAAACCCAAAGCTGATATGCTGCCTGCAATATTAATGCATTTCATGTATATATTGGACAGATAAAAAATGGATAGAGAGCTGGAGCCAGAATTGAATAGGAGGAAAAAAATTCACTTAGTCCTTATAACTGTCCCTTCTTGGACCCTATGGCAAATTTTGTATAAAGCCATTATTATACAAGAGCAGGATCAATCTTGCCTAATCTGTGTGCAACCCTTATGATGTCTGTGTTATTTTTTGGCTCATTCGTATATGGCCAAAACTATAGAGGTCAGCATAACCTAGCTAACTAAAAACATTACTGGCAGACAGAATTCAATTGCTCTGCTATCATTTGATGTTTCCCTTAATGCTTTTGCTCTTCTGAGCAGCCACATTTCTCTTTTTAAATAATCAGTCTCCAAAATTGACTTTCAAACCTGTCTAGAACCAGATCTTGGGATGCCCTTTTTTTTCTCCATCTGCTTTTGCTGAAATCTCACCTATTTAAGATTTCAATGATACCTTTGTGAAGCCTTCCCTGACATCTTATAGCCAGTTGCAAATGGAATATCTCCCTTTGACTTTCATTATTTGCATCTTGTTTAATGCACTTACTGACTGAATTTCATATTGTGGTCCTCATACTCCCAGATGACACAGATGTGAAACATTTCTAAATGTACTTTTTTACCCATTTCCAAATGTATTTTTTTCTCTTCCTTTCTGGGAGAGGAAGGGCACACTGGGTTTGGTGTCAGAAGATGAATTCCAATCCTGTCATATACTGTGTGATCTTGGGAAAGTCACTTCTTAGGACCTGATTTTCCTCATTTATTTAATGAGGTTTTGGACTAGATGTCCTCTAAGCTCTCTTTCAGTTCTAAGGATCCCATGAAGAGCTTATGATCTTGAAGGTGGGAAGAAGAAAGTATACACTTTTTAAATTTTTTCAGTAGTATTTTATTTTCCAGGTACATGCAAAGATAGGTTTCAACATTTGTTTTTGTAAATCTTTATGTTGCAATTTTCTCCCTATTTCCTTTACCTTCTTCCTCCCTAAAACAGCAAATAATCTGATATAGGTTAAATATGGCCAGTTCTTTTAAATACATTTCCATATTTGTCATGTTGTACAAGAAAAATAAAACCAAAAGGGGAAAAATATGAGAAAGAAAAACAAACAAAAAGTGACAATACTATATTTCAATCCACATTCAGTCTCTATAGTTCTCTCTGGATGTGGATGGCATTTTCCTTCCCAAATCAATAGGAATTACCTTGAATCACCTCATTGTTGAGAAGAGCCAAGTCCATCACAGTTAATCTTGTTGTTAGTGTGTACAATGTTCTCCTGGAAAGTCTTTCTAGGCTTTTCAGAAATCAGCTCACTCATCATTTCTTACAGAAGAATGATATTTCATAACATTCATATGCTATAACTTATTCAGCCATTCCTCAGTTAGTGAGTAAACACTCAATTTCCAACTTCTTGCAACTACAAACATTTTTTGCACATGTGAGTCCATTTACCTCTTGTGTGATTTCTTTGGAATACAATTCCAGTAGTGAATCTGCTGGATCAAAGGGTATGTTCAGTTTTATAATCCTTTTTGGTCAGAATTCCAAATATTCTCTAGAATGGTTGAATCGTTTCACAACTCCATCAATAATGTATTAGTAATAAAGTCTTTTTAACCCTTTATCTGAGACCACTGAAACATTGGAGTGGTACGATTTCAGATCTGGCTTAAACTAACTACTCAAAGCTTTGGGGAATAAACATCAGATAATTCTTATCAGAAGGAGTTTGAGCTAAAATCTTATAATCTTATAATCCTTGGCCACAGTGTGTCTTGTCTGCTATCGCTTTACATTGAAAACAAGAAAATTCCATGAATGACTGGCTGAGCTCATTTCATTGTCTTTTCCAGAGTGGACAATTCTGAAGATCCTGTATATGAAAGCTTAGAAGAGTTCCATGTTTTTGTCTTAGCCCATATACTAAGAAGACCAATTGTTGTTGTAGCAGATACAATGTTGAGAGACTCAGGTGGAGAAGGTAAGTCAGCCTGAATGTGTAACATCAATTGGCACTTTTCATCCAGGTTATTTTTTTTTCTAGTTCCCTAATAAAGAAAAATGAAATAATTAAAGATTTATATAGAAACTTTTTTATAAAATTTTATGTATTGTCCTTCCAATTCAAAGATGACTAATTTTATATTTTAGAGTATTTTTTGTTCAATGGGATTAGATGGGGGAAGGTTGCATTTTATTCTGGTCTCCTTTTATCTGAGCCAGGTATTATCAAGAAAGCTTTATTCTGTGAAAGAATAGAATAAAAGGGTTAGGAAGAAACCTAGAAAGCTTCTATTTAAAATCAAGGTAGGTTATGCTTACAACATTTCAGACATAGGAGCACTTATTCTGGATGCTACATGATCTTAAATGATTCACAATCCCTTTGGTAGATTATGTTTCAAAAAATTGTAGACATAGTAGATTTATTTATCCTCTGTACCTCACTCTAACTTAGGGGTTCTTAATCTGTGGTCATTAGACTCCCAAACCATAGATAGGTTTCAGGAAGTCCATGAAAAATGGCAACTTTGTTTTAATGTAAGTGGATTCCTTTATAATCTTTTTTGTTATATTTTATATTTAGTTCTGACTTTAGCAGACCACTAAAGGCAGTTATGATTAACTGAAATAAATTGATTAACCAACAAATTAATTGATTAATTATAAATAAGAAACCATTAAGAATCCCTGTTCTCACTATGTGTTGAGTGAGTTACCTGAGGCATTAATGGGAAGGCTAGGGTTGCCCTCAAGGGCAGGTTTGAGTGATAAAATAAAGATTAGACCTCAAAATCCTGAAATTTTATTCTTAGTTCAGAGATCCAATATGGCCTGGTGGATAGAGATCCAACCTTGATTTAATAACTTAGAAGCTGAAACCTCTTAGCTTATTGTTGCAGAATCAATAGGAGAGGAATTCAAGTGGATTTGTAACTTTAAATGGAGATGAAACAGAAACAATATGTAAACTAAAGAAACAATGATCCTGTTTTCATAAAAACACTTTTAATAAACAAAAGGAAAAATATTGACAAGAAAATTGGAAGAAGATTGGTCTCTTATGTGTTCCAGAAATATGTTTTTTTTCCCTTCTTAGACATCACTGGATTTTATTGTTGAGACTTTTCTGTAGTAATATGTCTTTAATGCCCCCTTTTTACCTCATGTTATTTTAATCATGGCAAACCCATTCTTAGAAGAGTTTAAGGATCAGGGACTAGTCCTGAAGTGCATATATATCTCTCCCTCTTCTCTTTTAGGTCATACCAGTATGTCATAGTGTTAAGACATGTCCCCTGAAGGGTTTGTGGAAGATGATGGGAAAGGAGGGAAGGGTGTTTATAGACAAATGTGATTTGCATGAACTCCAGGGTTTTTTTAGCATCAGCTGCCAATGTTACCTCCTTTTCCATTTATTCATCCTCTCCAAAGCTGGATCTTTCTCTGAACACTTCACACTCATTAGTGTGAAGGACCCCTAAAGCACATGTTCTAATTTACCTTATACTATACCTTAAACACGATTTCAGGACAAGTCCAGAAAATATTACAAAGGTTACCTCCCTGGCACCCTTCTTCACCAAATCCTTCTACTTCCATCTTTCTCATAGATTATAAAATCCTTGCGGTCAAAGATTATGAGACTTTTGTTTTTATGTCTCTAATAGTCAAATACTTGATGAAGGCAACTGGAGGTGGGCTGTGGGAAGAAAGGTTTTGACCTGTGATTTTACCTTATTCAGGGAATTCTTAATGTGGAAGCTCCCCAACCCGAATCTGTAGTAAGAGTTCATCTATTACTCACCACTTAACGGAGTAATTTGAGGTCACTGAGTGCTCCTACTCATGATTGCCAGTATGCCTTGGGAAAGATCTGAATCTCGCAAGCCAGTTTTCTACATACATCAGCTGGCTAGCAGATGCTTAATAGAGATTTATTCAATGGAATTGAATTTCCTAAATCATATTTGTCTTCACACAGCATTTGCTCCGATTCCATTTGGAGGAATCTACTTGCCTCTGGAAGTTCCACCTAACAGATGTCACTGCTCTCCCCTGGTCCTAGCCTATGATCAAGCTCATTTCTCTGCCCTTGTGTCCATGGAACAAAAAGATCAACAAAGAGAGCAAGGTAGGCTTAGAGGGAGATTTCAAAGGGGGTATGGCAACCCAGGAGGGTATCCAGGAGGGAGACCAAAGTAGCTGTTATTAATTAAACAGAAAATTCTAACTTTTCCATTTAAGGAAACTTAGGAAAAAGTTCCTTTCATGCAGTATGAGTATATTAACATGATAAAGATATCTGTATTATCAAGGCATGTATGTTTGTATCTTTTTTGTATATTCTGTTATTTCATCAACGGCAGGAATTATCTCCATAGATACAGAATATCAACTTGCCTATAACTTGTAATCTAATATTATTTAATCTCAGAAGAAGGAGATCGAGTGAATAGAGATATAAAAAGCAAAAACAAGAGTAATAAGCATTTATTGATCATCTTCTATGTGCCAGACACTATGCTAAATGCCTTAAAATTTAAATATATATATGATATACATATATATATATTATATACATATATACACACACATATATATATATGGGTACATATACATACATGTATGCTTCTCTTAAAAACCCTGAAGTAGTTATTATTATTATCCCCATTTTACAATTAAGAAATGTTATGTGACTTACCCAAAGTCATACAGTCAGTAAATGAGTTAAGACTACATTTATATTCAAGTTCTCCTATTTACATGTTATTTATGTGTGTATTTAAAGTGTTTTAAATAAAAAGATAGACATTTTCATTAAAATGCTCGCATCCAAGTTTCTAATATATGACTTTATCTATTATTATTTTATAGTATAAAAATAATACCTTAAATAATTTTAAGCTGCTTTTAAAAATACAATTGTAGGACTTTTTTCAGTATTTGTTATTTCACCTTCTTTTTTAAATCTTTGCTTATTTTATATCAATATATTTGTGAAGGGAAACCAGTTCTGGAGTGTTACAGCCTGTGTCTGTGGTTGATACAAATAAGTCCCATTGGTGACTAAATGGGATCAAAATCAAATCAATATTAAATCCAAGATCACTGCTACTAAGTTTCTTTCAAGGAAATTGCTGACAAAACATGAAGAGTGTACAGGAATATGAAGCTAGGGCATCTAAATTTTGACATCTTATTTTTGTCATATAAACACAGAAAAAATTTGTCACCAGAGAAGCTTTTTTGAAAAAAAAAATGCAGCAGTAGACAAAATGAAGCCCCTGCCTTCAAACAAGCTTTCCTGTGAAAGATAGAACCAGCTCATTTCTGCTTTCATTGCCTTTTCTTTTGAATCAGTAGGTGATCCATTATCAGACACATGGAAAAGTTAAGTGGTTAAAAACTTCATCACGTTTAACTTTACCAGGTGTTTGCATGGACCAAAAATAGAAACTAGGGAAAGATAACACATCTTGGTGTGGGCTAGGTGATGTGAGTCAGAGAGGAAATTAAGACAAAATTCTGTGAAACCAGCTGTTATGGAAATATAAAGTTGTTTTTCTACACTATTTCCAGACATATCACTTTTGCAGTAGAAAAATATTTAACCAATTAGAAGTGAAAGGCTTTCTTGGCTTTCTCTGCTGTGTCTCAGCCAGGAGTGCTATAGTCACCATCGATGTTTTTAATAATAATAACTGATATATAGGACTTATAGTTCTGAAAAAAAAAAAACACAAAAAAACAACACAAAAAACAACAACAACAAAAACAGGCTTTTACATAGATTATCTCAGTGGATCCATAGAGCAGAACTATGTAAGTACTAGATAGTAAGTACTAGAAGGTTTTATTTATTCCTCACTTTACAGATGAGGAAACTTGAATTCTCAAAGAAGTTCTGTTACTTATCCAGGGTTTCACAATGAATAAATATCAGGGATGGGATTTCCACTCACATCTTTTCTGATTCCAACCAAGTTCACCTCCTTAATAAGCAGATGCTTTACCAGCTATTAACCAGACTTAACACATGAGCTCATGAGATGTGAGGGAAAACTTTAATTAGGATTTTGGACTGGGATCAAGAGCCTGGTTTCTATTTCTCCTGGTGTCTTAGCAGCTCCATAATTGAGTAAAAGATAATCATATGCCTCCTTCCACAGGGCAGCTAGATGGTGCAGAGTATAGCTCCTTGGCCTTGGAATCAGGAAGAGTCATCTTCCTGAATTCAAATCTAGCTGCAGGCACTTATTAGCTGTTCAATTCTGGGCAGATCACTAAACTGTGTTTGCATCAGTTTCCTCATGTTAAGTAATGTCAGAGTGTATCTTCTAGCAAATGTAAAAATCTGAAGGGATGATATCACTTGATGATTTCCTTTGGTGTTAAATTACCTAAGGTACAGAAGAGAGAATTAGGGATCAGGAATTAAAGGTTTAAAGGATCTGAGTTTGAATCCTATGTGATTTTGGATAGTCAATGAATCAGAATCGTTTATTAAGGTCCACTTTTATAAAGCACTGTGCGTGGGTGCTGGGGACACCAACAGAAAAAGCTAATCTGTGCCTGATCTCAAGGATCCTGCTTTCTAGCAGGAGATTAGAAGGAGGGGGAATAAGCACTTAAATAATACCTACTATATACCAGACACTGTACCAAGACCTTTACAAGCATTATCATGTACCAAAAGTCTGAGAGCAGTTTTAAGCTTTACTTAATACCTTATAAAAGATATTTATGATTTTTTCAGAGGAAGTGGTTGGGAAAGTAGGTGAGGAAAGTACTAGGTTGGCTGGACCTTAGAGTGCATGCAGGAGAAAACTGTATAATAATTCTGGAAGTTAGACTGCTGCCACGTTGTGAAAGACTTAAAATGCCAAATCAGAGGCAAATCTGACCAAAGAGCAAAGGTTCATAACTTTTTTGTGGGTCCTGGAGGGCAGTCTGATAAATTCAGACTGTGGGCACCTCAAAAAGTATTTTTAAATGCATAGTAAAAAAAATATATCAAATTACAAAGGAAACCAATTATACTGAAATACGTTGTCCAAACATTTTAAATGCACATTAAACAAATGCACATTAAGAACAATTTCACAGGTCTCAGATAAAGAACTCTGGTCCTGGAGTACCTTGTAGAGAACGAGAGGACTGGACCCAATTATTTCTAAGATCCATTTTACCTCTGTTTCTACATCTATGTCTATCTATGATCTCTTTTATTGGAATGTTGTAATTGATTCACAGAGATACTTCACATCAAGTGTATCCAGTGGTTGGAAATAGAATATTTCATTTAGATTCTACCTGCTTCTCAATGGTTTCCTAGCCTTCATTATATGGAAGGAAAAGATTTTCTCTGTTCCTTTCCCACTGCTGTTTTCTGATTATCTGCACATTCTTGTTCAGTGGAGCTTGCTCTAAAAACTCTACAATAAGCACTTGGTGAGTGGATACTATAGACATGTGTATCACGCTGTGCAAAGCCCTGAGGACGGCAGGGGAGGAAACGGGGCTCCATCAACAATCCAGGGCTATCTAACTGAGCTACTATTATTATCATAGAAAACTAAGCCCAGGCACTCTCTCGGTGATTGATTCTTGGCAATGATAACTCGTTTTTCCTTGAAGGGTTTCCTAACCAATATGTGGACTCCCTTGTGGTATGGTGAAAATATTGCCAAAGTGGAGTCAGAGTGCTTAGATTCAAATTCTCACTCTGTCACTGTGTAGTCTTGGAAAAATCTTACACATTCTCTGAGCCTCAATTTCCATTTCTGTGAAATGGGGGAGAAGGAGTTTGGACCAGATGATCTCAGAAGTCCTATCAAATTCCAAATTCGTGAGTTTATTATCCTTATATCTGCTAAGCCATCACCGAATGGATTATCGGAATATCGGTCACAGTTTTAAGGATCAAACTTCTATGAAGAGGTTTCCACTTTCCTTCACTCTCTCTTTTGCTACTTGTGAGCATGGAAGGACTTCTCCCACTATGGTTTTGAATGTTGCCACGGAAATCTGGCATGGAAAGTAAAGAGGCAGTAAATGTCATTCATTGTGGGTTTCTCAAAACTGGAAGAACAAAATAAAATCCAGTTTGTATCCGGCAAAGCAAACATGTTGGCTGGGAATGATTTTTATGTCTCTGATTCATTTGGTGGGATTACTGAATGTATTCCTTGGTGAAAAGGCTACCACTGATAGAGCAATAAGATTTATTCCTTCTTATTCTTAGAAGTAGTAAGTGGGGCCTCTTATAGATATATTCTCCTATGCATCTAGGCTGTATAACTAATAGCACAGTAATAATTTATACATGATATTTAATTTGATCCTCACAACCCTGAAAGTCTAGTGTCATTATTATCCCCATTTTATAGATGAGGTAACTGAGGCACAGTGGTTAAAGGTCTTGCTCAGGGTCACACAGTAGAAAATATCTGAAGCCAGAAGTAAACTCAGGCCTTCCTGACTCCAGACTCATTTCTTTTATCATTAAATCTTTCAAGAAGAAATTACTGAAGCAAACTAATTCTTAGCCATTTTATAATGAGTGCAGGGACAGAAAGTTTGCTTCTGTTACTTTAAGTTGAAAAATAAAAGCTCCAGGTTCTGTAATAGTTAGGGGAAGAAGCAGAAAAGGGTCGTAAAATAAAACCCTGACAGCAATAACAATTTGTTTTTAATATGTCTGGGAAGGTGCCATTCATTCATTTATATTAAACAGGAGGTGACAGGATTCTGTCTGAAGTCCTCCCCTCCCTTTAACCAGTGAGTTTTGGTGTTCTTTGAAGATCAATGACTGGAAAAAAAAGAAAAATCTAGATATGAACTCTTTAGTTTCTAGACCTTTCCTAGGAGTTAAACAACTGTCATCCTGACATTCTTTTAATCATAATATTTGATTGATTATTCATTATTCATGAATTTATCAATTCAAAGGCACAGTAACTCCCTTTAAAGAAGAATGATTTTTTTTAATGGATAAATGCAATGGTTCTACTCCCAACATAGCTCAAAGCACCCTTTGATTTAAATGTTACAAGGAAAGATAAGGAATTAAATAGGGTTTCTGATTTTGTTGCCCATTCCCAACAAGTTTTCAGAGCTGTTTGAGAAGATTAATTTTAGTCATTATAGAACATCTGAAGCCTTTTAGAAATTTTTATAGAAAACCATAGCCCTCCTAACTAGCTGATGTAAATCGGATGTTTAAAGGCATAATTAAATCATTGAAATTTTATTTTTCCTAGGAATTATTTATCTCTATTTTCCCCCAACCCTTATGCCCTCTGCTTTGGAGATGGCTTTGTTTTCTGTTGTCCTAATCACACATCAGTGATTTTTTCAGCAGAATTACAAGAAAAAAACTAAGTATTTATCTAGTTGGTCTTCAGGCTTCATTTCAGCAAAGGCCCAGGTAGGAACTTGAAAAAAGAATTATAACTTCTAACTCCATCCTCTTTAAAAAAAAAAAAAAAAACTCTAATCCTTCAGCCCTAATCTTCTTTACAGTATTATAGATTATACTCTTAGCTCCATGCTAGCTGCTGCTCTTAAGCTGGATAGAACCTTGGGTTTTGCTGAACTGTTTCTCCTAGACAGTAAACTTTGCTTGGTGAATTCAGTCTACCCTTGCTGCTCCTCTTGAGCTCAGCTAATTCTCATAGATGAGAACTCCAACAGACAGCTGCATCTTCCTGATTAGTCTAATCACCTTGAGGAAGTATTATTGAATATGTATAAGATCAGAGGGAAAACATTCATTCCCTGTCCTCCCCTCTTAAACTCCTCCATGTGGCCCCTGAAATGATGTCGCTGCAGTCAGACTTCTCCCCACTGATGATGAGTTAAGTACCACTAAAGATGAAGAGCTTCACAAAGTCCCACCATCCATCCCTTTGGGATGGGACAAAGTGATGGTAAGGGAAAGGTATACTATGGTATAATTCCATAGTAGAAGAACCCTTGGAGTAATCCAGAGTGGGCTTTTATTGATTGAGGATCTATTACTTTCCCCTCTTAAATGTAAATATTCTATCATCTAAGCCTCTGATAGCTTTTAATATAGTGTTTTGAAATAACTCAATGGATGAGTGCTATTGACATAAATGAAAAAAAGTTGAGTTTCATAAGTCTGATGGGGCTTGGTCCAAGGCAGATCATGCAAATTCCCACAAGCCACATCCCCAGAGGGAATTTTCAGGGGCAACAGAGCAGTAATGCTCCCAGACTAAACATTTTTTCACCACTTTAAAAATACAGGTTATTCACTGACCACTGTGGGTAACAGAGCGGTTCTGAGTTCCCTTCCAAAGGCAGCCCCAACTCTTCATAATTTGATGTTGCAGATATAGTGTAAAGCTCCTTAAGGGAAGGGGTGCTTTTACTGATGCCTTTTATCCTCAGCATTTAACTTGCTTCTTAGCACACTGCAGCCATTTAATAAATGGGTTTTGCTCGTTTAATTGTTGTTATGGGAAATATGTTAGATTAGGAGACAAGGGACCTGGGTTTCAGTCCAAGGACATATATTTATTTTTGTCATGATTTTGACCTCAGTTTTGTCTTTTGTGAGTAAAGTTTAAGGATTAGATTAGATAATTTGTAAGGTACTTTCCAAATATAAATTTATGGGCCTATGATTCTATAAACTCCAATCATTATTACCCATTATATTTTTCTCTCGCTCTTTTAAAATGGAAGGATCTTATACCTAACATCTCATGGTTAATCCCTTGGGAAAAGACAAATGGGTCAATTAAGGAGTGATATGGTTCTTTATTTTGACCTAGATCAGCTATTTTCAAATGGGTCAGCATTAGGGAATCTTTCATTGATGTCTTTCAGAATCCTAATTCCTTTCATGGAAGCAGAACAGAGAAAAAAGTTAAAAATGAAACAATGTCCCTGGAACCCAGTAAATAAAGCCAGAGACTTAGGATGTGGTTTTAGACACCACATATAACAATGATATATGAAAATATTATACATGGCACTTGGTTGGAGGTAAATGAGCTTTCATTTAAAGACAATGAATTTTTCATTCAACAAGAATTTATTAAGTATGAGGTACTAGGTTTAGGGTTTTTTTAGCATCATAGGAAGACAAGTCTAGAATTGAAAGGGCTCTTGGAAGTATCTAGTGTAACTAACCCTCTTGATTTACAAATGAGGAGACTGAGACAGAAGTTAAATAGCTCACCTAGAGTCATACAAAAGGAGCAAATGATCTTAAAACTCTGAAACTCATTTCCCACATGATAATTTTCTAAGCTGAAGGCCATTTGGGGGTGACACTATCTTCAGGTACACTAAATTGGAAACTTAGATTTGATTTACATAATCACCCTATGCTGCATAAATATCACTTCAGACTATTTCTGATGCTGGTCCCATGGTCATCACAGAAGTTCATGAATAAGGTCTTCTCTTTTCTCCAATCAAACCTTTTGTTTCATCCTGCTGAGAATCAATCAAAGACAATTAAACTTTGGCTTGCTTGTGAAGCAGAGTCAGACCTAATCAAAAATTATATTAAGTGAGATTAAAAGTACCTTTGAAATAATTTCTGTGAAACCAAAAAAAAAAAAAATACATACACACACATTTGTGTGTGTCAGAGGCGTGTGTGTGTGTGTATGTGTGTGTGTGTGTGTGTGTGTAGTCCCTCTGAGAAATGAAAAATAACTCTCCGAATCCTGACTGTCCAGGAAATTTTGGAAGGTGTGGGTATGTCCAGTTCACCACTGACAAGCAGAAACCAGCTTCCCTCAGAGCCTGTTAATTGCTGAATCCATGGAGAAAATCCAGAAATATAGCCTGGCAGCTTCAGCTCCACCCATCTATTCCTCACCACCTCCTCCACATCCAGCCTCTTCAAATCAGCTCCTTGCCAAGCAAGTAAAAACCAGAACCAATTGGCTCCATTTTTCTTCTCATACCTGCAAACTGCTTATATCCATAATGTAACATTTTAATTCAAAATAGGCAATCAGATAAGAATCACAAATGACACATAGGGAAACTGAGACCCAAGAAGGAAATAGTTAATGGGACCTCTTGAATCAATAGGATCTATTCCCACATCCAGATAGAGGACAATCAATTCTTCCAGTGTGTCAGTTCAGAAAATAAAAAATCTTTTAAGATTCCTTTGATCCTAAAGTTCTATTAACTGAAGATTGTATTAATTTGTTGAAAAATAAATCTTTAAATTATGTATAGTTACAATGTATTCAGTTAATATCATTAGCATAATACTTTACCTGTTTGTCTTGCTTCTACAACTAGTTTTAAAGCCCCTCAGGGGCAAGTATCCTGTCTTTTTATCATTTTATAATCCTCTCACCAAGAATAATACTTTTTGTGGTGGGAACTCAGTAGGTGCTTGTTGTAATCGGTGATTTTTAAAATTTTGATCTAATATGTACCTCTTAGAAATTCAATGCTCTCTTAACAGATATTTCTAATATGAATAATCTCCACACCATTTTTATTAGATGGGAGAGATGATGTTGTTCTCATTTGGAATAGAAGTGCAACATTAGGCTACTGGCGTAGGCTGTTAGAGCAGATAAATACTCTCATTTCATGACTCAGCTCCTGAGGAAGAATTCAAGGCTCTGATGGAGGAATAAAGCATTTTCTGTCACCAGCAAGCTCTTTCTCACATTGCTAGGAAGTTCAAACATGCGTCAGAAAGGGAGAAAAAGGGCAAAGTTGGAAAGTAGGCTAGTACCTGCTCTTTGGCCAAGAAGACTCTGAACTTAGATCTCAGAAAGAGAGGGAAGATATCAGGTAAAAGAAAACTAATCAAGTGAAGATGTCTCTTCTCTCACTCAATCATAGAGCTAATGTTGACAATAAAACTCCTGAAGCATTAAGTACTATTGTCCAGTCCCTTCAATAGTATCCAATTCTCTGTGATCACATTTGGCAAAAATATTGTAATCATTTATCATTCCCTTGTCTAGCTTATTTCTTTTCTTTTTAATTTATGGAATAAAACAAGCATTTCCATAAAAATATGATTGTACATGAAACAGCAAATCTACTACATGCTTCTTTCATATATACAACAAAATTATTGTATAAATTTATTTTTATTTCATTTTCTTTACTCTCCCACCCTAGAGATGACTTCCATTAAAAACAAATATCTGTGTATACATGTGCATATATGTATGTATGTAAATTATTCTACAATACCGCTATCATTTCTTTCTCTGGATATAATTAGCATCTTTCTTTATATCTCTTTTACAGTTAGTTAGGTAGACAACTAATAAAGTAGACAAATTAACTCATTCCTCAAAATTATTCTTAAAACAATATTGAAATAGTTCATTTCACAGGTGAGGAACTGAGATAAAGAAGGTTTAAATGATTTGCATACAGCACACAGCTAATAAGTGAGGTAAGATTTGGACTCACAGAAATAAATCTTCCTAATTCCAAGCCCAGTACTTTATCCACTTTGCCACCAAGCCACCAAAAAGGCATTAAATATTATCACCAAATAATAGGTATAATTATAATAGTTCACATTTGAATAGTGCTTTAAGTTTTTCAAAGAACTTTGCAAATATTATTTTATCCTCACAACATGCTGGCACAGCAGATAGAGCCCAGGACAACCCTATTATTGTTTGGCAGGTGAAGAAACAAAGGCAGAGATTAAGTAACTTACTCAGGTTCACAGATCTAGGAAGCATATGAGGCCACATTTGAATTCTCTAGCTACCTTTAATGAGACTGACTGGCATCCAGTGGGAGTAGAGTTTGGAGTAAGTGAGCTATTGGAGGGAGAGAGCAGAGAAGCATACAGGCAACATGCAAAATCAAGTTTTAGTGGAAAACATTCACTAAAATATGAGTTGGAAAGCAGAGAAAGTGGGATGTTGAAGTTAAAAAATATATACAATTGCCTTGAAGAGTTAGTTATTTGGGGCCGAGAGCTGTTTTTCTACTTACACTTCCTTTATAATGAATACGATGCTTCCAAAAATGCTACAAGTCACCAAGAAACCAAGCATTCCTGGTGGGAGACTGTGTAATAAATAGTGTTTATATCTCAGATTAGTACAAATATAGGGTGTGCACCATTTCCTAAATCTGTCTGATTTAAAAAATACTAGGGTTTTTAAAAATTATTTTTTAGTATATACAACTATGTTTTTTTCCTTTTCAAGAAATCTCATTTGAAGATGTAGTTTATATTTGGATTAATGTGATCAATATAAATGTTTACCTTTAACTTCTAAGATTTTCCAGAGTGTGAAACTAAGATTTATTTAGAAAGTTTCTCATCCCCCCCTCAAAAAAATTCTAAGAGATATTTGGTTCTGGGTGACATGTTTTAGGTACACTATTAATAAATGAGGTCAAGGCGGCCAGGATAACAAGATCACTAGAAATCATGCCATATGAATTCAGTTGAAGGAAGTAGGACTTTTTTTAGCTTTCAAAAGACAAGATTTAAAAGAGACATGATAACTATCTTCTGTAGTTTCCTTCCTGGATCCTTTCTGATGCCCTCATAGTATTCACACTCTCTTTATATTAAGTTACATTTATTTATTTGTGTGCAAATTATCTCCTTTAGGAAGGGAGAGAAGGCTTTATCATTTTCGTCCTAGTATTCCCGATCCATGTCTTAGTCAAAAGGCTAAGATTTGATCTGGGTTTTCATTGGCATATTGGACTCCCTAATAAAGAAACTCCCTCCACCAGTAAAGGTCAGCATCTTCCCTGTAACTTCAAAAATACTAAATTATTAATTGACTTTCCCAGAATCACTCAACTATGGTGTGTCAATGGTAGGATTTGAGTCTTGTTTTTCCTAACTCAAAGACCAACTTCCTTTTCACTTCTTTATGTTGATGTTGTTTAGTCACTTTAAGTGTTTCTGACTCTTCATGACACCATTTGGCGTTTTCTTGGCAAAAATACTGGAGGGTTTTGCCACTTTTTTTTCTCCAGCTTATTTTACAGATGTGGAAACTGAGACAGGATTAAGTGACTTGCTCGGTGTCATACAGCTGGGAAGAATCTAAAGCTAGATATGAACTCAGGTCTTCATGATTAGACCCTGTGCT
Source organism: Sminthopsis crassicaudata (assembly GCF_048593235.1). Classification (NCBI taxonomy): domain Eukaryota; kingdom Metazoa; phylum Chordata; class Mammalia; order Dasyuromorphia; family Dasyuridae; genus Sminthopsis; species Sminthopsis crassicaudata. The sequence continues at coordinate 547,906,937 of NC_133618.1, forward strand.
CTATTGACTGTGCTACCCAGCTGCCCACTTACACAGTATTAAGTGCCGTGGGCTTAATAAACACTTGTTAAATTTAATCTTACAAGATGTAAAGAGGAAAAATTCAACTCAATAAAAACAAAATCCTTAACCAGTTAGTTACCCAGAAGTAGAATGAGTTATTTCAGGAGATAGTGAGTTTTCTTCATCAATGAAAATCCTCAAGTAGCACCTGAAGGACCCCTTGTTGAGAATAGAGTAGAACAATGTTGTCAAGGTTAATTAGAAACTGGACCACTAAATCTGCATAAGGATCCCTGAAAGCTACATATTCACTTAAAAAAACACATATTAACATTATCTATATCCTGTGGTATTTTTCTTTATCTTGTTAAATATTTCTCAATTACATTTTAACCTGGTTCAGGAAGTCTGTACTCCAAAGTGTAGGATTATGGGAATATGGGAGTTTAAGGCCAGGTGACTGAGAGCTCCATGGTGGAGAAGATCAGTGATGAGCTGCTTTGGGGCTAGAAGCCTCATATTTTCTTTTTTAATCCTTGAGATTTGGGGGTGCTGGGTTGACAGTTCTCCCTAGATCTGTATTAATCTCTTTAGCACCTATGAAAAATACTCTTTCCCCCCCAACCTTGGGGTCATTTTCAAATATTAAAAAATAGTAATATGAAAGGAATTTTATATTTTATAAATAAAATTGGGAGAAAACACAAGATTTTCCTTGACAATGATTATTTCTAAAAAACAGATGAACAGCTACTCCCATCATATTTTCTTGAAAGAATTATTTTTTTTGTTTTTATTTTTTTGAAAGAGTTATTTTAATACATTCTAACTTTGTCCTGGCACTGAATGGTGGTTTGATGTTCTTTGTTATAACTCAAAGCACTCTCTTATACTTTTCCATTCAAGGAACCCCTTTAAGGGATGACCTTGACCTACACTCCATTCCTCCAAGGAAGCCAAACTTTAAAAAAAAAAAAAATCCTAAAATTCTGACTGATCAAAGAATCATTGGGTCATAGGAGGTGATGCGCTTGATCATTATCTTCAGATCCCTTTTTTATGGCAGCTCTTCAGATGTGATCATACATACTACAGTCTCTCCAGTCCCCACTCTCACCCTCCCCAATGCATGCACATTCTAACATCAGTAATCAGCCAAGTCATTTAACTTCCCCGGGTCAAAGTTTCTCATCTGTGAAATGAGAATATTGGACTGAGTACCCTCCAAGGTCTTTTTTAACTCTCAATCTATGAACTAATGGTGAAAAGAATTAACCCCTAAATTACTACCTAGGTGCAAGCATTGGTACTAGACCCTTGTGGGAGAATACAAAGAAGGATAAGACATGATGCTACACTCAGAGCTGATTATCTAGTTACAGAGATAAGACAAGAACACATAAAAAGATAGCTAATGGCATACCACAGTTAAATGGCCAGTGAATGGCACTGGTAATAAGTAGTATAGGGAGGATATCTCAGAATCAGAGAATCCCGGAGCTGACCTCAGAAATCATTGAGGCATGTAGTAGACCTAAAGTGAGAGTTCCCTGTGACATTTCTAAAGAGTCACTAAGAGCAAAAGAAAGCTCAGTATTTCAACTATTAAACAGCTCCAAAAATTAGTTCCACATATTGATTTGGTATTTGTCTGACTATAGCTTTCACCAACTGATCCAAATTCTGTTGCTTGAATTATACAGAGCAGTAATTTCTATTGTGTCTGACTCTTCATATTCTATTTTGGAGTTTCCCTGGCAAAGATACTAGAGTAGTTTGCCATTTCCTTCATTTTATAGATGAGAAAACTGAGGTAAACAAGGTTGAGTGACTTACCCAGGTTCATACAGCTAGTAAGTATCTAAGTCTGGATTTGAACTCATCTTCCTGACTCCAGACCCAGGCTCTTGGTAATGTTGATAACTAGCATTTATACAATACTTCAGGACTTGCAAAGTGCTTTACAAAGCATTCTCTGACTCTTATAACAATCCTTTGAGATGGATGCTATTATCAGCCCCTTATTACAGATGAGGAAACTGGGGTACAGAGAGATTACGTGACTTTCTAGGGTTACACAGTTAGTAAGTGTCTGAAGCAGCATTAGGATTCATGTCTTCTTGACTCCCAAATCTTGGGTTTTACCCACTATGCTACCTAGCTCCCTAATATAATGTATGTATATTGTTTTATAAACCATAAAATACTATGTGTCACTTGTAATGATAATGATAGTCCCTCAAGTAGCTGAAGACAGTTTAACCTTCTCTTCTCTAGTCTAAATGTCTCTAATTTCTTTTCTATTTTTCCTAAGATTTGATCTCAAGATCTCTGGTTACACTTGATACGTTACTGTTCTTAAAATGAGGTTCCACAAACCAAGCACAAAATACCAGATTTCTTTTGAACAGGGCCACTTATACTGGGACTCATAACCTGGCTATGGCCCATGAAGCTATGCTCTAAGACTATGATCTCTGAAGCCATTAGCTAAAGTACTCTTTGGGCTCATAGCAAGTTTGTTCAGAGAAGGAGGTGATCTCTGTGGATTGGGTCAGAGAAGACTTCAGGGAGAAGGTGAAACTTCATCTAAGCTCTGAAAAAATTTGCTCAAACTTAGGTTCTTCAGGTAAACAACAACAAGTATATTATCCTTCACAACAGAAGTATAAACAGAATTATCTGATTGTGAGTTAATTGCCTTTCCCAACTTCAGACAGTTACCGTGTTTCCCCGATAATAAGACACTGTCTTATTATTTTTTTGGGACTAAAAAACACCAGAGGGCTTATTTTCAGGGGAGGGCTTATTTTATCCTCCATCATGCCCCTTTTATCCTCCATCATGCCCATTTTAGCCTCCATCATGCCCCTTTTAGCCTCCATCATGCCCCCTGAGTGCTTATTTTATTCTCCATCGCTTACTGAACTTACCGAGTTTTTAGATGGTCCTGTCTCAGCTCTACTCCGCGGCGCTGCTCTCAGTAGCGCCAGCAAGCAAATCACCAGGGAAGAAGAGGATGACACGCTCACTGCTGCAGCTCTGATTGGATGCAGCTCAGAGCGCGACGTGCGTTTCACCCGGGAGGGGAGGGCGGCGCTGCTTACTGAAGGTACCGCTACGCAGCATATAGCGCAGGGGATCACCATGATGACCGTTTTCATAGTAAGTTCAATAGGGCTTATTTTCGGGGGAGGGCTTATTTTAGCGGAATATTAAAGAGTATGTGGGTGTCTTATTTTCAGGATAGGTCTTATTATCGGGGAAACACGGTATCTTAACTGGCTCATGGAATATTAGTACTATATAAAATCTAGGAAACAGTCTAGTCTAGCTCCCTTATTTTCCAGGGGGAAGAAACTGAGGCATAGAAACTGAGAGGAGGGAAGTTTCTTGCCTAAGATCATATAGATAGTTGTTTTGTCTTTAAATGGAATTAAGCCTATTCTTAGGAAATGCTACATGACTTCTTGTATAGTAAAACTACCCACGACAATATCAGTTGGAAAGAGTAAACACTTGAGGTAGATATAGATATATGTATATATCTATTTAAAAGATCTACATTCTGACCCTCTACTGTCTGGGTATCTCACTGATGTAGCGTTCACTGTGTTCTCTTAAATACAGACTAACCTCTTACTTCAAGAGAATAATACTTAAAATGCCAGCATTTAAAGGAAGGTGATCAAGATAGTGGAACAAAATTAAGCAAAAAACAAAGATGGCCCCAGATTTCCTTTTCTATATACCACTAGAGTGAGCTTAAAGCCCGCTTTTTCTCACCCCCTTTTTCCCTGATTCAGTCTTTCCTTTGCCATCAGTACTATTCAGCAGCAAGAGCTGTAAGTAGCCTGGCCTTTGGGGAAATGATGTCACCAAATTGTCTTCCTGCAAGAGCAGTTAAATGCTCATTCACTTCTGTTTGAAGTCTGTTTCCTCCAAGCTGCTTTTTCTTGTTATAAAGTCAATCATTGACCCACTGGGGCAAGTCCTGAGCAGCTAGTACCTGGCTTAGACTTCTGGAATCTTAGGGAAGGAGGAGACCCTTGAGGTTATCTATTCTAGTCTCCTCTTTAGGACCAGAGTTCTTTCTACAATCCAATAATAATTAATAATTATGAGAAAAACTCATGTTTACATATTTCTCTTTCACATTTCACATATGTTGTTCCTTTTGGCCCTCATTATGACTCTGAAAGATAAGTACCTATTTTATAGATGAGGATGCTGAGGTTCAGACAGGGTAAGCCACTTGTATATGCTCATAAAGTGAATAAGAATAGAATAGGAATCTCAGCTTCCTATGTAGCCTATAAATAGTCTATCCTATTTGTGGAGGGCTCTAATCTTTATAAAAGGTTTTCCTTTTTGTTGAGTTCAAAGTTACTTCTCTAATTCTATTCACTGGTCCTATTTTTTCTTACTAGAGCACTATAACTTACCTTGCATGTAGTTAGATAGGTACTTAATAATTGCTTATTGAATTGCTTTCGATGAGTTGAGAATAACTAACCATTCTATATGATACCCCTTTAAACATTTGATGACTAAAATCATTCTTCTGGATCACTTTCCCTCTCCTAGTTTTGTCTTCTCTAAGATAATCATCTCCAGTTTTTTTTAATCCTGAACCTGCAATAATTTAGTTACCTTCCTCTGGAATCCTCCAGAAAAAACAAAACAAAATAAAACAACTTACCTATCCATATTTGCTTGCCATCTATATATGTAAGCACAATTTTCCTTTGAAAGTTGCTTGCCCAAGTTAAGCCTGGTCACCCTGAAGGTCCCATTTTTTTTTCTGGTTGTTGGGACATAAATACAGCTTAAGTATTTGAAGTTGAGTGCTCCCTCTCTATAACCTACCCAGAAGTGAAGGAGTCTTTTGGGGGTGAGGAAAAGCCAGAGGTGGTATATATTATATTTATTTGGTGTCTAGTCTTTGCTGAAGGTTTTTTATCTGTATCCATCCATGGAAACTGAGCAATCCTGGACATTTGACCTGAGGGAAAATATAATAGAGTAGGAGATGGTCCAGAAGAGGACAACTCAAAAGATCCACGAAGAGGCTTGGACCAAAAATGATACAAAAACCCATAAATCCACACTCGTTCTAGCTAGACAAGATATGGAAATAATTTAATCAGAATCTGTGAAGTCACAAAGGATATACTTAATAATAATTCAAGTTTATATAGCACTACAGACAACCTAGATTCAAGCCTCCGGTCTGACACTGTATTTGTGACCCTGGACACATCACAAAAATTGCATTTTGTTCATCTATCAAATGAGGAGGCTAGCCTTGATCCTTGATTTCCCTTCCAACTCAAAATCCTAAAACTAATCAAGGGCATTCTGCACAGCAGACAAAGGGAGAGTCCATGAATATTAATACTATTCCTATTTTATAGATGCGCAAAGTCACACTCAATGATCTTTAAGCAAAGGAACCAGCAATGTTCAAATCCAAGTCTCGTGTCTCTGCATTTAATGTTCTTTCCACTAGAAATGGAAGATGGGCATGTTCTGTATTAAGGCTGGCAATGAATATGGAAGAAAGACAACAGAAGACAAATCTTTTCATTCTCTCAAAAGGGTCATATCCCAACAAATAGAAGACAATACTACCTTATACAGGAAAGGAATTTATGGAAGGCACTTTTTAAAGCAGCAGTATAAACAGAAAGCATAAACAAAATAGGGAGGGATTTAGTGTAGGGGCCAATGACCTATGGCAAATCTGCCACCTTGATACAAAATATTTAGCACCTGAGAGGCAAGGTGGAATAGTGGTTAGGGTATCTGCTCTGACATTTACCAGCTATGTGACCATGAACAAGTCACTTAGTCATGCTAATTGTGAGTTTCTTCACATATAAAATGGAATCAGAGTATCTTACCAGATTCTTTCTTTTGGGAACAAGTGAGATAATATATGCTAAACTTTGAAAACTATATAGTGAGAGAGAGAGATAGAGAGATAGAGAGTAAAAAAGAGATAGAATTAAGAGAGAGAGAAAGAGAGGGAGAGAAGAAGAGAGGGAGGGAGGGAAAGAAGGAAGGAAGGAGGGAGAGAGAGTAATTGATTGCTTTGCATCAACAAGCATTTATTAAGTACTTTCTGTGTGATATGAGGTTGTGATAATGATAATATTTGCCAGTGTGAACCAATAAACTTGCTGCAGCATCATGGAGCAGGCAAAATTTCTGTCCACTCTATTTCTACCTCCCTTGTCGGTACCCAAGACTTAGGATAGCACAGCACAGCCAGCATCGAAAACATCATCTATTCTGACTGCCTCATTTTACAAATGAGTAAACAAAATACTCAGATAAGTAAAGGAACTTGCTCAGGTCTACTCTTCTCTGCTGCCTCTTAGTGGCCTTAGTGGCAAGCTATGTTAGCCTTTTTTTTTTTTTTTTTTTTTTTTTTTTGGACTGTCAACAAATAAATGGAAAAATCATATTTTCCCATAGGAAAATAAGGATCTGAACCAGATCACAGAATCATAGATTTAGAACTGAAAGAGAACTAAAAGACCAACTTTCTTATAGATAAAGAAATAGATGTAGAGGAATGTTAATCAGATTACCCAGAACCACACTATTAATAAATATCTTAGGCAGCATTTGAATCCATATCTTCTTGACCCCAAGTCTAGTACTCTATTTATAGTATAGTAGATAAATATATAAAAATTAAAAAGTCACATGACACAGACAATTTTGTGCTCCTTTTAGCTCTTTTTCTTTTGATTCCTATTCTAGGATATCACAAGCAAATATATCTGGAAAACAGATTAAGTAAGAAAAAGGCACCTAATACATATGACCCCAAGCCAGGATTTCCTGAGAGGCTTTCAAAAACAGGACCTATAAACATTAAGATGTAGCGAAGGGGAGGAATAAGGAGAGCTCTCGGAACTCGCATAGCTTTCTCTGTGAATATATGGATATACAAAGAAATCTCCTAGAAAGATGCAGCAGTGCTTCCAGACCACCTGGGAAAAGGCCTAGAAGCAATTAAATTTAATATTCCACCTGAGCCCAGCACCATAAGAAAGTGATCTATTTGTTAATGGAGTGACAGTACCAGAAGTTAAAGCTACAATCTAGATTTTCTGCTTTGGGCTTCTGGTTTCACGAAAGCAACCCAAGAAATTGTGCAGTGTAGCACCATCTAGTGATATACCGCTAGCATGACCGTTGTTAATTGTCAGGGTTTATGCTGAGATCATTTCCAAGAAAGAATGGCCGAAACTTTTAATTCTTGCAAAAGATAATACAGTCATGCAGACTTCAGCAGGAGCTCTGTAATCCTTTAAAAAACTCAAATAGAAACTGAGATTTTAAGACCAAAAAGAGTCAGATGTTTTGGCAAGATTCTTATCCCAGATAAAAAGTAAATGGAATGCTCATCAATTATAGATAAAAGACTTTGTTTTGGTGGTATTACTGTGTATGTATAGAAAGATAGCATGGCTGTTCTTATATAGATGCCGACTTATTAAATCAACTTTATTAGATAAAAGATTTTTTGAGAACCTGCTATGTGCTGAGCAATGGTCGAGACATTTGGGAAGATAGAAAACTTAACTTACAATCCCTCTCCTAGAGCTCATAGAAAAGTGAAGGAATATGGGGGGAAAGTGTCATATAAAACAGTGCATAAGTATACAAGAGCCATACAAATAAAATTATTTTTGGGATCCAAAATGGACAGAAGACATTGTCTACTGGTAAAATAAGGGGAGGCTTCATAAAGGATCAGATCATTGATTAGAAATGTAGTGTAAGAGAGGTAACAGACTTGGCCAGGATCACACAGCTAGTGTGTTAGGTGGGATTTGAATCCAGATCTTCTTGATTCTCATTCCAGTGCCCTATCTACTAGGCTAATACCTGAGTCATAATCTCTGTTGGAGAGAAACCCAACAGGAAAAAAAAAAAAAAAAAAGGGTAAGGCAATATTCAAGCCATAGGGAGCTATTAGGAACAAAGACAGAGAAGACATAAATTGGAGTATATATGGAAGAAATAGCAAGTTGTCCAGTTTGGTTGAAATGTAGAGCCCAGAAAGAGATAAGGTTTGGACAGTATAATGGCAGCGATTTTAGCTGGCCTTGAATATTAATCTAAAGCATAACAACAACTACTTAGATGACATTAATCATTGATTATGCCCAAGTACTAGGGGCTAGGAATGCAAAGATGGAAAGCATATTTGCTGCCCTGAAACCTTGCCTGCACTCTAGTAGAGAAGATTCATGTTGTCAAATGTATGGCACTTTGTGTGATAGAACAAAGAAGAGATTCAAACAGAATGATCTAGGATCATCTGAAGAAGGGGATTTCAATATGCATAAGTAAGAAAGAAGCATATTCCTGAAGGTAAGGCACAAAATAAGATCAGAGAGTGAATGACAAGTTTCTGTCACGATATATATAAAGTATAGGAGTGAATGAATGAATTAAAAGTACTATGGTAAGAATTAAGAAGCTTCTTGAGGGAAGAAGAAGAGATTATAAAAACTGGCTTGAAGTTTAACATTAAAAAAAAAGACTTTGGCAACTAATCCTATTACTTCCCGGCAAATTAAGTGGAGAAGATATGGAAGCCGTGTCAGATTTTATATTCTTGAGCTCAAAGATCATTGCAGATGGCAAATATAGTCATGATATTTAAAGATATTTGCTCTTTAGAAGGAAAGTTATGGCAAATCTGGACAGCATAATAAAAATCAAAGATATCATCTTGCTGGCAAAGGTCCTTAGAATCAAAGCTTTGTTTTTTTCAGTAGCAACATATGGCTATGAGAATTGGACTATAAGGAAAACTGAGCACCCAGAATCAGCACTTTTGAATTGCTGGAGAAAATTTTTAAGAATTCTTTGAATAGCAAGGAGATCAAATCAGTCAGTAATTAAAGGAAAATTTAGAATATTCACTGACAGTTCAAATATTGAAGCTAAAGCTTAAATACTTTGGCCACATAATGAAAAGACAGGATTCATTAGAAAAAAACCCTGATACTGGGAAAAATTGAAGGCAAAAAGAAAAGGGGTGAAAAAAGTTAAGATGGATAGATAGTGTCATGGAAACAACTAACTTGAACTTATACTTTGAGAAAAGAAAAAGGAATAAAAGAAAAAATGTGGAAATTGAGTCATTGGGATTATTTGTAGAGGATGAGAAATATGGAATAGTCAAAGATGATTCCATAGCCTTGGTCCTGAGTATCAGGAAAGACACTGGTTTCATTAACAAAAACAAGGAATTGGGAGGAAAGGCAGACTTAAGAAAAGATAACCTCCAGACATAGGAATCTGAACTTTACTTGAGAAGTAATCAAGATTCATTGAAAAGATCATGCTTTGCATAGGCTGTCCCTCTTGCCCAACATTTTTGATATTGCTCATAGCATGTTAAAATAATTGAAATGGAAATGGAAAATAAATTGTGGAAGGAAAGAGAAGGCCCGATCCTTTTTTCCATAATGCTGTAGATTGAGAGTAAGGAAATCATAGATTGACTGCATCTGCCACTGGGTTCTTCTGGCTCATAGCAAGAACTGCTGAGTCCCCTTTCATCTGGGATTCCTGCTCCAATTACTTCTCTGCAGGCTTCAGAATGGGCTAGACTGAGATCCTGCTCTGCCACTGGGGCCCAAGCCTTGCTCAGGACACAGCCTAAGTCCATGCTCTCTTCTCACCCTGAAATGGTACCTCTAAGCTCTAGCCCCCTCCTCAGTCCATCCTGGATCTATGACCTGGAACTGGAGATGAGCAACCAAACTGCCTTGAAGTGCCCTAATAGAGAGAATCAGAATACTGGGCCTGCAATCAGGAATACCAGCCATCAAACCTAGCCTCAGATACTTACAAGATACTTATATGATACTTATATGATCCTGAGCAAGTCACTTAACCTCTGTTTACCTCAGTTTCCTCAACTGTAAATTAGTGACAACAATAACATCTAGCTCCCAAGATTAGGATGAAGATTAAATCGTATCATATTCCTAAAAAGTACTTAGGATAGTTCTGCATTTCCATGCTTCCCTCTCAGGATCTAGAGACCTCTCTGTCTCTCTTTGCCAACCCAGACTGGTAAAATGACTCCCAGTGATTTTCCTTCTTGAATGACATGATGAAGACTTCCTTTGGTATTATTCCCTAGATCGATGTGAGGAGAAACTAAGACACTATAGGTCTTTCTCTCTTCTGCTATTTTGGCTCTCCCTCCCAACTTCTGAAACAGAAAAAGAGTAAGCTTGTCCATCTCCAGCCACTCGGTACTGAGATATGCTGTGCATGGAGCACTAACAACCAAGCAGTACCCTCTAAGGCACCATGAGACGCTTACAAGGGAAGGACCTGCGTGGCCATCGTTGTGACGCAAATTGCTCCCATCTGTCTGCTTTCTTGCTCTCAGTTTGACCTATCAGATCACACACTAGTCATCTGCATTGAATCCTAATCTCAGACCAGTCCCAAAATATGTCTCCTAAACCTCAGGCCTATACACTTAACTGCTCTCACTCTGAGCATTCACCTAGGACAAAATCCAGCTGCTGACTGCAACCATTCTGCCAGCCAACACCTTTGCCAGCCTCCAGCTCCTCAGAGACGTACCCATGGCATCTATACCAATACCCTGGCTATTACCTAAGCCCCCTAAATACCACCATTCACACTGCATTCACTTGCAGCATAGCCTACAATGGCACAAAAGTGGCAGACAGAAGAAAATCCCTCCTAAGAAAGCAATAGTTGCCTTCTTCTCTCAACCCCACAGCTACCCAAGTTGCTGACAGAGCCTTCCTTTCTGGATTCAGAGGAAGCAAAACAGTCTTGCCCATGTTCCCATCATTCCCTTTGTTTTGGGGGATGAATCAACAACGGTTAAGCTGACTCTTGCTTCACAATACCTTTATATGTTTGTTAGTCCTAAGCCAAACAGAGAGCACAGGACTGCATTCACAAGTTCTCAAGAACTGAGGGATATCTGTAGATTTGAAATAAAATGTTGTGAAGTGGTTAAGATGGGATGAGAGAGATATAATAGGAAGGTGATAGAGAGAGAATTTGAATGGTAGAGAATATGGATAACATTGAAAGGAGAAAAGAAAGAAGAATCAGAAGATTGTAAATGAGAGAAAAGTCACTATTGTTCCCATCCTCTGTTGTGAACTCTCCCTACTCCCCACCTCCTTTGTCAGTCTGGTGAAACAGTATGGATGCTGCAGAAGCAAAAGTTGGGCTGTGATGCAATGAGAAAAGCACTAAAATGGCATTTAGAAGAGCCTAAGTCCTATTATATTTGCCAGCTGACTAGGTGATATACCTCAAAAATTGAACTTGGAATCAGGTAGATCTGAATTCAAATTCAGCTGTAGTCACTTACTAGTTAGATCATTCTGGGCAAAATCATTTAATTCCCATCAGCCTCAGTTCCTTCATCCTTAAAAGGTGAATAATTACAGTGCTTACCACATGGGATGAAAATAAAATACTATGTGTAAAACACTTTGTAAATTATAAAGTGCTATTTAAATATTAGACAGTAGTAGTAGTAGTAGTAGTAGTAGTAGTAGTAGTAGTAGTAGTAGTAGTAGTAGTAGTAGTCTCCATTCATTTTCTACTGCTCTGTATCACCTTCCTCAAATAAATCATTTCACTGATCTAGTCCCCAGTTTTGTCATTTGTTCATCTGCTTCTAATCTGAAACTGTAAAATTTTGAGTTGGCTGAAAGCCACCTGGCTTTCTATGTTTCCCCTGAGAGTTGGATCCAACCCAAATATACTAGTATAGGACCATTCAAAAACCATCTGAAATATACTTATAAGAACTTAGACTAGCATCATTTCACTGGTCAAGAGGATAGTGAGCAGAACATGGTCTTGTTGAAACAGAGAAAAGAAGTGAACGTGTAGTATTTTTATACTACATTTGGGACATTACTAGCAATTGCCTTTGTTCTAAAATTGGCTTTATTTTGGTAGGTGGCCATAGAGAAAGATGTTTCTCATGCTTGAAATGTTCTTCCTTCTCATTACCACCTTCTGAATTCCTTGACTTCCTTCAAGAGTCAGCTGAAATCCCAGGTTATGTAGGAGACTATTCTTTGCCCCCATTGCTTCCTGTCCCCTGTCAATACACCATGCCAGTGCTTTCCTTCTATAATTGCCTTCTGTTTACAGTATTTATAAATATTTATACATTGTTTTCGCCATTAGAATGAGTTTTTTGAAAGTAGGAGCTATGCTTCTACATTTCTTTATAGGCCCTTCTCCTAATAATTAGCAAAGTGTATAGTGTTCAGTTAGTATTTAATAAAAGTTTAATTATTTTTGACTGATAAGGATATGCATTGTGAGGGGAGTTGGATATATTTGTTGGGGTTATGTAGGGAGATCTTCTAGGGGCATATATCTATAAAGGATCTTGGAGTCTTAATTCTATATGAGAAGCTATAAAGGAGATGTCACAAAAATCATGTCACTTTGTACATATCAGGAACTTTGCAATCTCCCCCATCACTCTTGTTTGCCAGTAAATATTAAAAGTACAAAAAAAATATTAAAAGTACCTTGAACCCACAGCAACCCAGGGCTCTCTCCATTTCATTCAGCTGAGATATGTTCCAGATTTCCACTTTCATCAATAGAAAGTGATGGGTCTGACAGTAGTAACCAAAGTTATATTACATGAAATATGCAGCACTGTCAAGTAGCCTAAATTTTGCCAACAACTCTTGCCTTATTAGTCTTTTCAGGTTGTTTTTTTTTTAACTGGCATTTAAAAATAAATTTGATTTCTTTTTGTTTTTGATATTTCTAACAATTACTGATGTATTCCTCCTCCCCCTTCTCCCAAAGAGGCATCCCTTATAATAAAAAATAAAGATTAAATAAAGAACAGTTCAGCAAAACTAACCAAACACACTGAAATTGTTTGACAGTATCTACAGTATTCAGTAGCCATAGTTCTCCATCTCTTGAAAGAATGTTGGGAAGTACCTTCTTTTACTTTCCTTTGGGGACAAGCTTGGTCCATTATTTTGCTGTTGTTATTTCCTTCTATTCATATTACTGTTCTTGTGCATTTTATTTTCTTGTTTTTTCTTGTTTCATCTCTCAGTAGTTCATATTCATCTAGCCATTCATCATAGTTATTATTTTTTATAACACAGTAATGGTCCTTTGCATTCATGGACCACTTCTTTAGCCTTTCCCTAATTCATGGGAACTGCCTCTATTTCCAATTCTTTGCAACTACAGAATCTGCTACTATAAATCTCTTGGAGATCTTTATATATGAGAATCTTTAATTTTTATCATTTACTTCCTTCGTCTTGATTCGAGGGATATGGATATTTTAGTCATATTCTACTTATTCCAATTTGCTGTACAGAATAATTGGACCAGACCACAGTTCCAAAGACAATATATTAATGTATTTATGTCAAAATATATTTATTTTTGATAAGGATTTATCTAAGCATGTTTAGCAACAAAATGGATTACACCACCTTGTAATCATCAAAAAGCTACCATACATTCTACCCTGAAACATCTAATTGATCAATTAAACTATTGAAGTCTGAAAGACCTGAGTTAAAATTCAGCCTTAGATACTTGCTAACTGTGTGACTTTGAGCAAGCCATTTACCATCTCAGCCTCCTTAAATCACCTGTAAAGTGGGCATAATAACAGCACCTATCTCTCAGGGTTGCTATGAAGATAAAATGAAATACTATTTGGGAGGTACTTTGCAAACTTTAAGGCATTATATAAATTGTAATTATTATTATTAATGTTTGGAAATAGGATGTTTTGGAAAACAGGGTATTGTAATATAATTGGGAAATATTTAACAAAATAAATGAAAATACAATAAAACATAGATAATGTAATAGGAAGTTTTCAAAATCAATATGTACCCACAAGGATTCTTATCTACAGTTTAGTGTCCCTGTTTCTATTTGAATTTGAGACCACGTTGTAAATAATAGGAAGTCACTAGAATTGGTTGAGCAGGAGTTGATACGATTAGACTTAAACTTAAAAAAAAAAATTACTTTGACAGGTGAGTAGAGTGGAAAGATATTTGAATCAGGGAGATAAAATCACTAGCCTTGTGTTTGAGTCTTGATACTACCATTTAATGGATGACTTTGAATATGTCACCCACTCCTTCTGCATCTAGAAAATGTGGGTATTAATACCTATACTGTTTACCTTATAAAGTGATTGCTATGAAGGCCAAGTGAAATAGTAAGAAAAGACAATGCCCTGTAATAAGGCACTATATTAATGTGAATCATCCTTTTCTTCAGTATTGTCATCAATTAGAATCTCATACTCTTAGAAGTATGTGGAGGATGTTTTGAGTATAATTTGTGGAATACCAGGAGGCCTTTTAATCAGGAATATCCTTTATGTCAGTGAGACTGTATTTCAACTATTTGAGTACTTCCTCCAAAGATACCAAACTCTCTCACCTTTTCAGCTTTAGCAATTCTTAGCTATGTTCTCTAGTAAATGCTCCCTAGAGGATCATCACATGGTGCTAGAGGACTGCCTCCCGGTTTTGAGCATTCCATGGGTAGCCGTATGCTCTCAGGTTGTCCATCGCCTTTTTCTCATCCTATACTTCCTGAGCAAAATCTTTTTTACCATTTTATTGCCTTCAAGTAGTCATTGGCAATAGGCTACAGTTCATCATACCCATAATGCTGATTTAATATTCCTTTTTAATATTCCTTTAAAATGAGTCATTCCTCTAGGACTTGAAAACAAGTGTCCAATAAGTGTCCAATTTTAATATAATTACCCTATGAAATAAGATAATACAATACCTCAAGGCAGGAATCCTTAACTTTTAAGTATTATAGACCCCTTTGGCAGTCCAATGAAGTCTATTGATCCCTTCTCAGAATAATGTTTTTAAATTAATAAAATAAAATACATAGAATTACAAAGGAAGTCAATTATATTGAAGCCCCAAGCTTATAGACTTCAGATTAAGAATCCCTGCCTTAACGCCTTATAGGCTAACACAGAAGAAGAAGAAGAAGAAGAAGAAGAAGAAGAAGAAGAAGAAGAAGAAGAAGAAGAAGAAGAAGAAGAAGAAGAAGAAGAAGAAGAAGAAGAAGAAGAAGAAGAAGAAGAAGAAGAAGAAGAAGAAGAAGAAGAAGAAGAAGAAGAAGAAGAAGAAGAAGAAGAAGAAGAAGAAGAAGAAGAAGAAGAAGAAGAAGAAGAAGAAGAAGAAGAAGAAGAAGAAGAAGAAGAAGAAGAAGAAGAAGAAGAAGAAGAAGAAGGAGAAGAAATGGGAGAAGGAGAAGGAGAAGAAGAAGGAGAAGAAATGGGAGAAGGAGAAGGAGAAGAAGAAGGAGGAGGAGGAGGAGGAGGAGGAGGAGGAGGAGGAGGAAGAGGAGGAGAAGGAGAAGGAGAAGGAGAAGGAGAAGGAGAAGGAGAAGAAGAAGAAAAGGGAGAAGGAGAAGGAGAAGAAGAAGAAGAAGAAGAAGAAGAAGAAGAAGAAGAAGAAGAAGAAGAAGAAGAAGAAGAAGAAGAAGAAGAAGAAGAAGAAGAAGAAGAAGAAGAAGAAGAAGAAGAAGAAGAAGAAGAAGAAGAAGAAGAAGAATTAGTTTAATAAATTAGATCAAGGACTTGAGTAATAGAACACAGGATAGCTCGAGGACCTGTTTATTTTAGTACTGAGAAAAGAGATAGCAATATGGAAAGAAAAGGAAGATGACATTTAGGCACAGTTAGATGATTCATAGTTCTACCTAAGTCAAGCCCTGAGTTAGAAGTAAAATAATTTATAATTTGAACAAGCATTTATCAAGTAGCTATTATTCAGGAGACATTGCTCTAGGTTCTAGGGCTGCAGGGATATATTGGACAGCAACCTACTCTGTAGAACCTTGAATTCTTAACATGTATATTTCAAATACACAAATAATTGTGATATAAAGTGACTAAGGTAAATGCAAAAAAAATCTTGGAAACCCACCATGAGGAATTTAAGGAGAAATATTTTTCATCTGGAGAGACTTTACAAAAGAAGCAATATCTATATTGGATCTTGAAAGAATATGAGAACTTTTAAAGGCAGATAATTTCTTTCAGGTATGTCACTAAAGATATGTTGATAAAAAAGGGAAGAATAAGAAAAGGGAACAGAAAGTAGTCCATTTTGGCTAAAAGTATGAAGTAGAATTGCGTCAGAGAAGGTTGAAGAGGTAGGCTACAACTGTAGCTCTCATCCTGTGTTTTGGATCACCACTCCCATTACTTCCTTTAACAGTCTAGTGAAACCTATGAACCTTTTTGCTGAATAAAGTCATTTTTTTCATCTTCAAGTATCAAAGCTTTACTCCAATTATATGCTTTAATGTTTAATTTCTAGAATAACACACATTTCTATAACATAGCAGAATGAAAAATGATTGCACGTGAAACTGCAGATATTTTTTGTGTATAACTTGCTATTTCTTTTAAATATGTAATACAGTTATCAGGTAACATCTTTTCCCCCCTTTTTTTCTTCCCCACTTCTTCTCACTCTAGAGAAGGCTACAATTAGACACAAACACACACAAATGTGAAAATCACTGAAAATATCTTTAAAGGCATAAAATAAAATATATAAGATTACAAAGAAAATCAATTATATTGAAATGTATTTTATAAAAATATTTAAGACCCTAAGTTTATGGACCCACTGAAATCTGTCTACAGATCCCTTAGACGCTATATTAAGAACCCCTGGCCATAGCCAGACTCTGTAGATGCTTGAATGCCGAATCATAAATTGTATATTTAATCCTGAAGATAGTGGGGAGCTGTTAAAGATTTTAAGTTCTGTAGAGTTTGCATTTATAGACTGTTTCCTCGTCTCATTTTAAGGGACAAGGGTTTGTGCATTCCCTAGTTTATGACATTATTTATAAAGTGATAGGTAAAAGTGAGTTGTTACCAGGTCAAAGTCCAGTGAGGATAAAGATCATATCTCAAATTTCTATCCCCCTCAATGTCTAGCTCCATCCAAAAAATCTTTTTGTTGTTATTATTGTTGTTCCTCTGCTGTTGCTCGAAAGTGACAGAAGTTGAAAATAGAAAGGATTCCATATCCCCCAAATGAGTGATAAATAAAAAGTGGCATTGGGTGACTGGGAAATCCCCAGTCCTAAAGGTGGATTTTGTGTAAAGAACTGCCTGTAGTTTTCAGTTGCAACCACCAGATGGCATGCTTGTTTATATTTAAGTCTTTAAAAAATAACTACAAGTTGTAGAATTAAAATGAAAGTAATAATGAATTAACAATTCATTAATCATTTATTTAACAAACTTTTATTAAGTGGTCACAAAGAATAGCAAACAGTACTGGGACAGAAGATGGGGATGATAGACTATAAATATAATAATTGCAATAACCCACATTCATCTACTTTCAACAACTCCTAGATTTAACTATATAGGTCCAATTTGAAGGAAAAGAGGTTATAGAGAGGCTTTACAAAAGGAATAATCACGCCATATGTCCTCAATTTGGGCTCAGAAAATACAGGCATATAGATTTTAGAATGTTTTCTTAAAGGGCTTCACAAACAAGCCTTTATTGGGCTGTTTCTATTTATTTATGGGTTATACATTATCTTATATACACAACACAGTGAGGCAGAGAAGTACAAGTCACTTTACATATGAGAAAACTGATCCTGCAAATAGATAAATGATTTGTTCAACGTTAACACATGTATCAAATGACAGGGTGTAGAGCTGGAAGCAGAAGTATGCTGAAAGTTGTTAAATTTTCAATTTTAGCTTTTATACCTGATACGTCTGCATATGGTATAAATCAGAGCTTGATTGCTTTGTTAATTTTTTTGCACTTTTAAAAGTGAAAGGAGGAAATGTCAGTAATATAGACTAAATCTAGAATGTATCATGTGTAGTTTTTGTTGTTGTTATTTTTGTTTGTTTGTTTGTTTGTTTTGGACAACCGATTGTTAAATGTTTACTAGTATGGAAGGACTTTTGAGATCTTCTAGTTAAATTTCTTCATTCATAGATAAAAAAAGTAAGTCCCACGAGTAGAACAATGATTTGCTTATGGTCATACATATAACAAATTCAGGTTCTTTTACTCTAAAACCAGTACTCTTTCAAAGCATAGAAAAAATGATGGATTTGGAGTCAATGTCATATCATTTAGCTCTCATAACCCTCATTTTTCTCATTTTTCATTTTAAAATGAGGGCATTAAAATGAAAATTAATGCCTCTTCCAGCTCTAATTCTATAATCCTTTGATCCTTTAATTTATAACCCAGATTATTCTGCCCTAATACACTGCACATACTTGGTTGTTCAGATTGTTTGTTTGTTTTGTTTTTAGTTCTGTCTAACCTTTTATGAACCTATTTGGGTAAAGATAGTGGACTGGTTTTCCATTTCCATCTCATTTTACAGATGGAGAAACTGAGATACAGGTTAAGTGACTTGCCTAGGGCTACATGGCTAGTAAGTATCAGAGGTTGGATTTGAACTCAGGGATTTGAAGCTTCCTGACTCCAGAAGCTGCTCTATCTACTGTGCCATCTAGCTGCCTTACCTCTCAGGTATCAGACAATAAATAAAGAATAGAATTCAGAAGAGAGAATGGAGAACACTGCTTGTATCATCTTTGCAAAAGGAAAGAATAAAAAATAATAGGATTTTAGGAATTGGAAAGCTAGCCTCCAGTTTCATGTTTTAGGAAGAAAAATCCTCTCATTACCCTGTCAGTGCACATTTTATCATCTGCATGCTTCGTACACAGATAGAGTTAAGAGGGGAGTTTTCATCCTTTTTCTATTTGCTTGCCAGCTTACTCAGCTTTGAAAGCATTCCCCATGGTTCTTCTGGGCTCATTAGTGAATCCTGATGACTCTTTCTAGTATGGATGATAAACAACATGGTAAAAGATGAAAAAGTCTCCTGCCAACAACTGTAACTCTGACAGCCATGAACTGTTCAAACCAGGGTCTTTCCAACCACCTGCCTAGGTGGTAAACTGGCAAATTTTAACTTATAAACGACTGGTGAGTCAAAGTCTTTGCCTCAACAAACAAGCTACTCTAAAAGGTAAACTAACGAAATCAGCAAGTTCCTTATTTTTCAGGATTAAATAAAAACAGTAGATTGTTATTTTCTAAGTATTTGTATTTCTCCTGAGTGAAGGGACAGAAAGGAAAGGAAAGAAATAGTTAATTTTCTTCAGCTTCTCTACAGCAATATTTGGGAGCAGAATTCCACTTTTTCTAGTGCTACTTGATAGAAACTTAAATGCTAATAAGGATTAATGATATGGATGTGAATGTTTTCCCTGAGAAAGAAATGAGAAATACCTTTATGCATTCAATTCATTCAGCAAATATTTATTATGTACCTACTGGTTGGAGGAAAAGAAGTAAGTGCTGGCCACACAGAAATAAAGAAACTACTTATATTAAGGATAATAGCTAGTAGAGATTTACAAAACATATTACCTACATTGCCATCTTCTAATTTCACAATAACCTATATCAATATCTATAAGTTAAAGTTAAAAGTTAAATATTCTGTTATTCCCATTTGGCAGATGAGAAAACTGATCATAGAATCATCATCATCATCATCAATATCATTATCATCAACTTGAAGCTAGAAGAAATGTTGAGTGCTGAGAATTTGGGTGACTTTCTTGTGGTCACACAGCTAGTAAATTGCAGAAGGAATCAAATTTGGGTGTTCATCAGTTAATTATTAGACAGCATTGTCTAAGTTCGGAAGTTTTTAAAGTAGAATTCATGGACTCCTGGAAGTCCCTAAGAGCTTTTTATGTTGTCTATGAAGTCAAAATAATTTCATAATAATACTCAGATATTAATTTGCTTATCAAAATATTCCTCCATTTTTTAATTACAAAGCTATATGAAGCTGAATTTTGATATATCTCAATCAGAACAACACATAACAGGGGCAGCTAGGTGGCGCAATGGATAGAGCACTGGCCTTGAATTCAGGAGGACCGGTGTTCAAATGTGGTCTCAGACACTTAACACTTCCTAGCTGTGTGACCCTGGGCAAGTCACTTAACCCCAGCCTCAGGGAAAAAAAAAAAAAAAGAAAAAGAAATAAAGAAAGAAAAAAAGAACAACATATAACAGCAAATTGAATGCAAAAACAAATTTGGACAGCTAGGTAGAACAGTGGATAGAGGGTTAGGCTTGGGTTCAAATTTCATTCTCAGAAGCTTATTATTGTTGTTTAGTCATCTAATCATTTCTAACTGGATTACCTGGACCATAACTTGCCAATCTGGGGTTTTTTCTGTCAAAAAAAGCTGGAATGATTTGTTATTTTCTTCTCCAGTAGATTAAAACAAACAAGATTAAATGGTTTGCCCAGGATCCCACAACTAGTAAGGATCTGAGGTCAAATTTGAACTTGTCTTCCTGTTCAGGCTCAGCACTCTATCATTTAGAACTCTGCCTGCCTCACTTTCCTTAAATGTAAAAAAAAAAAAAAAATGAGGCTACTAATAACATCTACTCAGAGTTGTTGTGAGGATCAAATGAGATATAAATATAAAACACATAGCATAGTTTTGGGGATAGTAAATGCTATATAAATGTTAGCAATAGTTATTATTAGCAAATCCAACTGGCTTTATTAAGCCAGATATTAGAGATTTGGAAAAAAAAAAGGGTAAAATAATGCTACTCTTCTCACTATTTTTGTTTTGTAAAATAATTTTTATTTTTAAAATACATTCTTATTTATTATATATTCTTCTCTTATATATTTATTAGATATCACATCTTATTATATTATATATTTTGTAATTTTATTATTTGTTAGTTTTATATTTTATCATATTTATTATGTTACATATTATAATATGCATATATTTATTATATTGCATTGTAATATAGCATGTAATATTTTATTATATATTTATAAAATGCATTAACATATAACAAATATATTATTTTTATGAAATAAATATTTTTAAATTCTATCAGCTTTGATTCTAAATTATAAAACAGCAAATACTGGTAGATGTGATCCTTATAAAAAATTTTGGGATCCCCAATAGTTTTCAAATATTTAAACGAGTCCTGAGAACAAAAACTTTGAGAATCACTGCTTTAGGGGATAGAAGGTTGAACTCAAAGTTAGGAAGACCTGGTATGACATCCTATTTCAGGCATATGCATGCTCTATAACCTTGGGCAAGCAACTTAACTTCTCTGGGCCTCAGTTCCCTCATCTTATAGAATGAAGAGATTGGACTTAATCACTTCCAAGATTCCTTTTAGCTCAAAATTAATGATCACATTATCTTATGTTCCTCTGAAAAAAAAAGGCATTTACTGAGTGCTTGCCATGTGCCAGATCTGCGCTAAGCAGAGACGTTTCAAGCAAGTAGAGGCGATTTGGAAAGTTTTCCTGCAGAAGGTTAAGACAGGAGCTGAATCTTGAAAGAAATCTTGAAGTAGGAGAGAGGAAGCCGAGAATTAGGGGACAATCAGTGCAAAGGATTGACATGGAAGATGGAACACTATTTTTGAGTAATTTCAAGCATCCCAAAATACAAAGAAGGAAGTACAATGTAAGAAGGTTGGAAAGTAGAAAGATGCCAGGATAACAAGAACTTTTAAGTGCTACATAGATGAGTTTGTATTTGATCCTGGCACCCATGGGTTGGGGAAGGGGAGAGATATGTTTAGACTTACACTTAAGAAAAATCACTTTGTCAGTAGAATAGAGGATGAACTGGAGTGTTCAAGCAGGGAGACTTGTTGGAGAACCAGTTCAATACTCCAGATGAAAGGTGATGAAGACCTTAGCCAAAGTGGTAACCATGAGTAGAGAGAATGTGACAGATATTTTAAAAGTAGACTTGGCAAGATTTGGTAATGTATTGTATATGTGGGATGAATTAGAGGAAGGATTTGACGATGAGACCAGGCTGTGAGCCTAGATTACCCTTAAAAGTGAAAAGGAATCTAGGAAAACAGTTTTTGAGGGAAATGTGTTGGACATTGCCAATTTGAAGTGCTTATGGGAGATTCAGTTTGAATGTCTAAGAGGTCTTTGGTGATGTAAAACTATAACTCAGGAGAAAGTTTAAGCATAGATTTATAGTTTGGAGTTATTTACATGGAGATGATAATTATATCCATGGCAGCTAATAAGATCATAATAAGATAGTATAAAGAGAAAAGAAAAGAGGAACCAAACAAAATCTTGCAGGAATTGGGGATTGGTATCCATGGTTATTGGTTATGAGATAAGTGAAGAATCACTAATAAGACTGAAAAGGAATAGTCAGACAAATAACACTATCAACATCATTTGCTCCTGTGTGTGTATATAATATTTAAATTTAAAATTTGCAAAATGCATCACAAATGTTATCCTAGTTTATTTTCATGAAAATCTTGGGAGATAGGTACTATTATTGTTTCCACTTTACAAATGAGGAGACAGACTAACAGAGTTTAAGTGATTTGCTACAAGTAACACATTTAGTGAGTATTCGAAATCACATTTGAATTCAAGTCTTCCTGACTCCAGGTGTGGAGTCCTATCCAAAGTACCAGATAACTGCTAAGTTGACTAATGGTATCAAATGTGAGAATCAAGTGCTATTTAAGATTAATTTCTTCATGGTCACCAGAGTTGGATTATACTGAACATGGATCTGAGAAGGCCTAAGGTACAGATTTCAACCTGTACCTTATATGTACATACACCCCCACACTATAAATATATACATATGCAAGTGTGTGCATACACATATATGCACACACATGCATGTATATGCACCTATGTTACATACATGTACATGTGTATATGTATGTATCCACCAGAAATCCACAATTAAAAGGTAAAGGGAGACACCACTATGCAAAACCAGCATTTCCTAGTCAATCACTGTGATTTAAGTATCAGACTCTCCCATGTAAGGAAGGTGTAGGGGTCTGAAGAGGCCACAGGTATGATAAAAGTAGCTGTTATGGATGTGTTTTAGCTTGCAGCTCAGTATTATTACAGGGTAAAACAGATGATTCAGTCCTGAATGACCAACAGAATGAGCTCAAAACTTCCCAGTAAGGAGATCCTGTTCATTCTTTGGTGCTACTTCCTTGCCAAATCATACAGGAAATTTTCTCATGCAGTTAACTGTTGATAATAGTAACAATAACAACTGTTGGCATTTATATAGGCTGTAAGGTATGCAAAATGCTTTACATATGGTGTTTCATATCCACCTCATTTGATCTCATTTGGATTGATCTGATGTCCATTTTCTTCCTTTTCTTTAAGGCCCTCCAGAACTGAAACTAACTTCATTTCTTCCTCCTCCCTTGAGATATCACTTGTATTTTGCTCTGACTTTCCTTGTAAAATGATTAGAGAATGTGGCCAGAATTCTATTTTGATCCCTGTGGATTTAGATATTTACACCCCAATTACTGTGCTCTGAGAATTAAAGAGATCTTAAAAAAAAAAACATAAATTATTTTAACACACCACTTAACAACCTTTTTTCTCTTTGAAATCTAAGTAGAAAATATCATAGTCTTGGCATGTAGGTATCCTAAGGGGTCCTATTCTGTCATTGATGATAACACTAAGGGATTATGGGTAACTGCTGTGAACCCTCTATCCCAGAGGAAAACTAATCACTAAAAAAAGCTTTAGCTTCAGGGACATACCTCTTTTAAAGTTGCAAACTCTCATAAGAAAAGGTAACATTGAGATCTTCATCAGCATAGCTTTCATTTTTGCTGCAATCAAAGGTTAATTATAAAAGATGGCTGAGGCCTTAGCTCTGTTTAAAAATGAATCTGTGAGCCCCTACCCCCTGCCAATAAACAAAAGATTTGCATGCCCATAGAAAGAAGCAGCTTTTGTTTTTCCAATATTTGCTGGGAACCTGAGGAAAGGAAGGGAAGAATGAGACAGTTCTATATCCCTTCATGGAAAGGTTTTCCTCCTTCACTTCACACACACCTTCCTGCTGGGACCCGTTTCATATATCAAATTTGCCTAAAAGAAGAAGCACTTGGTTTCCAGGTTCCATGTTTTTCCTTCTTTTTAATGATTTCTGAAGCATCCTTCCATGTGACCAAAATTTAATACCTCTTTTCATTTGTTTGTCTTTTTTTCTCTCCTCTAGCGGTCATCCCTCTCACCGACTCTGAACACAAATTACTACCTTTGCACTTTGCAGTTGATCCTGGGAAGGACTGGGAATGGGGAAAAGATGACAATGATAACGCCAGATTAGCCAAGTAAGAGACTCACCCTTTCCCCCCATCCCTATCCAAAAATACTTCCTTCCCATTCACATCTCCCTCAGTCTAACACTAAAGGGAAAGAGGAAAGTGAGTGATGTGGAGAGTAATTTTTGGTGGGAAGAGGGTAAAGGCCCATTCCTGTCTATTCTAAGAGGAGGCAAGTGAGTGATTGCAATTCTTTTTTTTTTCCCCTCAATAGTATCGTACTTTTCCAAATGCATGCAAAGATTGTTTTCAACATTCATTTTTGTAAGATTTTTGTGTTCCAAGATTTTTCTCCTCCCTCTTCTCTCATCCCCAAGACAGCAAGTTATACATGTACAATCCTTTTAAACATATTTTCATATTTGTGACTAAATTCTTGGGAAATGTGTAGGATGTCAGACCATTTTCTTCTAACAGGCAGAAAGCATTGGGTTGGGAAATGTAACTCTGTGTGTGTGTGTGTATGTGTGTGTGTATGTGATTAATTTGAGTTGAGCATCTGACATGTTTAAAACTCGTATGTATTTTGTTTTATTTTTTCCAAACTCCTCAGTTTGATACTGTCTCTAGAAGCCAAGCTGAACCTTCTGCACAGCTACATGAATGTCACTTGGATCCGCATCCCCTCTGAAACCCGGGTAAGCCTTCCCTCTCTAGGCAGAAACACTCTCTGAGATTCTGAGTCAGAAGCAAAATGCTTGATGATATGAAAATGAAATGCAGAACAAAACACATCTTGCCAGGGCTCCATTGCTCCCTCAGCTTCTTTCCCTGATGATTGTCCTCTCCTAGTCTGGACTTGTCCTTCCCAAGAAAACTTCCCTATAGTGCCCTCTTTCAGAAACCCTCTTGTTAGGAAAGAGATTAACAGTTCTCCTCCACGTTTCAATCTTCCCTTAGGGACTTCTCACCCTTATCCCTTCCCAGCTAATTTCATCCTCTCACTAGAGGTTATAAGAGGAGGAAAGAAGAGCTGCATTTTTTTTCTAATGAATGGAAGATT
The DNA here is from genome assembly GCF_048593235.1 of Sminthopsis crassicaudata. NCBI lineage: Eukaryota > Metazoa > Chordata > Mammalia > Dasyuromorphia > Dasyuridae > Sminthopsis > Sminthopsis crassicaudata. The sequence goes on from NC_133618.1 coordinate 547,932,284, forward strand.
AAAAAAAATAAGTGTATAACAAAGATGCCATCTGTCTTTTTGTCTTGTTTTCCTGGGAGTGGAGCATGAATTAGGTCACATAGTCCCTGCTTTTGTGTGTGTGTATATGTATGTGTGTTTATTTACAAACATATGAGGGGAAAGAGACTAGTTTTCTTTATTTTTTTAAATATAAAGAAAAGACAGGAAAAACATGCTTGCTCAGAAAACAGGCTTTAGACAAGTCACAACGGAGAGATATATCTCTGCCAAGATCAGAACGTGCTGTGCTCCCTTGTAGAAGAATTAATTATAAGCTTTTGTGTGTTTGTGTGAATGGGGGATGGAAGGAGGTTGAGAGGGCAGGAATAAAAGACAAATTCTAGGAATTTCCTCCTTCTCCCAGTAGGTGGCATTTTCTTCCCAGATGTAAAAATTAGCCTAGCCAGATCACTGGTCTAGGGGAAAAATAGGCATCTGAGCTAAAGGAGTAAAAGTATGGCTTTGAGGAAGTAATCCCAATGAGAGTTGGCCCATTTTAGAGTTGGGGCCTTCATGTCAACCTTGCCTTGACAATTATTAGTGCCATTCATTATAAGGATCTGTCTTATTCATCATTTTATAATTTAATTAGGGGGGAGAACATTGGATGTGTTTTTAAAGCAGCTTGGTTTGGTATAGTAGAAAGTAAGGGAAATGAAGTGGGAGTCCTGTAGCTTCTAGCTACAAGTCTTATTTCCGGACCTCATCATGAAAATGAGGGAGTCAGATTAAATCATTTCTGTGGTTCTTTAAAATGTGTTTTAGACACTCATCTTTTCCATCAGTCAATCCCCTCAGATTACAATCTGTTTGTTCTCTCCTATCTCCAACTTGGTTTACTGTAAGTGCCCACGGTAGGCTGTTTTGGCTTCATCCCAGCAAGGCAGAGCTCAGAGGCAGAAGTCTTGTGTCGTGAGGATGAGGAGAGTTTAATCTAAAATTGTAGGTTAGACTCAATGCTCCGACTCCATGTGCCATACTGCCCAGAAAAGCTGGCTTTCCTTCTTCATGCAATGCATGCATTGGCCCCTAGACAAGACTTCTCTTTTCATAAACCAACAAAAGTGTGAAGGAGGCAAGGTACTGCCATGGCTTGAGCATGCTACTGAGTCATTTCAGTTGGGTCCTATTCTTTGTGACCCAACTTGGGGTTTTCTTGGCAAAGATACTGGAATGATCCTCCATTTTCCTCTCCAGACCATCTAAGTGTCAGTAAATGGAGGCTAATAATTTGTTGCCCAGGGTCATGTACCTAGTAAGAGTCTGAGGCCAGATTTGAACTCAGAAAGATGAGCCTTCTTGACTCCAGGCCAAGCATTCTATGCATTATGGAACTATTTAGCTGTCCTGCCTAGCTCCTTGAGTATAGTCCACTGGAAAGAAAGTTAGGTTTAGAGTCACAATATTAAGACTGATATCTTGTTTTGGCTATTTAACACCTATGTAAACAACTAAAAAATAAAAACATAAAACTAAGCCTCCATTTTTTCATCTATAAAATGAAAATGTTGAACTGTTTGAACTTTAAGGTACTTATCCAGCTCTACATCTCTAGTCAGAGGAGAAATGGGCCTATCTTCCAACACTTTCAAGCCTTGTTCTGAAATGGTCCAGGTGGAAACTCTCAGGTGAAAGTCTTTCAGTGAGCAGTGGATGAAGCCAGTGACTTGCCCTTAACTTGTTTTATCACAATAAAACTAGTCTTTTTTATTTCTTCACTCTTCAAGACCCTCCTACCTCCCCTACTGAAACCTTAGCATTTCTTCTCCACGAGTTTTTCTGGGTTATGGAATAGATCCTGTGACCCTGACCCTCAAAGTCCTTTATTTATCCCATTCCGTGGATAGTGTTGAATTTGGAATTGAGATGACTTAGATTCAAATCCTCCTGCACCATTTCCAAGCTGTGTGACCCAGAGGACCCTGTTTCTTCAGCTGTAAAAGAGCTAATAATAATGATAACGCCTACCTCAACATAAAGAACTTATATAAAGTTATTTGCTAGCTTTAAAGCACTATATGTTAGCTATTATTATGGCAATTAATAATTGAATCTTTAATCAGATGCTAGTTTAAGGTGCCATATTTCCCAGAAGTAAATAATAAAGGACACTGAAAGATTAAAAGCCAATTATTGAACCAAAGGAGTAAATCTCTAATAATAAAATTTCTATAATGAGAAGATGAAAACTAATTTTTGTGTGGGAATTTTTACTAGGATTTTCACCTTTAAACTACATCTCCTCAGCTCTTTTAAATTAGTCCTAAGAATATACTTTATATTGAGGGGGAGAAGGGTATTTCACAATGTTCTTCTACTTGCAGTTATTCGTCCCTCACTAGTCTCCTACCCAATCTCTAGTTATTGAAAACTTTCCCATCTTCCTAGACCTAACTTCATAAAGCCTGTTTTGATAACACTTACCAATCCGCTTACTGATACTTTTCCTGTATTAGTTATGTCTTCTCTCCCCAGCTAAATTATAAGTACTTTGAGGACAAAAAATACAGCTTTTTTAGCTTCTTGCTACTCTATTGACTTGCCCACCAAGAGAGTACTGAGGTGCTCAAGAAACTTTTTGTTGGATACATGGATGGATGGATTCCAAATGAGTGATAGGTGGTTGAAGTTAGGAGATCTGAATTCAAATCTTGAGTGCTAATGACTACCTCTGACTGTACAAATAATTTCCCTTCTCTGGTCTTCAGTTTCTTCATTTGTAAAATGGGATTATGTGTTGCAGGTGGGGGGGGGGTTGATTTGAATGACATCTGAGGTCCTTTTCAGTCCTAATTCTACAACCCTATGAACCTGCATTTAGAATGATGCTGTTTTCTTGTTTAGTCTTGTGGGGGATGTGGGATGGGGGACAAAGACAAGAAGGAAATAGTCTGAACTTTTAAAACCTAACATGATTATTATTGGCCTAAGATTGAATTGGCCTATTGATCGAGTTCCCTTAAGTGTGACAGAATCAGGAAGGGGTGTTTAGGGGGAGGAGGATTCATGTTTTGATACAGTGATTACCCTCCAAAGGCTTGGTCACCCAAGGATCACTATTACAGATGCAGCTCCTTTGCCCCACCCCATCCCCCCTAAAAAAGCCCAAGTTTTCTGTGTTTCTAGGCAACCTTCTCTATGATTTCACTTTAGAAAGAAAAGAAGAAAAAAAAGCCCAAGCTCCATTTTCAGAAATGTCGTCAGATGGCAACAATCCTGCTAATTTAACATGCAGATTATAGGGTCTCTACAATGCATTAGTATAAACGCCTTCGGTCATGCCTTTTAAAAACCCTGTTCATTATTGCTGCTGAATAGATCATGTTTCTGTCCCTCCAGATTTTCCTCCAAGCACTTCATGTCCTTGTGCACAAAAAAAAAAAAAAAAAAAAAAAAAAAAAGGCTAATTAAACAGTACACAGAGACAAGTCAGAGTGCGGCTTAAAGGTCAAAGTCACAGTGAGATCGGGAGACATTCTGTTATTGTTTTGGGGCTTTTTTTTTTAAGGTTAACTATTTCCTTAACAACAGTCTCTCTCGGATCTCACTTATTCCCACTTTTCCGTTTAGGCTCCTCTGGCCCAGCCCGAGTCTCCCACGGCCTCCGCGGGGGAGGATGTGCAGTCTCTGGCGGACTCCATGGACTCAGACCGAGATTCCATCTGCAGTAATTCCAATAGCAATAACGGCAAGAACGGGAAGGAGAAGGAGAAGGACAAGCAGAGGAAAGAGAAGGACAAGAACAGGACCGATTCTGTGGCCAATAAGCTGGGCAGTCTCAGCAAGACGCTGGGAATCAAGCTGAAAAAGAACATGGGAGGCCTGGGGGGGCTGGTCCACGGGAAGATGGGGCGTGCCAACTCGGGGAACGGCAAAAACGGCGAGGGGGCGGACCGAGGCAAGGAGAAGAAGGCCAAGTCCCGGAAGGGCAGTAAGGAGGAGTCGGGCCAGTCGGCCAGCACGTCGCCCTCGGATAAGAACACCCCGTCGCCCAGCGACAAGGCCAGCGTGTCTCCCGTGGAGAAGGGCGCCAGGGCCCCGGCCGACAAGCAGTCGGACCCGTGGAAGTACAGCACCGACGTGAAGCTGAGCCTTAACATCCTGCGGGCCGCCATGCAGGGCGAGCGGAAGTTCATCTTCGCGGGCCTCCTGCTGACCAGCCACCGGCACCAGTTCCACGAGGAAATGATCGGCTACTACCTGAGCAGCGCGCAGGAGCGCTTCAACGCCGAGCAGGAGCAGAAGCGCAAGGAGGCCGAGAAGAAGGCCTCCTGCCGGAAGCTGGAGGCCGAGGCCTTCCCCAAGGAGAAGCTGGAATCGTCCCCTCAGGACCGCGCCTCGCCAGTCTTGCCTCAAAGCCATACAACGCAACTCGTTTTAAAATTTAAGGACCGCACTAGTCCCACCCCGGGGTCCTTTTCTTCCCCCAGCAACAGCGCCAAAAGGAACGGCCCCACTCCCGTCTCCGCCCACTATAGCCATACGCCCCCCGTCCAGAGGCAAAGCGTGATCCACTTGCATGACGTCAACTCCAAGCCGTCCAGCTTCCAGGATGACACGTACAAGCCGGTGGTGGGCACGCTGAAGACGTGCGCCACGTACCCCCAGCAGAACCGCTCGCTGTCGTCGCAGAGCTACAGCCCCGCGCGGCTGGCGGGCATCCGCACCGTGAACACGGTGGAGTCGCTGGCCTACGCGCTGCCCGCCGAGCACAAGTCCCAGACGTACACCAACGGCTTCCACGCGGCCGACGCCAGAGACTGCCTGGAGTACGCGGACGAGGAGGGCCCGCCGCCGTGGCCCAACCCCGACAAGAACCGAGGCCGAAGCACAGTTTGCCCCATCTACTCCACCCAGCAGAACCGCTGCAAGAAGGAGAACTGCTCCTTCTACGGGCGCCCCGAGACTGACAACTACTGTTCCTACTGTTACAAGGAGGAACTCAGGCGGAGGGAGAGAGAGGCCAAGGGGCACCGGCACTGAGCTCTCTGAGGCTCGTCCCCGGCAGTTAGTCCCGCCGTTCCCTCCTTCCCTTAATATGGCGGATGTCCGGAGAGCCGGCCCTCCCCTAGGGGAGTGAGTGACGCCCTCCGTCAGGCGTGTGACTGCTGTTCGGGGAAAACAGATGAATTTATCATAAAGAATTTATTTTCCATTTTGTCAGTGTCTTTTTTACGCCCCCTGGTCAGCTGAAAGGTTGTCTCCCCTTTTTTGTCAGTGCTGTGTCTGTGTGTGGTCAGAAATCACTAACGGTGCCTGAACTTACACTGATGTCACTCAGGTAGTGGAAGGATGGCGGGAAAGGCAGTGAGGTGTCAGGAGAGCGGCTGCCTCGCACGCGCCGGAGAGCCAATAGCCATCAGGAGAACTGGGTGTTCCTCAAGAAATAGACCTATTCCATGGCCCTTTGTTTCGAGAAGGGATGATTTTTCATACTTTTTTTTTAAACATGGTGACTGACATCTCCCATGGTAGCTGACGTCCTTCCGTACCAATTCAATTAGCAAAATGTGAAGAGAGGTCTGCGTTGGTAGCTCCGCTGGTTTAAGTTTAAGCAGAGGGTCTTTGCTTCCCCCGACCCCCGTTCTATCCGTTGGGTGGGAGGGCACTAGAAAGGTCGTTAGACTCTGACATTGGGATCATGGTTGACCCTTTAGGAATGTAAGGCTTCATCTCATAAGCAAACCCTCTCATCACCTTCATCTGTCTAGAGGCGACATTTACACTGCCATCAAAAGTAGCCCAGTAATCTCTAAAATGGGTACACTATGACCTACCTCACAGGGGTGTGGTGAGGTTTCTGTTCCAGTCCGTCAGCGCTCGGAGGTACTCAGATGGCAGAGCGATCCGAGAGGGAGACAGGGTGAAGTTCCTGCCATTACCACACGGGTAGGGGGGATGTACACAGCTCAATGAGCTCAAAATTGTGATCCACTCAGATTTTTAATTTGACCACTTTTTTTTTAAACGGACTTTTGACCATGGGCAAAGGTGCGGTAGAGGGTAGGTCGGGGACAAAAAAAAAAAAAAAAAAAAAAAATGGTCAGCCAGTGAGCTCATTATGAAGATGCTTTGAAATGTGAGGTAAAGGAGTTCCGAAGCTACATCCGTTCGAGGTAGAATTGGGTGCAATAGGTGAGGAGGGAGGTCTATTCCTCTGAGAGTAATTCAGGCCGCGGCCAGAGTGTTCTGTGCAGAATTTGTAGAACCAACATCAGCTCTTCCAGACCCTGTAAAAGTGTTTGACCAGAGGAGGATGAGACCAAGGCCGAAACTCATTAAATTTTCCCTTTTCTTGTGTGGTGCCTCCCATAGGAAACATACATTTCTCAAAAGTGTATCCTTAGCAGCCCTCTTTTGTACAGCAATACCCACTGTCCTTTCATGGGGTACCTCTGGAGATGACAGCTCTTGGCCAAGGGAATGGCTAACACCAAAACTTAGCATTCCAGTCAAATCTTAGAACTCGTTTGTTTCTGAGGAATATGATAAGGGACCGAAACCTCAATGACAAAAGAAAAAATTACGTACTCTTAGAGCCTTAGAATAGCATGTGATTCCTCCTTGACAACTGCTTCCGTGTGAGGTCACAGCAATGTCAAGCCTCAGAAAAAAAAATGACAGGTAGAGCTGTCTCTTAATTTGAGCCAACTGCTTCACATCTGGAGAAGATGCTAAGAAGGAACACTAACAGCAAAAAACAAAAAAAGCGATACTTTTTTAACTTGTTTTAAGTATTACAATAGAGTAATTCCTGTGAGTGATTCATTTTTTTATTCTGCGGCATGTGAGGTTTTCTGCAAGTTATCGGAGTTTTACATGAACAATTACTTGAGTCAAAATTCTTTAGTAAATAGAAAAAAAAATCTTTACTGGGAATTTTTTGAAAATTTTAATTTTCATGCTGAACAATACTTTGAATGTGTAACCATTGATAATGCATATGTTTCTCCTGTTAGAGTTTTTTGTTACTCAAAAGAAGAAAAAAAAAGTTTTTTCTTTTTTTAAATTCTGGTATAAGGGTTTTCCAGCAGCTCTTTGGATTTATCTCGTTTGTTCAGGCCAGAGCTATTGCTTTGTGACACAAGTGTACTGCATTAAGGAAAATGGTTGCTTCCTTTGTAGAATCCAGAAGTAGACAAAGATAAATGAACATATGGCTGCTCCTTCTAACAAGATTAAATACAAATTTGACAGCTAACCTTAATGATGCTCCAGTAGGAGCCTCACAGGCACCCCCGGGGGGCATGAGAGCATCAAACAAAGTTAATATTTGTTTCTAAGTTTTCTAATTGTACAGTCCTTCTGCTTGTCAAATTTTTCAAAGACAAACTTGCTATGCAAATGTTTTACCTTTCTCATGCACTCTGCCTGGTTTAAACACATACAGAATCCTTTCTTCCCACAGTCCCTTTCCCCATTTAAAAAAAAAAAAAAAAAGCATTGTAATACAAGAAATTTTAAATTCTATGTGGAGTAATTTCTGTCACTTCTTAGAGAATGTGATAACCTAATCTTTTAATTAAAAAAAAAAAAATTTTCACCCCTACCCCACTGCCACTTCTAGGTATTGAAAGATAATCCACTAAAATTAAAAAAAAAAAAAAGAAAAAAGAAAATATTCTAAATCTATCCCTAGCTAAAGTTTTAGACATGTCTCATCACAAAGATGTTCTGTGTCCAAAACACCATGGACTGGTCAAGCCAGCATATTGACTCTGCCTGGTAAAGCCCGAATGGTACCAATTGAGCCCAGACATTGTACCTGGCAATTAAAGCTTGTTGATTGAGTCATCCATTTCAGATCATAAACTAATTGCATCTTCTATGCTTTTTCTTGAGAGCCATCCTTCCAACAGTATTTGCAAAAAAAAAAAAAACAAAACAAAAAGAAAAAACTATTTTTATATTATAATTTAATAATCCTGGACACCAATATGTTGCATGCTGCATAAAAGACAGAATTAGGCTAGATCCCTGGCCAGAGGTCTTTCTGACTAAATTATAATATCATACAGAATATGAACCAGTAACAATTAGCTTATTGCTACAAAATGCTTTTTTAGAATGCAGAATCACTTTTTGGAGGACTGCAGTGTAGTGTGGTAGAAAAATCATTGATTTGGGACTTGGGAGATCTTGACTGGAGAGGTAACTGTCTAGCAGTGTGACACCAGGAAAGCCATTTATTATTTTGGCCCCAGTTTCTTCATCAATCAAAATTAAGGGGTTGGCCAAGGGGTCTATGATTTATATTTACTTATGGAAGCAAATTTTTAAAAAGGATATAACAGAGAGGGATAAATAGTAAGGGAATATTTTCCCCCTAGAAAGACAGTGAGAATCATTGGGAGGAAGATCCCTTGCTCCAGAGGAATTGTCATAATTAGGTGATCAAAGGCCCCGTCGGATAGCAAACGATTGTAGGTGGTCCACGTTCACTTTGGTCCACTTGGTTTATTTTAAGTCTTTATTTTTTGTCCTTATTGATTCTTAGCAAGAATCAAAAAGGCCCATCAAATATTCATAAAATACAATGGAGGTTGTTTCAGTAATTTGCTTAATATTTGTTTGCACACTTACTATCTGTGTATATGATTAAAAAAAAAAAAAAAAGAAAGGTCTGTTGTTAAAGGAAGGTGTTTGTAAGTGTATTCTGTTTGTAGATTTCAAGCTATATTATGTTGACACTTTACAAGACAAATTTAAATTGTAATATAGAAATTATTTTTATATTATTTTCAAAATATGCCGCAGAGCAATATTTTGCGCCTTTATTATAAACAGGGTTGTCACATTAGTGGAGTAACTTGAGAATTGTAATGTAGACATTTAACCAGAAGAGAGTTATATACTGTTCTCTAAAGTTCTGAATGCTATCTGTGTGTGTCCTAAATTACCTATTGAAAAAGTGGAACATGCAAATGTCTTTCATTGAAAAGCTTGATTTTTTTTCCCCTTCTAATAAGCAACTTCAAAATCCTTAAATTATCTTGGAGTTTTTTGTTACCTAAATAAATGTTCCCTCCCAGATGGCTTAACTGGGATTCAGAACAATTTGAATCCATACATGTGATTTCTAAAAGTGGATTTACTTGACTATTTGCAAAGACTTGCTGTTAGAAGTTTCATGAATTTTTGAGTGCACCCTTTCCTCTCCCCACTCCAAAAAAATATTTGGGGGAATACTAGGGGATTGAATTCTTAACCTTCCCTTCTTCTAAGACTCTTGGGAAAACGGCTATTCAGCCACACAACCTGGAAGCCTGACTTGTTCTAAAATCTTATTTAGGATCCATGAACATACTTCACTAAAATCAAATGGGCCCATAAAAACATATTTCAAGTGATTAGGCAATTTAGGAGACTTTTGTATTATCAACAGTAGGTAAAATACAAAGAAAACAAAAGAAATATCCAACTTATTCTTATGGAAAGTTGGGACATTGTCTTGTTTGTGTGTCAGCATCCAGAGGCAAAGATGTGACTATGTATTGCATGTATTGGCATCCTTATCTATGTCTTGTTTGTTGTTTGTTGTTGTTTTTCCTGCTATTGTCCATGTAGATTGAGTTAATAGAAACCTTATAATATCGCAAGTAATTAAAGGGGAAAAAAGAATAGTTTCCCAGATAAAGAGAACCTTATCTTAGTCAACTCAAATATCTATTAGCAATCTGCTTCTTAATCCTTGTTATTTCCTTCTTGTCCAAGTGTTTGGTGTTCCTTCTTTTAGGGAAGTTGGACCTCTTGAAAAAATGAGCCTACAATCCCAAGTCACAGGATGTTTTTCCTCACCTGTGCTGCAGGGACTATATATTCTGAGGACATATGAATGGCTGATGTCCACTCGCACTGTGGAAGGTCCAAGGCAGTTAGCAGCCAGCCAGTTCCAAACAGCCTTAAAGTTGTGACTCCCTGGGGACTGGGAGTCACTTAACTCGATACAGCCTCAGTCCCCACCTATTCCTGTAATTATGGCTGTAAATACTTTTAGTTGCCCCAATTGTGTGTTACTCTGCTGGCTTCTGTTCTGTCTCCTGCTGAAATACTTCGGGGGTATCTTAGACAAGTGTAACTCTTCTAACAAGTTATGCTTTACCATAGGACGCATACAGATACGCTAGGAAAGGGAGCACAAGAAAATATGGCATCTGAGTCACGCTCCCCTCTCCACTTCCCCACAACACTGGCCATGAATGTTATGAACATGTCTTATAAATGTTATCAACATATCTATAAACGATGGGAGAAGTGGGCAGGCCCCCTGCAAAAACTTAGAACATCATTCCTCCTGGCGTGGAGCCAAGCATCTTGTCCCTTTTCAGCATGCCCTCATCCCTAGAAAGCCAGTTCCCATTCTGGAGTGAGATGGTTCGTGAGACCAGGCAGTGATGCTCTGCTTTCAGAAGGGGGTTCCACTGCAGCCTATAGAAATCAGGACCCACTAGTTCCTGAAATCAAAGGCCAGATGCAGCTACTCTTGATCTTCCTCAATATCTCATCCTCACCTCCCACTTTGCCTGGATCCAGGCAAGTGCTGCCCTTGACCCTATCAGGATCCCGGTTGGCCTCTTTCTCACTTCTTTAGCATCATGATAATGCTTTCAGTCAGCAAAGCTGAAAGGAAATTGCTTCCAGTTGCAGTCCAGTTGCTTTTCAGAAGCTGCTGCCCCTGTACAATGCCACCAGGCACACTGCTTTTTATTTTCTCTTGCAAAAATAATTGGGAGAAACTGTTTTTTTTTTTTTTTTATTTTGCTGTCTGCTTCATCCATATACAAACAAGGATCATAAATCTGTCTGTATGGGAGCAGTGCATTATGTTGATAATGTTACCATTTTTTAAATTCCCTCCGGGGAGTGTGCCTCAAGGAGCTTTACAAATATACCTGCTGTGAACAATAAAACTCAATTCATTCTGCAAAAGCCAAGGAATATAAATAAGATTTCAACCCAGTTTTACACTGTCTCTCCAGGACACCAGCTAACTTAGGGAAAAACAAATCAGCCAATTCAATTATTTCAGGATGTCAATACAGTTTTTAAGTTGTTTGGGAGGGAATAAAAGTAGAAACTATCATACTGTAGCCCTTAAGATGACCTGAAAGAGGAAAATTCAGCCTGAATTCCATCCATAGAGTATACTACTATTAATAAAAGTGGGGAATTTCTATCAGGCAAGCTAGTTGAATTGCCCCACCATCTACCTGCTTCCTTACATCTAGTCATGTTCTAGATTATGTTACCTGGTTGTCATAGATAACTAACAGGTATGGCAAGATAAATATGGATGCTATGAATGGATGATGTGGGTAATATTGGTACTTTGCCCTAATGGACCTCTCCATAAATGCTGACTGTTCAGCTATCTGCCTTAGAGTTCCAAAGTTAAAGCTGAGAATGGCTCAGTAACCATGTCAATGAAATCCACTGATACCTCTGAGTCAAGCTTTCTTTTGATGCTCTTCCTTCCCCTTCCTCCTCTTTCTCTCTTTCTCCTCTTCCTCCTCCTCCCCTTCCTCCTTCCTTCTATTTCTCCCACAATTCTCTTTCCTTTCTCTCCCTTCTCCATCCTTCTTGTCCACTCTTCTTCTTCCTTCCCCAAAAACCTCTGCTCTAGAGAAGGTGTAGAATTGAAGCATATGAACAAACTAGGAACAATCTTAGGGAGCATCAGATGCAATCCTTCATCTTACAGATAAAGAAATCACATTGATTACATGAATTGAGCAGGGTCACAAAATTCTAGTGGTAGAGCCCAGGTTTCTTGATTCCTGGATTGAGGTTCTTTACACTTTATCTCCACTTTACTTCTCCATTCTTTATACAGATATTTTAAAGAAAGTAACTACTTATATCTAGGTTTTTGTGAGCCATTCTCTAAGGAGAGGGAAGGAAAGGGAAAGAAATAAGAATTTATATAGTGCTTATTAGGCACTATAAATCAGGCACATGATAAATTATTTTTACAATCATATCATTTAATCCAAGGGACTAATCCCCAAGGGACTATTATATTTCAACCCTTTGGGATAGGTTGCAAAATCATACATGCAAACAGTAAGTTTTGTTTTCTGATTTTGCTTGGATTGTTTTTTTTTGGAGGGAGGGTTATTTGGAGTGGGATTGATAGAAGAAGGTACCAGGTAGATGAACACTAAAATAAACATCTTTGAGGCCCCAAATCCGCCTATTTTTCTCACTTTTAAACTGATGGTTATGGCATCCTCCAGACACAGCCTTATCAAACTGGACTTTGAAGCTTAAACCTCAAAAAAGCTCCAGAGAGAGACAAGGCAGGCTCTTGTCTCATGGCTTCCAATTTGCAATTCCTTTCCTTCTCCACTCTTTTAAAGCCTTCTCATGTGATGACCAAAAGTGTATTCCCATAGTGCCCAGCTTCCCTCATAGAGATTATCTATTTTGCTGTGGAACCCTTTATAAAAACTGGCACTTTATCTTCTGGATACTTTGGCTAAGTTTTATCTTTTTTAAGGGTTGGTGGCAAAATACTGTTAATATTTTGTAGGGCCTTGGGACGGACTGGGGCACAATACAAAGCCTTCCCAACTGTCTTTAATCTCTGGCCTTGATTCCATTAATCACATTTTTAAAAGACATAAATCTGTGATACCTCTGGACACTGCCTTGACCATACTTTTTGCTAGTGTCCAACTGTCTGACTTAAACCAAAACACAAGCAATAGGCTTTCTGAAGCATGTATCCAAGGACGTGCAACCTGTTTCTTAGATGCTCTGAATTAAAGATTTACCCTTTATTGCCAAACTGATTGGATGTGAGCCTGTTCCCTTTACTTATTTGCAAGAAAACTCTTGATGAGGGGGTTACACTTCTATCTCCTCTCCAAATTATATGACCTTCCATTAATTGACCATATGAAGATGCCCATTGATGTTTCTTTGGTTGAAGAATCCTGTACATCTGGGCAATGAAATTGGAGCAACAAGTATAATTGAGACTTCTGTGGGAGGAAGAAGAAAGAGCTGTTTCCAAAAAATGATGCCCAAAGTCATTATGTGGAACTGATAAAAGGTAGGAACTGCAAATAAGGCTAAAGAAAACCAATACATATAGCAACAAAAAGTATCCAAAACACCTACTGAGGGAGACAAAATGCCTCTTCTCAGTTTATAGATCCCTAGCTGATTGGTAGGTTACAGGGTTTTCTTAGACACATGAATAAATCAAGTGTTAGAACAATGAGAATTAGACTTGCCTGATTCTATAGAAGAATTAAACTTTTTAGTAACAAATCATCTCTATCTAGCCCTTTCCAGAACTGAGCCTAGTTTATCATCATCTTTGATTAGTTTCAAGAATTCTAGCAGATCATTCTACTAAGGCAATTTGATGTGACCATAAGAAATGAAGAAAAGCTTTTCGTAAAACCACAGTGACTTTCCGGGTTACCCTTGTGTTCAACATGTCCATATAAATATGTGTTCAGCCTGTGTGGAAATGAGTGAATGGTACATTTTCCCCTTTTCTTCCATGGTTTGATTGACTGATTGTCATCAGTCTTTGGGTGAAACAATCCACTTTTCTTGTGTTTAGTTTCCTACCATTTCTTACTTGATGGATATGGATCAACAAAACCATCAATGTTAAAAAATGGGCCTGAATTCTGTTGCTTTGAAAAAAATGCAAGTGATCAAGAACTTTTTTCTACATGTGATTGTCATCCGGATTAAAGTCCAATGTTATTTTTAATCTGATCCATTCTTGGACAAAGAAAGACATGTAAGAGCTGTTTTTAGCAGTTGGGTTGTTACTTTGTAAAGTATTAAAGCACTAAAACCAATTTTTGCAATATGTAGTAAATCTTGCTTTCGTTTTGGAAAACTTCCAGTTATGACTGTCGCACTTTTTATAGCAGAACTGTATATTTAATTTCTTTCTTTTATGAAAGATTACTTCAAGTAAATGATAGCTCTGTAATCTGTGTGACCCAGCTTCTCCATCATTTGAAACAGAGAGAAGCTATAATGCCTATTCAATAAAATTAACTTATTTGTAAAGTAGCCAATGTGTGAATTCTTTTGCTCACTCATGGGTCAATCGATCATGATACATTGCCTTTACAAAGGGCTTTCATGGACCAGTTCATTTGATCCTACACCAATACTGAAAGAGGAGTGAAAAGCATACTGTGACATTTGAAAAGTTTAAAAGATATACTTTCTGGATAATTAATCATTTATTATTAATAATGCTAATATTTTATTAATAAAAGGGTCAGTGACACTCTTGAATGCCAACTATCAACCATGGCAGTGGGTTCATAGTTATATGTATTTAGAAGACTGGGTGTTTATAAGGATAGCAATCAACTCTGATTGGTTAACAGTTTTAAGAGAATGAATATTATAAAGAAAGGTATTCTAATGAAGGGTTGGGGGAAATGTAATTTTATGCCATTTACTTCTAAATTGTCCAGCCTTGAGCAATATAATCAAAGAACTTGTCCACACCCAAACTTGTGCAGAATGCAATGGGCTTCCCCACTTATGATTAAATTCCTTAAAAAGTTGGATGAGTTCTGATCAAAATTGAGGAGAAAGTTTATTCAATCTCATTATTAATAATGTCTTTCAGAGACTGAACTTTGAAATTAGGACTTTAGAAAAAAAAAAAGGAGAAAAAACTCTAGATTCCTTAAATCATCGGTAATTAAAATTATTTTCCCTGCACAACTTAAAAGACTTGCATTAATACAACCAATAATTTCAGAATACAGAATCAAACCTAGATTTTCCTTCTCCTGGTCTAGAGATTCCAGCTACCCTACAGTGCTGGGTTCTTGATGTTACTTCTTCAGGAAGTGGGAAATAATGTTCATTAAGAGGCAATTTAAACATAAATATTAAAACATGTATCCTGTGATGGGAAAGTCCTCTACCAACCCAGTTATTAGTATCTGAAAGAAAACTGCAGTGCTTCACCAATAATTCTCTTGTCAATAGGGAAGGAATAAGCATTTATTAAACCACAACCATATGACAGATACCATATTAAGAATTGTACAAATAGCTTACTTGATCCTCAAAACAACCCTCACAGAAACAATAGTACTTCCCTATTATTACAGTTAAGGAAACTAAGGCATATGGAGATGAAATGATTTGTCAAGGGACACATAGCTAATAGATGTCTCAGACTAGATCTGAACTCAGATCTTCCTGTTGTCTATAAATATTCCTGATGTCTAGCTATTAACATACTTATAAGGATGAGAGAAGCACTATATTTCAATTTGAGATTCTTAAATATGAATGGCCCACTATGATATATGCACAATGAATTAGAAAATGGAAATCAGAGAAGAGTTAAAATTATCAAAACTTTGTGTTTTTGAAGTCAGTCACCACCTGACCCTCTTGTCACTTTCCTTCCTTTATTTATTTGATTATTCATTTATTTATTTTTTAATTTATTCATTTTATATTTAATAATACCTTTCCATTTTCAAAATACATGCAAAGATAATTCTCAATATTCATCCTTACAAACCTTGTGTTCCAAATTTTTCTTCCTCCCTTCCTCACTCCCTCCTTCAGACAGTAAGCAATCCTATGCATGTTAAACATGTACAACTCCATTATACATATTTCTACATTCATCATACTGCACAAGAAAAATCCAATCAAAAACAAAGTCAAAACAAATCAAATCAGAGAGAGAGAAAAAGAGAGAGAGAGAGACAGACAGACAGACAGAGAGACAGACAGAGACAGACAGAGAGACAGAGACAGAGACAGAGAGAGACAGAGAGAAGCAAGCAAACAATAACAAAAATGGCAGAAATACTATATTGTGATCCACAGTTAGTCCCCAGAGTCCTCTTTCTGGATGCAGATGGCTCTTTCCATCACAAGTCTATTGGAATTGGTCCAAATCACCTCATTATTGCAAAGAGCCATGTTCATCAGAATTGATCATCACATAATCTTCTTGTTGCTGTGCATAGCAATGTTCTCCTGCTTCTACTCAGTTCAGTAAGTCTCTCCAGGCTTCTCTGAAATCATCCTGCTGGTTGTTTTTATAGAACAATAATATTCCATAACATTCATATGCCCCAATTTATTTAGCCATTCTCCAATTGATGGGCATCCATTCAGTTTCCATTTCCTTGCCATTACAAAAAGGGCTGCCACAAACATTTTTGCACAAGTGATTCCTTTTTCCTTTTTAATGATCTTTTTGGGATACAGATCCCTGGTTACTTACCTAAGTTAGTGCTAAGGAGTTCCCAGTAAATGGGAAACATATTAACTTCCTTAGAGGTACCAAACAAAGGAAGCCACAACTCAAATGAGGAGAGAATTATTTTGTAGCACTCCCAGGGCTGGCTTTAATGTAAATAGTGTGCATGGGTCTAAAGGACAGATTTTCTGCTTTTTTGTCTCAATGTTCTATTATGTTACAAAATATGATTTTCCCCCCTGCATTTTTTCAGGGCAGAACCTGAAAGACTCCTTTCATAGGAGGCTTCTCAGAATACAGAAGGCTAGTGTAACTGCCGATTTAAATGTGAATTATTGCATTTAGCATTTTGCTTTGTATTTTGGAGATAATGAGTTATAACAGAAAGAGTACTGACCTGGAAGTCCCAAAATCTAGACTCTACTCCAAGCTCTGCCACCACATATCTAGGTGACCATAGAAATATCACCTAACTTTGGGCCTCCTTGCCTTACCTTCTTAGCCCTGGAATTTCCACCCCCAGAGCCTGCATTGTACTGATGAGTATCTCACATTACCCACAATATCGAACTAGCTCCAGTCATATCTCACTTTACCCCACAGTCATGTATTTGTCTGCTACAGGACATGTCCTTCCTTCTCCTACCCTTATTTCCCTTCCCCCATTCCTAGCCCTCCCAGTACTGGAATCAAAATCAGATCAATATTGTCATTTCTTTGGGAAAGAGTATTCATTCCATGCCACTGTAGCTCTAATCACAACTCTCATGACTTTCCAAATAAAAACACCCCTCCCTGGCAGCTACTTCCCTCTATATGTTATCTTTCCTATTAGATTCTAAGTTTCTTGAGGAAGAAGAGGGTGCCTCACTTTTGTAATCTGTGTCCACAAGGATTTATTAAATGCATTTCATGCTTTCATATATTCAAGAAGACAAAGATAGTTTGTCATGATTTCTAAGGTCTTTCTCTAATCCAAAATTCTTTGTACAAACTGGAGAATATTGATATGTCTTTTTCCTGAATGGGGCTAAAGACCCAAGAAGAAACCATATTTTCATAGTGATCAGAAAAAATCACCGAGAATAATATTCTGCTCCGTTAGAACATTACTTCATGAGCGTGGTCTAACCATCATTGCAATAATTCAAATATACCAAGCTTGAAATCTTAAAAAGAAGCAATAAATAATAAAAGCATTTATTAAAATTTTATTCAACTTCCTCTAAGTTCCTTTCTATCCCAAAGATTTTTAAGTGACCAAAAAAACCTAAATCCTGGGGCAGCTAGGTGGCACAGTGGATAGAGCACCAGTTCTGAAGTTCAGAGGACCTCAGTTCAAATCTGACCTCAGACACTAACTGTGTGACTCTGGGCAAGTCATTTGACCCCAATTGCCTCAGAGCGGAAACAAACAAACAAACAAAACCCAACTTAAATCCTTACAGAGGACAAAATATAAAATCTTATTCCTTGCTTATAAAACATAATATAAACTATAGTATCCTATAGAACACTGTTCTTCACATCTGGCTTCCAAACTATGAATTAAATAATTGAGTTGACTAGAATTGACTAGAAGTTGACTAGAATGACAAGAATAATTGGGTAGACTAAATTAGGAACAGGGAAAGGATTTGCTAGGAAAAAGGAATATACAATGGAAATTATTTTTACTATCATGGAGATATCAAATGGGGTCCCAAGTGGAAAAGATAAATGGGAATGGGAATGGAAAAGGACAAAGGAAAATAACCTATAAAAAGAAAATGACATAATGAAATAGCAGTTCATTTAAAAAGACACAAGGAATTGATTCAGTTTATAACTATTTCATTCATAACAAATTTCCTCATGGGAGACAAGGGAAAGAGTAGTTTGGTGATGGTGGGGAAAATGCTGGATTAGGGTCAGTGAATCTGTTTGCTGTCTTATATCTGTCACTTCCTTCATGATTTTGGACACATATTCCCCTATTACCTCTCTGGAGCTGTTTCATGATTTGTTAGATGAGATTTGGACTAAATCACCTGCAAAGTTCAATCCAGTTCTCAACTGAAAAGTAAGATGTGAGATTTTGGCAGTAAGAAACTTACCAGAAGCTCCAAATATCTTGTCTTTCAGAAGACAGCAACATTTTTTTTACTTATCTTTTCCTGGAAAGATATATAATGCCAGAGAAACTGAGGCAAGATATAAATTAGACAGTTTTTAATATTTTATTTGAGAGAGAGGGATTGTGCTGGGGGCGTGATGCCCCCAGGGCTGATATCTCA
The DNA here is from genome assembly GCF_048593235.1 of Sminthopsis crassicaudata. Taxonomy (NCBI): domain Eukaryota; kingdom Metazoa; phylum Chordata; class Mammalia; order Dasyuromorphia; family Dasyuridae; genus Sminthopsis; species Sminthopsis crassicaudata. Next base: position 547,950,809 of record NC_133618.1, read on the forward strand.
AAGCAGCCAGCAGCCAGCAGCGAATGTGAGTTCTCAAGGACATATATATTTGGCTTTAAGCTCTGGTAGCTAAACAGAGGCAGGGGGGAATGGAGTCCAAACTCTGGTGATAGGGAATTTCCAGACAGGGATCATCAATCTGGTTCTGACAGGTTGGGGGTAGGACCATAAATTCTTACAAATTGGAAGGACTTAGGAGGTGTCCAAGTAGAGCCAGGAATTTTGAGACTTAGATTTAGACAATGTCAATTAGGTATCTGGAGTTTTATCTTTTGGAATGCCAGATTTCCACAGCCCTAATTATCTCAGTTCTAATAAGCAGGAAAGGGGGGTTGCAACCAGAGGATTGAGAACAATTCAAGGAACTGAGGCAGAACAATTGGGGAAACTGAGGCAGGAAAATAAAAGGGAACTGTGGCATAAGAGATAAAAGTTTTGGGGAAATGTATTTGTTAATATGCATAAGAAAGGTTTTAGAAATTTCAGAATTAAGTGAAGAGAACTTATCACAATAATATGAGGATAGTTCTTCTCTAAACTGAGGCTGAAGTTGATGAATCTATCCAAGCTCCTGGTTTAGAAGTGGGTCCAAATAGGGAGAAAAGCAAGTTGATTTAGTAAAGAAGAAAAAAAAAAAAGAAAAGAAAAAAAAAAGCCCTAAACCAAAAAATTCAATGCATCCTACTTGAATTAAGTTTTCTTCTATGTAGAGCACTTCAGTTACTTTCTTAGGAAATGGATATTTCATAATGAAGGTTGCAACAGTTTCCAAAAACAGTTTCAGAAAAGGTGGCTGAAATACATGTCAATGAAATTTTCCTGAGAATTTCAAGGTATTATTTAATGCTTTCTTAATCCATTCTTTTCAAATAGCTCTTTGAGCTCTATAGGCTTGAGCTTTCCAAGGTCTGTGGGAGGTGTGGAGAGAAGATGTGAAAGGTAGGGAGAAAGAACTTACTGCTGTATCTATTCAATTATATATCTCTCTTTTCACAGATATTTTCCTGTTCCTCTATGATGGAGTAGTCAAAACTATATAAAATAGTTCAAACCAATTAAAAGCTGTTCTAACAGTTCTGACCAGTTAAAACCAATCTAAACCAGTTCAAACTGTCCCGTTCTAACCAGTCTAAACTGAGACTATTTCAAACAGGCAATTTAAGACAGGTGGGCTTTAACAGGTTAAAACCAGTCTAAACCAGTTTATATACATCAAATCTGGTTCTAACCTGTTCAAACCAGTATAAACCTATGATGCTTCAGTATTATACTAAAATGCTTCAAGGACCAGTTTATGTTCTACCTCACCATGTCTTTGTTTCCTCCATACAGATCTCCTGTATACTTGGACCCTCTTAAATCCCTCCATTGGATGCTTGTAAATTGGGAGGTGAAAGGAGGAAGCTCTCAGCCTGATTTGCAACCTAGGGAGTTGCCAATAATACTGAAGGGCTAATTAACTTGGCTAAGGTCACCCACCCAGTCAGTGCCACAGAAAAGACTCAACTGCTGTTCTTCTTGACTCTGAAGCTCTCTTTCTTCTGTCATGTTACCTCTCTTCCTCCCTCCATGCTTAATCTTATTCTAATTCTGGGGCAGGGGTATATCACCTTTCATTTTTGCATCTATTGAGTCCACTCTTATCCAATAAGTGTTTAATAAATGCTTGCTCCATTGAACTTCCCCTGGACTGTAATGTTCTCTGGGTAGAACAGGTGGTATATTGTCTATTTCCTATTTAAGAGCAGTGAAGTCTTATTCACAGAACATCGTGTTAATGTACACACCAAGACAGACTCTCCTCCTGGGCATTACTCACACTGAGTAATATAGTTAGATCATTGCAATGGGGCTCCATAAAGTTGATGTTGATGCAGAGCACTATTAACATGTGTCTGCAAGCAATCGCTTCTGGAGTAAACAATCGTGTCACGTTTTGTCTTATACCCTCCTGGCCAATTCATAGGTGTGTTTAGTTACTTAACTCCTTCCTGGAGTACAAAGGGAATAGCCAAGACCAATCTTGGGAGGTTCAGATTGGGCCTTTGCCATTTCCTTTCTAACAGATTTCACATTTTTGTTTAGTTAATAGCCAGGATTGATCCAGCCAGGTCCGGGAGTTGAATTATTAAATCAAAAGCAGCTCAATTTTTTAAACAAACCTTCAAATAAGAATCTAACTACATAACAACTTCTAGTTTGGCTAAGACCCATTTCCTTATTCATGCCATGACTGATGAGGTGTGACTAAGAGGTAATGAGAATTGGTTTTTAATAGTTTGTAAACTAATCCAAAAGGCAACTTTGCAAGAGTAGCTCCAAAAACATCATTAGAAAAAAAAGTATCTACCATTCTCAAGGTGACCACTTTGAAGGGGCACTTAATTGTGTGTGTGTGTGTGTGTGTGTGTGTGTGTGTTTTAAATCTCTTCACCTTAAATTCCCCTCTAATTAAAAAAAAAAAAAGAAAACCTATATTGTTGTGTATCCCACAAGGCTCTTTCTTATTGTCATCCTTTCTCAGTTACCCTTCAAGTCCCTGGTACTATTAGACTATCCCTATTTAAACCCACCACTCACAAGCCTCTACCAATATTTCATTTATTAAACCAAGCCTAATGACTTCAAGTTCAACACAATGCCAATAACATAGAATTAAATCAAGAATTAAACTTTGCCAATACTTGTTAATAAATGCCGGCTTTCCACCCATCTCCTTATATATGTCCCCTGGCACGAACACTACCTTCATTCCACTGATTCCTCAGGATCCCCATATCCAGTGGAGGGGAAATAATGTATGTCACTTACTGCAGATATGGCAGTTCCCTGTGGTCTCAGCAACTATTCTCTCATTTACCCACTCTCCAACTGAATCCTCTGGCTTTTTCTTAAGATTCGGCTTGCTCCCATCACTCTTGTCTCTCCTCTCTGTTGATTCAGCCCCTGGCATTTGAAACCACTCATTCCTTGCCTTGACTGGAATTACCCTGCTCCTGATCTTCATTTACTTGCTTCTCACCAGTTTTCTCTAAGCTCTCCATTTCAAGGTGGCTTTTTCACAGTGAGGTGGCTCACAGGCCAAAAATTGCTTAACTTGGCACCTTTATCTGGGGGCCAACACACTGATAATTTAAAGAAATGAGGCTGTATTTTAAATGTACCTTTTATTTCAAAACTTGGAAATGGAGGATAATAACTAACATTTCTTTAACACTTTTAAGATCTGTAAAATGCTTTACAAAGATTATCTTATAGCATCTTATTTTCACCTTTTTTTCTTTACTTTTGTTTTTTCCCTTTTGGTTTAATTTTTCTTGGGCAACATGACACATATAACAATATGTTTAAAAATATTATACATGTTTAACCTTATCAGATTTCTTGCTATCTTGGGGAAAGGGAAGGTAAGGAAGGAGGGAGAAAAAAAAATTGAAGCACAAAGGCTTACAAAAATGAATGTTGAAAACTATCTATATATATTTGGAAAAATAGAATGCTACTCAGAGGGGAGAAAGATCATCTTATTTGAGCCTCATAATAATCCTGAAGTTGTTATAATTATTATTCTCATTTGAGAGAGATAAAGTGACTTACTGAGATTATGAAACTATTAAAAATCTGAGGCAGAATTTGAGTGCTGATCTTTTTATCCACTAAGTTAGAATAGCTAAAAGAAACAAAATGTTAAATTAAATGTTATCTAAAAAGGATAGAGAAGAATAAGAAGTTGTTTTACTTGAAACCCGAGTGATAAATAATAAATATGAATCCACTGCAAATAGCCTTAATAATGGGGGTTATCTCTTAGTAGTTAAAAAACCAGAGTTCTTGGTTCAACACCCCCTTTGCAGCTAACTTAGTGTATGACTCTCTGGGCCTGTTCCCACAGCTATAAAATGAAGGGGATTCAAATAGGACAGATAGTATTAACTGGAGGTCCACAGACTCCCAATGAAGATAGGGAGTCCATGAACTTAGACAAGGAAAAAATAACCCCTATATTTTCACTATCATCTAAATTAAATGTAAAATTTCCTTCAGTTATTTAAAAAATACTATTCTGAAAAGCAAAAGGTTTCATTGAACTTCCATACCTCCCTTACGCACTCATTGGACTTGGCTTTGGTCATATTGAGACCTTTTAAAGACCTTAGCTTAAAAAGCTTAAAAGAGAGCCAGCTCCAATTTTCCTGATCTACATCTTGCCATTGGGCCCAAATGGTTCCAGAGGGGAAAGTGAGGCAGGTGACCTTGCACAGCCCTCCCTCGCTTAAATCCATGCTCATCATAGCATCATGTCCTTGATGACATGGTCATCTTTGAGAAGGACAAACAATAACAACAATAATCCCTTAGATGCCTTCAAACTAAAGCCCATTCCCTGCAATCTCTTCACAATCTTGTATTTCATCTCAATGTTTCAACCACCTAAGGAAGCTACTGCAGTAAGATTCTACAACTGCCTTACCAATATCTATGTAGTGTAGGAGTATTCAGGGAGGACTTGCACTTCTAGTAAATGAGGGCTTGCCAAACTCTTTCCAAGGCTCCCCACCCACCTTTGCTGTCCACCTTTCATCCAACTCTTGCCTGTGACTTCAAAAAGCTGTAGCATGCAGAGCCACTATCTCAGCAGATAGGCTAAACCAGGTCAATGCTAACTGTGAGGAGGTTCTACCCCAAACACATGAAAACTCCCCTAGCAGAATAGGCAGATGAGAACCCCTTGTTCCACTGAGCATGAAGGTGGCTGAAGCAAGATGTTGAAGTGCTCAGAGCTTGGCAAAGTCATCCACCATGAACTGTGTAGAGAGAGGAGCTCTGGAAAAGTATGCTTGGAACAAGGTGTTAGCTCAGTGGAATTGATGAGATGATGGTTCTCTAGGTCACATATATATTCAGGACTTAGTATGGTGATATAATGATTCTCTAGTTCACACATAATCAGGACACTGTAGTGATGAAATCGTACTAAGGTATTTAAGGGCTGAGAGGACTGGAAATGAGACATTCCCTCTTTGACCATCATCCTGGTGGCTCTGCTGCCTCCTGCATTCCTCCATTAAGATCAAGACTGGGCCAGAATAAAGACTCCAGACTCTATGCCTGACCATTCTCATGGTGTCTGTCCTGCTGAGACCAAGGCCCGTCAGAAGGACCTCCAGAAAGCTAGCCTAAACATTACAATCCTAGGCCATCACCAGTCATCTTGATGTTTGTCCTGCTCCTGAACCTGATGACTGTGTGCAATGCTGCCTCACTTAAACCTAATCCACTCAAAAGTTAAGACATAACCAGTGATGTTATTGGTATTCTTCAAAAACGAAGGATGAACAATTTTGATTGTTCTGCTGCTCCATGTGTGTCAGGCCTCTGCTGGTAAACACTTAACAAGCCTTTTGAAAAAAATATACTCACAAATACTTTTAAGTTAATCTACATAATTATTAGCATTTCCTCCATTGCTTTTGTGGGTTAGACCACTAACAAAATAATAAATACAGCCTTGATTTATACCATTTGGGTATAAATACTAACATGGAATATTTAACAATCAGGTCTCTGTAGTGGATTCAGGCTGACTCCAATATACCCCTGTGTCAGAGAATCCTTTTTTTTCCCCCCTTGCTAAAAACCTTCAGAAACTCCCTAATCGTTCTATGTGATGGCGGGGGAGGGGGAGGGAGAGCAGTGGAGGGGAGGAAGAAACATCATTTCTCCGGTCATGCTCTCATATTAGCTTTCTCTTTTTCCAGGCTAGAAAGAAATACTACTCCCAGGGTCTTTGCAGCCAGCCAAAACCTTGCCAGAGGGCTGTGATGATATGGTTCCCCACTACCACCACCACATGTGACAATTGAATCTAAGAATAATTTTGATAAAGAGTATATCTCACACTTTGCTCCTCATAACTCCAAGGGCCTGTGGCTAGGACAGTCCAATGAAACAATGTGTTTATTAGGGGCCTAATATGTGATGGACAAAGTGCTAGTCCAAACAAAACCATTTAAGGCAAATAATTTATATTAAAAGATTTTTCAGAGACCTAATAGGGAATTTGCCTGTTTGTGTCCTAGGACTGAACCTTCTATAACTCTGAGTCTTGATGGTTTGCAAAGTGGAAGGTGCAGGGGACGGGGCACAAGGATCTCCTTCTACGCTTTGGCCCACCTCCATATGAGGTGAATTTCCCAGTGCAGGAGAATGGCAGATAGATGGAGTGAGCAGGAGGAAGTAGGCAATGTCCAGTCCAACCAAAGGTGTGTTGGAGCCAGTTTGAACAGGCTCTTGAGAAGTAATTGTTAAATTTTTGCTTTGAGCATTTACACCAGAAATTGGCAAACATTAAAAAGTAGGACTTAATTTTATTGTTTTGTTGATTTCTGGATTTAACAAGTTCATGGAGGAAATGTTAAAATATGGCAATGCGTCTGTGTGTGTGTGTGTGTGTGTGTGTGTGTGTGAGACTGATACTTCCTAATTCCTTGTGCTCATAACAGGGAGAATTATGGTCCACGCTGATTTCCTATAAACCTGTAACACAGATGCTGACTTGAGGTAAGGGTGGGAAAATAACAAAAGAGAGGCAGGCACTAATCCAAATAACTTTTTTTAACTTGTAAGATTTGCAGTGGTAACTGAATCAGGATCAATTTGTGATGACTATAGCTAATATAGCTAGTAATGTGCCTATTTTTATTTTTAACATTTTTGTTAAATGCTTTTATGAAACAATATTCAATAGTCTATTTAATTAGACACTGCTCTAAGAGACAATATGAAAGTAATAAGATTTACTCTATAATCAAGAGGGAATATGTGATGGGTAGAAATACAAATATGTCCCCAATGGTTCTTACTATAAAGTTTGAGACCTTAGATATATGTTCATAGGGTGCATAGTGCATGGGCTTGGAATCACGAAGACTCATCTTCCTGAGTTCAAATACAGCCTCATTTACTAGCTGTGTGACCTAGGACAAGTCGCTTAATCCTATTCTCTTCATCCATAAAATGAGCTGGGGAAGGAAGCACCTTTGCCAGGAAAACCCCAGATTGGGTCACAAAGAAAACACAACTAAAACGATTAAATAATAACAAATTACGTGCATAATCTTCACCTAAGTAGATTGGGTAGTTTCCTGAATCACAGCTCTGTGATGCTATGTGTGTGTAGGGAGATATGGCTTCTGCTTGTCTAAGAGACCTATGTGCCCACAAAGTAGTTGCATTATTCAAATTTGTACAGTATGTTTCTATGGGGCTGAAATCAATTACTATATTTTATAAAATTATAACTTTAAATAGTAAAAAAAATTAAATATATGCAGCCGCTTTATGAGATTGATTATTCACACTAACAGAGACTTGACTATATCTGATTGAAGTAGATACATCTAATTCTAGCTTGTTTTAGAGTTGGAAAAGTGAAGAAACAACTCTTTCTCCCCACAAGGGCAGAAATCATAGGTGGATTTAGAGACATGAAATGGGGCCTTCCAGATTCAACATCTTATTTATCTAAATATATACCTACATTATAGGCTTCCTGAGTCCCTGTGGTTTGAGCTTAAACTATCACATGAGCTAGTCTATAATAAATACAAATGATATTATTTTAGGCACCTGCTGACTTATGCTCTAGAGAGAAACTTAGGTTGGTTACCTATGTCCCATCAATGGTAAACTGAAAAGAGGAGCAAATTCATAAGCCAAAGAAGAACTAGCCATGAACCCCACATTCAACATAGAACCTCCATGAAGATCTTTTCTACATGGTGTCAACTCACCAGCAAGATTTTCTGGCCTTACAAGAGTAATTCTAGGAATGGTCCCAGCTAGGCTTGAAGATTGTACATGCAAAGAAATACCCGGCCAACTCTAATCCAAGAAGCTTAACACCTAGAATCTGGACTGTTCCACTGTTCAGTCTGCAGCTTGGCTACCTTCCTTCAGGCTCAACTAACCCCACTGTCCAGGGAAAGTGGACTCTAACTATTATAGTCCAGGCAAGGGTGCATTCACATTTTAATAGACAGGTGAATTGTGAACTCCAGCCTTGCTGACTTCAGTTTGACATTTCTTCCCTTTGAAAAATAACAACAACATCAACAACAAAAATAGCCCTTGCTTATGGTTCAGGATTCAATAAACCTGACTTGTATGTGTGCACAGAGGAGGAGGGATGCATACATGGGTTTCTTACAGCACAGTTGTTGTTGCAATCTCTATCAATATAAAGCAAAGTGGTGAAAGGAAGCTTTTTCCATTTGTTTTTTTTAGACTACAGACTGATGACTCAGTGGCATTTAAAGCCCCCTGTGTAATTGGAAATCATTCATCAAAAAGGAGTTCCCCTCAAGTCATCATATGCATCATACTTCGAAATCCACCCATTTATAAAGCTGTCACGAAAAGTCTGCCCAGTCATTTGTTTGGGAAGTTGAAGCCTCGCAAGCAGCCTGACGTAGCTCCTTGGCTAACATTGCTGGGGACTGTGTGGTATGGATCACGTGTTTTGGTTTGTTTTTAACCCACAGTAAATAGATGGGAAGTTCCCAAGAGTGGCATAAAAATGACTTGCATATGGCAGGGTGGAAATTGATATTCCTCTGGAAGAACAACAGTTTTTGAAATCCACACTTTACCCACAAAATTTTTCAACCCAAAGAGTTGTTCTCATAAAGTTATGAATGACTGTTGTTTTTTAAAAAATATATAATGGAAGTGAATCATGCAAACCCAGGCTAAATTAGAACAAAATCCTGACAAATTAGGGATCAGGTTAATGAAGAGAGAAGGGTTTTTGTTTGTTAGTTTGTTTGTTTTTTTGGTTTGTTTTTATTTGAGGAAGAAGGGAAGAGAACATTATTGCCCATATTTTGTATATCCCTTTGGTTGGCCAGTTGTCCAAACTTCAAAAGTGAAAAGTGGGGTTGTTTCTTGTTTTTTGCCCATGTAATTTCATAGTAAGGAACTTCCATGTAGAAACTTCTATCCATTTTAGGGAGCTACTTGCTCCAAATTAAAATCTTAGAGAGTTGCATTCCATGGGTTATCAAGAGGTTTTATAAATGACCCAGGATCACATAGCCAGCATTTTTCAGAAGTGGTTCTTGAATTTAGATCTCCTGACCCTAAGGTCAGCTGTCCATCTATTATACCAAGTTGCCCTTCTTACATGGAGAAGAGTTGTCAAGTTTTCAAATGATCCTAAGTGGATTTTTAATTTCATCAGTGTTTTTATCACTCCCAATAATGATGATTGAAACCCATCCAAGTCTTTCCAGTTTTGTTATTCTCACTCATAACTTTGCATGAGTTTGCTTCATGAAATACTTCATGGTGAGGGAAGGGAAACTTCCTCTCTTTCTCAAGCTATCATGAGGATACCAATGGAGCATAATGGTTATATTCTGCTGTGCACAACCAGAAAATATTTTGCCATGTAATGGTGTAAATAATAGATTTCCTCTAAGGCATAATAATATAACTTTTCAAGAATGAATAAGTTTCTTGCCCTTGAATAGCCTATGGTCAACCTTTGTTGGATTCCTTCTGGATTTAGCAGATCAGCCTAATTTAACTCCATCAAAAACCAAGTTATTCTTCTCAGATACTGAAATACATTTCCTAAATCTACTTGCATTTTGCTCATTAAAAGATCTGGAATCTTAACCAAACATTAAGAGGGTAAAGGGTTGGATAGAAAAGCTAAAATAGAATGAATACAACCTGGGGTGTAGGTTCCCTTTCTCCTTTAGATCCTGGACTCACATGCATTTCGTCTTATTTTAGGGACTGAACCTTTGGCTTGTCCCTTCTGTCTAGAATTTCACTCTGGCGATATCACTAAAATAAAGGTAAGGGAAGGCTTGTATTAATGTTTCTCCAAATGGAATAATAGCTTCCTGATTGTTGCTCATTCAATATATTAATAGATGATTATTTTACTTTACCTACCACATAAAAGGCAAAAGATATAAAAGATTAATAAAAATTCATGAGCAAATACAGAAATATAAAACATTTGAATAGCTCATTAGACTGACTCTGAACATAAATATAATTTAGAGGGCTGCCAAACAAATATCTGTTTCACACTGACTGAACCTGTACTGTCCAAACACCTTATGGCAATAGATAGTTATCGAGGTCTAGATTCCGTCTCTTTTGTTTGTTTGTTTGTTTGTTTTTTTATTTTTAATTTTATTTAATAAAGGTTTTTTTCAAAACATATGCATGGATAATTTGACAACATTGACCCTTGCATAGCCTTGTGGTTCAGATTTTCTTTTCCTTCCCCCCATCCCTTCTCCTAGATGGCAAGCAATCCAATATGTGTTAAACATGTTAAAATATATGTCAAATACAATAGATATAAACATATTTATACAATGCTCTTGATGCACAAGAAAAATCAGGTCAAAAAAGAAAGTAAATGAATAAGAAAACAAAATGGAAGTGAACAACAACAAAAAGAGTGAGAATGTTATTTTGTGATCCACATTCAGTTCCCATAGTCCTCTCTCTGGCTATAGATGGCTCTCTTCATCACTAAACAAGTGGAACTGATTTGAATCATCTCATTCTTGAAGACAGACACGTCCATCAGGATTGATCATCTTACAATCTTCTTGTTGCTGTGTATAATGATCTCCTGGTTCTGCTCATTTCACTCAGCATCAGTTCATGTAAGTCTATCCAGGCCTCTCTGAAATCATCCTGCTGGTCGTTTCCTATAAAGCAATAATATTCCTTAACATTCACATACCACAATTAATTTATTCAGCCATTCTCCAATTGATGGGCATCCACTTAGTTTCCAGTTTCTGGCCATTACAAAGAGATCTGCCACAAACATTCTTGCACATACTGGTCCCTTTCCATTCTTTAAAATCTCTTTGGGATATAAGCCCAATAGCAGCAATGCTGGATCAAAGGGTATGCACAGTTTGATAACTTTTTGAGCACAGTTCCAAATTGCTCTCCAAAATGGTTGGATCCATTCACAATTCCACCAACAATGTATCAGTGTCCCAGTTTTCCCACATCCCCTTCCACATTCATCCTTGTCTTTTCCTGTCATCTTAGACTATCTGAAAGATTGTATTGCTATCTCAGAGTTGTCTTAATTTGCATTTCTCTGTAGATCCCTTCTCCTTCACCCTCAAGACATGGATTCAGACTCTTAGCTTGAGCTTGATCCTCTGTCAACACACTAGTAAATAAATTCTCCTTTCTTTAAGAAGAAAATTCTATCCCATTAGGAAATTCCACTTAAATGATTAGATTTAGAAGCTAGATCTAAGACTTCAGAAATTTTGAATTTGGTATTATCTGGTATTGAATTTAGTATTATGGTGCATTGAAATAATGCTTCATACTGGGCAAATCTATACAGGATCTCTTCTCTCAGGTCATTTGCAACCATTTATACCTCCTATTATTTATTTACCCTGGGGAAGCACTTAAGCAATGTCCCAGTGATTGCTGCATCTTGACCATGAAAACATATATTCTCAGGAATTCTTGTCTGATTTGTGATCAGAAAAGGAAACTAAGAAGCAGAGATATTCAGAAATCAAAGGTCCAAGGAATTCACGATACCAATACTACTTACCATGTGCAAGTCACCACCTTCTATTCCTGGAGTGGGGTAAGGGTAGGAGGAAGAAAATGCCTTTTCCTTTGGAACCCTGACTTGGAAATCCCAGGGAGACTGATCACAAAAAAAATGGCCTAGTCATTTACTGTTCATTTTTATAGAATTTAGGGAAAGAACAGTTAACCAAACAATTGACAAGAATTGATTAAGCACCATGATGGTTACTAAAGTTTCAAAGAAAAAAAAGTAAAAGTGCTTGCCCTCAAGGAGCTTACATTCTATTGGGGATCTAATATACATATAGCTAAGTTTTTTTTGCAAACATACAAAATAGATGCTAGGTTATTTTAGTGAAGAGAGCACTAGCAACTGAAGGAATGAGGAAAAATTGTATGTAAAAGGTACCACCTGAGATGAATACCTGCAGAAGTCAGGGATTTTTAAAAATGGAAATGAAGAGGAAGTATTTTAAGGTATGGCGAGCAGCAGGGCTAAAGGAATGGAGATGGAGTATATTATGTAAGGGATAGCAGGAAGCTCATTTTGTCTGGATCTTAGAATGCAATAATGGGGAATGATGGTAAGAAAGACCAGGATGGTAGAATGAGAGCAGGTACAGAAGATCTTTAAATGCTAGTCAGAGGAATATATATTTGACCCAATGATAACAGCAAACTACTGAAGTTTGAAGGAAATGATATATTCAGACATGAGTTTAGAAAAGTCAGTGTGGCAGCTAAATGAAGGGATAACTTAAAGTTGGAAGCATTGAAACCAATTTCAGTTGTTTGGGTGAGAAATGAAGATTTTAATGGAGTGATGACTTCATGAATGAGGGAAAGAGAGAGAGGCTAGACCTATTATGAAAGTAGAAAAGCCAAGACTGGGCAACTTGATTGGATATATGGGATGAGTGAGGAGTCAAGGATGAACCCAAGATTGCAGGTTTGAATGGCAGTAAAGAAGATGGTGCCCTTAACAGAAAGTTTGGAGGAAAAGTAAGTTTAGGAGAAAGATAATGTGTTCAAGTTTAAACATACTGAATTTGAAATGCCTATATCCAATAAAATGTGATTAGTTGAATTTCTTCTTAACTATGGTTTAAGTTTTTTAAGTCATATTTTGATCTTTGTAATATATTAATTTTCTTTCTTGATTTATAAGCATAATATAGTGACCATAATAAAATTTTTTTACTCAGTTCAGTCTATGTTTATGGAGCTCTTTCTAGTAGCTCAGAATTCAAATCAATGTAATACCAGAAGCTTTTATCAGATATTTCCTCTGTGCAAAAGCATGTAATATTAGGAATAAGTGGGAATACAAAGAAAATTATAATACAGTGAAAATCCATGATCTTTTGTAGTTTACAGATTTGAGAGAACATGATTCATACTCAAAAACATTAAAATATAGAATGGAATATGATGGACTTGTAAAAAAGTTATGGGTGAAATAGAAGAAAAGCATTTAGGTTTAGGTCAAAATCGCAGGGCCTTGTTGTGAACCCCAACTCTGTGAGTCATTTCTCATGTCATCTATTTCTCTGGGACTTATTTTCCTCATCATTAAGATGAGTGGGATGGATTAGATCAGGGCTTCTTAAACTTTTTCCACTCATGACTCTTTTCTGCTCAAGAAAATAGGTATACAAATCAAATGGTAATAAATTTTAATGATAATAAATCTTAATTTTGTGACCTTCACGTTCAGACTGTATACAGGCTCATAACCCCCAGTTTAAGAAGCTGGGGATTAGATGATGCAAAAGGCCTTTCTTCTTCTAAATCTATGAACCTTTGAAAATGCTGTACAAGATTCGAGGAAGGAAACGCTTTTTCAGCTTGAGGAGATTAGAGAAATCTTCATGGAGGAGATGACATTTGCTCAGAATTTTGAAAGACGGCTCAGATATTGGTTTAAGTCAAGTCATTTAAATATGCAGATAATCATAAACTTTTTTGTCGTATGATTTAGTTATAATCCTCTCATAAATTGTTTCTTGATGGCACACTTTATAGTGATTTATAAGAAAGGGTAATTTCACTCACTAATCCTACAAGTAAATGCTTTCCCGGAACTGTTTAATGAACACAGACTAGACTCAGTCATGTTTCTTCTATTTTACTGTCTACTAGGCACTTAGAGATCAAGGGACCAAATGGAAAATTAAAGCAAAAACTGTTTATTGTTTGTTTTGGTAAATAAAATTATGCCTACCAATTTATTTGTTTTGCAAGCTTGGTTTCCAACAATTAGATTTGCTTAATGAGGGGTGCACTTGTAATGATGCCCAAACCCAGCCAATATTGACCAATGGAAGAATAATGTTTCTACATTGGGAAATTCTCTCCAGTCAGAAAACTAAGTGAGCAGTTAAAGGAGAACAATGTTTAAGGCAGGTGCCCCATTGTGAATATCCACATGCCTTTTGGAACAGACTTTCTTCAAAAATGAAAAACAATCTTCCTTTATAATGGAAGATGAAGTGGGAAAATCAAACTGGCAAAAATCATACCATGCAAGGAACCATGTAAGGCAAAATTGTGAAATAAGAAAAGTTTGTCTTTAGAAACTTCCAATCTCTTCCTCATCTCCTCCTCATCAGTACTTCTTCCTTTCCCCATTTTATTCTCTTCTTCCTCTCCACCTCATGCTGCTAACATCCTCTTGTTCTTTACCCTTATTCTCTTGTCTTAGTGTTTCATTTCCTCTAAAAGGTAAAATGATTGATGGCAGTTTCATTTAAACAGAGATGCAAATTTTAAACCAGAGGCATGAAGCTTTTAACATTTGTAGACAGACAGTACCAAGAAAACGTTATACATAGAAACAGAAATAATGACCTAAGAACAATTTTGATTGACATTCATCTTGAGCATTGTCATTATCAAACCAGTTACAAAGAGTCCACACAGAAAAATGCAATCCAGAGAAGGAAAAAGAAGGCTGTATAACATGTGTGTGTATATTTAATTGTAGCTAACTCTGGAATATGTTAGAAAGGGAGAGAGAAAAAAAGGACACAGCAGAGGATGAAAAAACACTTAGAAGAATGAACAGAAAAGTGGGATAATTTTGAAAACAATGTGTAGTATTTATTATAGGGTTTTTTTAAGTAAACAGAATGAAATGGAAATTTATGGTTTTATATTGAATCCTCTCTTTATGTGGAATTTGGCAGGATCATAAAGTATGGGAAGAAAAGTAATGCATAACTATATTGGGAAAATAGATTGAAAATACATTATGAAGATGGAAAAAATGCTATGGAGGTAAAAGTGGAACTATTTGTAGAGTGAAGAAAAATGGAAAATTGATATTAAAAGCAAGGAAATAAATTCGAGAAAAAGGAAGAATGGGGCTATAGAAAGAAAGAAAGTTCTTAAAGATAAGCCATTTAACTTCTCTAAGCATCAGTTTACTCATGTATAAAATGGAGATAATAATATTTGAATTATCTTACAAGATTGTTACAAAGGAAGAATTTTATAAACGTTTATTTTGTTTTATATTGTGTTAAGTTGTTTTTCCATTCTGTTCAACTCTTTGTAACCCTATTTGGAGTTTTCTTGGCAAAGGTACTGAAATGGTTTGCCATTTCCTTCTCCAGATCATTTTACAGATGAGAAAACTAAGACAAACAGTAAGTCACTTACCCAGAAATTAAAGCAAACAGTAAGTCACTTATTCAGAGTTTCATAGCTAGTAAATATCTGAGGTTAGATTTGAATTTAGGAAGATTTCTTCAAGCCCAGCATTCTGCCTACTGCAGTATCTAGCTGCTATAAACTTTCAGGTTAATGAAAATTCAATAATCAGCCCCATAGTAAAAGAGGATTATTCAGCCATATGAGACCCTCTCCTTAGCCCACAAATGAGACCATAAGATAGGCATCTCCTTGCCACTGTTTTTTTCCTTTTCATATTGATAATAACAACTGTAGCTATATGTATTTGCTAAATACATGCTGATGCTAAAATAATTCATATTGTGTATACATATGATACACATATATATATATATATAAAACACACATACATATATATATACATATATATGTTATATACACACTCCATTCTAGATATGTATATTAAATGCCTCACTGCTGCTTGCTCTTGGGCACAATTAAACTCTAGGGATAGAAGCAAATGTGTGTGTCTTTAAGCACTATGTTTAATTGAGCAAAAGTACATTCTCTATAGGAACTTGGGACTAGGACCCTGTGTTATGATGACAACGCAAAAACCATTTCAATGAGTTGGAAAATGGGACTGAACCAATATAGCATGAAATATGGCAGTTACTCTAACACCTAGATGTGTGAACTGTATTATATTAAACCTGTGAAACTTTCTTTTAATAGGCCATTTGTGATTTGTTTCTAAAATAGGCAAACACGAGGTTGTAAAATTTAAAAAGCACTTTGGAACCCTTAGAGGTGGAGTTGGAGAGATAGGGGTTCAGAAGAAGGAAAAAGCCGGGAATCTGAAACTCTGTCCACAACAGGTTTGGCAGTTAGGCAGTGCCACAGTGCACAGAGCCCTACACCTGTAGTCAGGAAGATTCATCCTCTTGAGTTCAAATCTGACCTCAAACATTTACTAGCTCCATGACTGTGGACAAGTCACTTAACTCTGTGTACCTCAGTTTACTCATCTGTAAAATGGTCAGGAGAAGAAATTGGCAAATCACTCCAGTATCTCTGCCAAGAAAACTCCAAAAGAAGTCAGAGAGACAGACATGACTGGAAGTGACTAAACAGCAATCACAACACACCAAGATACTTGCTTAACATTGTCTGGATTTATGTAGTATACTTTATATTACTTTGCTTCATTCAATTTAATTTTACTCTAGAACCATTAATATATTATATACCATAGTGCGTTTAATAATACAATTCTATTTATTGTTGTTGAGTTCAAATTCAAATAGAAATGGATCCTTGAAAATAGCATATTGACTTAGAAAAACCACAAATTAGCATTAGCTATTTTTACTTATCTGTTTAAATATTTCCCAGTTACATTTTAATCTGGTTCAGACAGCACTGGAAATTTTTCAGACAGTATGTAGTCTCTTTGGGGTCCTACTCCTCATTTTACAGATAAGGAAACTCAGGCCCATGGAAGTTACATGTCTAAGATCACAGAGATTATGATGGAGGTGTAATTTGAACCAAGGTCCTTTGACTCTCACACTAGTACATATATTATATGTGTATATATCTTTATATGTAATGTTATATGCATTTATCTATATAAATATGTGATGGGTAGGTATGTTTGTAATTTGGCTTTGTAATCTCATTTGTATCCATTACTTCAGTTACTGTCTTTAGACAGTTGACTCCAGATTTATCCCATTTCAGTTCCAAACTTAAATCCCCAATATACTGCTGGACATCTCTACTTGGATTCCCTTCTGTAAACCCAAATTATTGAAAAATCTCCCTCAAGCACAGATATGATCATATCAATCCTCTTTTCAGAAATCATCATAGAGTTTCTCTTAACCTTGAGCACAAAATGGAAACTTCTCAATTTATGATTCTAGTTTCAACCTATTTCTCCATATTTGTTTCACAATTCTTTCCTTCATGTTCCAGTCATTCCATCCAAACTGATCTATTTGCTATACCCTCAATTTGACCATCAATACCTTGCCTCTCAGCCTTAATGCAAGCTTTTCCCCATGCCTGGATCATATATCCTCCCCATTTCTGCCTCTTGAAGTCATTAATACCCTTCTTAAATCAATTCAGGTACCAGCCACTCATTTTTTTTTCTCTTTCTCTTCTCAAATTATCTTTGCTTACTTGTCAGTATTTCTAATAAAATATAAATTTCTTGAAAGCATAACTATTTTATTTTGGGGTCTCTGTGTTCCAATGCGCCTTGCACATAATCAATGTTAAACTGAACTGAACTTCAGAATTGGAAGAGATCTCAGATATTATGTAGTATAACTGTACTTTCCTAGGATCCCTCTCTCCAATTTCTTCCAGCTTTTGCTCAGGAAGGTAAAGAAACCTTCTTCACCTTCTGAAGTTGCCCTTTCAGCTTTTAAATAGCTCTAAACTCTAGGAAGCTTTTCAGTAGATTGCATTAGAAATGAAATCTTCTATCATAACTTTCACACATTGCTTCAAGTTCTACCCTTTGGGGCTAAGCAAAATAAGTTAAATCCATTTTCTGCATCATAGCTTTTCATATACTTAAAGACAGCTATTATGTCTTCTTTCCTCCAAGCTAAACATCCCAGTTCTCAGACATCATGATTTCAAGGCCAATCACCAGCCTGGGCATCTCTCCAGCATGTCAATGTCCCTTCTAAAATGGTATCAGAGAACTGAACCCAGCACTCCAAATATAATTTGACAGTAACAGAATTCAGTAAACCTACTACCCCAGAATTCTGCACAGTCTTTCTTGAGGCATCTTTAGATAGTTTCAGCCTTTTTAGTAGCCATATCAAATTATGTATGTTGAATTGAATTAAAACATTTCCCTGGTTCCAATCTACTTGTAACAGTTATACTTTATCTATCTTACTAAAATGGCACCTATAATATTTCACCTAACTTCAGGTTTCCCAAGAATCAATTAAGGATAGTACCTGGTTATATACTTAGAGCTTCCTTGATTTGAATCTTAAAGGCTTTTCTTTCTTTCAGGAAGTATTTTAAAATTCACATATGTGAATTAATACCTGATGACAGTTTCAATGAATACTTTAAAGTTAATAGGCTACTTTGAATGAAATAAATATGAATATATTGGATTAAGAATAATACTTTATGAGCAGAATCAGGAAAACATTGTACATAACAACAAGACTATGTCATGGTCAACTAGGCTAGATTTTTAGTTCTTTTCAGCAATTCAGTGAACAAGGGCAATTCCAATAGACTTGAATCGAAAATGCCAACTACATCCAAAGAGAGAACTATGGAATCTGAATGTGGACTAAAGCATACTATTTTCACCTTTTTTTTTTTCTTCTGTTTTTTTTTTTTCCCCTTTTCATGGCTTTTCCCTTTTGTTCTTATTTTTCTCTTCAAACATGACTCATGAAAATATGTAAAAAATGAATGTACATTCATGTATATAATCTAAAAAAAAATAAATTAAAAAGAACAGTCTTCAGAGAGCTGGGGAAGGCCTGCCATTTTACTTAGGATCAAAAAATTCTAGGAGTAGCTAGGTCTGAATAGAATAGAATATGAATAGAACTAAAGACCTAGAGTCAAGAATAGCTGAGTTCAAAGCCAGTCCCAGACATTGCCTAGTCATGTGACCCTAGACAAGTCACTTAATCCTATTTACTTCAGTTTCCTCTTCAGTAAAATGAGCTGGAGAAAGAAATGACAAACCATTCCAGTATCTTTGCCAAAAAAAACCCAAATGTGATTATGAAGAGACTGACATTGAACTACAACAAAGATCCTTCAAGATCCTTATTTATTTCAAAGGATAACTTTTAGGTGCTCCTTGAACTTGGAATGGAAAAGTGTTGCATCTTCAGTTTCACTAACTTCTAACTGAAATATAGAATTTCTTTGCAATTAAAAAATTTATTCTGAGCAAGGATCTATAGGTTTAATCTGAGTGCCATTTTTGACACACAAAAAAATGGTTAAGAATCCCTGATGTGGTCTAACCCTCACGTTTTACAGATGAGAAAACTATGATTAAACCACAGAGATGATAAGAGCTAAGCTTCAAATCCAGGTCTTCTGACTGAGTAGGCACTGTTCCTTCAATTGCATCATAAAAGGCCAACTTTTATGTAAACAGGCTTGCATCAGCATATTAGCCAAGATTTTAATTTGGAAGGAGGGAAATAATCTAGCTAAATCTCCTACTCTAAGGCCAGCACAGGGGGTTGTAATAAAAGGGGAAATAGCCAAGATTGCTATATGAATCAGTGATTTGATTCATTAATAACTTGGAAAGGGAAGGGGAGAAAATGGAGAAACTGACAAGAATATGAGTTGCAAGTGAGAAACTGGAAGTCCAAAATTTAACAAGCAGAGGGAAAAAGACTGTTTTTTCAGTTAGGTTAGACTCCTAGAATATTAGTACTTACTTGGAACTTTCCTGCAAAGGAGATCTTTGAATCTACTCCTTCCCTCCTCCCATTTTCTAGATAAGATAGCTGAGGCTCAGAGAACTGAAATTACTTGAGAGAGGTCATTTAGTTCCATATAGAGGATAGACTTGAACCCTGTTCTACAACCACCTAAGCCAGTGTAAGTCTCTATCACATGCTAATTAATGCAAGGATTTGTTTCTCCCTTCTGTTCCAGACCTTCTTAATGTAAAACTAGGCCTCCATCCCCTCGAGACCACTGTCTTCCTCTCCATCAGACACAATGGGCGCTGTATTGGAGGGGGAGAGAGGCAGACAGGTGAAAGCTTGATCCAAGAGTGATTTTACTCTATCATTTGTGTTAGGGTATCCTGCCAGCAGCTGACATTTTTACTATCAGGTTCGCTGGGTATAGCTTTAGGGCAATCTCAAAGCAACCATATTGCCAGGAGCATAGTTATGGCAGCCATGACCTGTTTGGCTTCCTGCCCTCCCCCTCGCCTGCAGGTTTAACCCCACCTTAGACTCAGGGACCAATTTGGTCCATAGATAGGAAAGAGATAAGGATTCATAGATTCATAGCCCAGAACACTCAGCAGCATCTCATGGATGTGCTTATGAGAATTGAATGAGATAATGTATATAGAATACCTTGCAAACCTTTCAGGGGTTCTCGGAGGGCGGGCTGAGGAAGTTTATGCAGCGGCTAGGATACGGCAAATGGGCTGAGGGGCAGAGACAGAGTGTGAGGTTTTGTTTTTACTATAGTCTGGCCCTCCCACAGCTGAGGGACAGTGAACTGGCCCCCAATTTAAAAAGTTTAAGGACCGCTGCGCTTAAAATATCATAGAAATTCCTGCTCCTAGTAATATTCTTATTGTCTTACTCCAGCCTTTCACTCCAGTTAGAACATAATACTTGTGCCCCATCTTTGTGACTAGACCCCCACACCCACAACCTTGTTTCCCAGTCCTGATCCTTCTTTCTTTTTCCTAATCTCTTTTCTCCTTTCTATTCTTACATCCCAGATCCTTTGAGACTAGGGGATCCCACAAGTTTCTCCCAGGAACTCCTAGAGACCTGATGACTGGGTTCTTGGTCTTTATTATCAACCATTCATGATCTTTGACTCATTCTTCCCTAGATTGCTACTTTATAACTGCATCTATATTCACTTGATTTCCCAAAAATCTGTATCTAGACTTCATCTTGGGTACCTCAAAGGAACCAATGGATCCCAATGGATATAATCTAGTCTTGAATCCAAATATCTTGGATTTAGTCCCTTCACCACCTACTAAGCAGACAAGTAAAGAGATGTAGGCAAAATAGGCAATTGTCTACTGTACAACCCAGGATGAAGGCAATGACAAGCATTATTTTTTTATTATTTTTATATAAATGCATATTTACTCTTCAAAATACAAAAGGATATATTTTGTGAATAGACATTTCAATTAAATCCACCCAGCATTTATTAAACACTGTGAAAATAAAGTCCAAAAAAAAAAATTAGTGCCCCACCCTCAAGGAAGGTATATTCTCCTGAAAATCAAAATTACTGATATTAGAGTGAATCCCAGAATTATAAAGGACCCAAAATAATTGTCAAACATGCCACCAGTGGGCTGCCTATATTCTACAATATTCCAAATGCAGCTAGAATCAAATTAATGATTTTCATATATTGATGTATCAAAAAAAAAAAAAAAAAAAAGAAGAAAAAGAAAAAGAAACATATAAACAACCATATGTGTAGTTCACAGTAACTCCTGTTTCTTTTGAGTTATTGGGAAGATGAGTGGCAGAATGGGAAGGAATATTGAGGAAGATCTGACTTCAAATTTAGCCTCAGACTTACTAGCCATATGAACTAGGGCAAGTCACTTAACCCTGCTTGCCTTAGTTTCCTAATCTGAAAAACAATCTGGAGAAGGAAATGACCAATCACTCCAGCATCTCTGTCAAGAAAACCCCAAATGGGATCACAGAGAGATAGATACAACTGAAATGACTAAACATCACTTATATCAGTTCCTAAATCATTATCTTCTTTAAAGCATCCTACGCTACTTCACAAATTCCCACTTCATGCTATGCTGCCTATTCTCCAGTCCCTACCTCCAGTCTGGACCCTGAACTCTGATTGCTGAGCATTACTTAGACTGTGGTAGTTATAGTTTGTCCTTCATTGCTGAAGAGGGCCGTGACATGCGGGATGTAAAGCCATGAAATGCAAGTAAATTGGATTCAGAACACTCTTCTTTGGCCACTATTCTCTTTTATACATTATCTTCTACAATTAGAATATAATCTCTTTGGCCACTTGCTTACTTGTCTGCATTCATATCCCCAGGACTCAGCATGGTTCTTTGTACACAGTGGGCCAACCCATCTTCACTTGAAGACTTCCACTAATAAGGAAACCCACTACCTCCAGGGGCAGCCTTGTCTACTGCTTTCTCTTGAGCCATGATTGTTGGAACATTTTTCTTACACCAGACTTAGCCCACTGCTCTACAATTTCTAAGTATTGTTCCTATTTCTGCTCTCAGGAGCAAAACCAAACAAGTCTGATCTCTCATGTGTTCAGTCATTCAGTTGTGACCGACTTTACATGACCCCATAGGCTTTGACTGTGAATTTTGACAAAGATACAAGAATAGTTTATCATTTCCTTCTCTAGTATGTCCCCATTTTACAGATGAGGAATTGAGTCAAACAGGGCTTAGGTGACTTGCCTAGTATCATACAGCTAATAAATGTCTGAGGTAAGATTTGAACTCAGATTTTTCTGACTCTAGGCCCAGTGCTCTATCAATAATACCAGCTAGCTGCTACAGTCTCTCAAATGACCATCCTTCAAACACGTGAAGATAGCTATCCCATCACTTCCTTTCAGCTTTCTCTTTTCCAAGATAAATATCCTGTTCCTTCCACATCCATACAGAATGGTCCCCAGTTCCCTCATCATTCTGACTGCCTTCCTCTAGACTCACTTCAGTTTCTCAATGTCCTTCCTAAGGCATGATGTCCAAAAACAAACATAATTCACGAAACTTTCAGTGAACAGAATAACATAGGAGTTGCAGTTTTCAAACAAAGGGGAGCATAATTGGGAAACCCCACCTAGCATACACAAGTGTCACTTCCAGCCCAATTCTACTGAACCTTGAAACTGATGAGAGGTTCTCTGAGGATAGCGAAAGTCATCTAGGTGGCTTTCAGGTAGCCTTGTATTTGAGCCTTTATCTGAGTTTTCTCAAAGCCCTCATTGAACTTTGAACAAAGATGCATTAAGAAAGAAATTGCCCACACGATGAGATTTGAAGGAAACTAAAAAATCCCTCCTTTCACCAAATGACTCATGATTCTGCCTTGATCCATGAAAATTCACATTCCCCCCTTGATCATTATTCCTTTGCTTGAGGGCAAGATATTGTAGGATTCTGATAAAATGAATTCTATTATTTGAGAGTGGTCATAAACTAAGCCACAGTCAAATAATTTAGAGGTTAAGTAGCAGGTTATATAGAAATAGAACAAAGGAAAATATTTGGGGGACAGGGGAGAATAAAGATAGTTCAGAAACATGGTATATTCTCTAAAAGTTGATGCCTAACAATCATAATAAAGGGCCTGGACAGATGAGAGGCAGGTGAGAGTGATTGTCATTTCTTGCAAGAAAACATGAGTAAATGAGATGAAGATAAATTTCACTTATTTTTCCAATGACTATGTTCATAGGTTTTGAAAGTGAGAGTATACATTAGGAGACAAATTGAAGAATCCATGCCCTAGATTTTATCCCTCATACTTTATTTAGCTATGACCTCACTGTGGGCCAATGGGGAAAGTGAAGCTAGATTTTGATTCAGAGAACCTGATTTTGAAACCGGCTTTGTCATTTATATGTGAACCTTGGCCAGATTATTTAAACCCTCTAGAGATTTCATCTATGAAATAATAATATGAGAATCACAGAATTATATAAAATAGGGGTTGAAAGGAACCTCCTCAGAGGGCATCTTGATTGAGAGGATAATTCTACACAGGAATTTTCATTTATGAGTCAATTTCCCCATTTCCCTAGTCCTTTAGAGAATTTTTTTTTTAAACAACTCATTCCAATTCTAAATGCTCTCTTTCTCCTATTCAGGCACCTGCATTTTATTAAAGGCCCTTCTTTTCTAGTTGATGTACATCCAGTTTCCAGTTCTAAAAATAGGTGCTCCTACATCTTGCCTCATTAGGGTTAGAAACAGATTCTGCGTATGTTATCAGAGCAACTTGTTTCTAAGGGTCTGAGAGACTTCTTTGGATCTCTTCAAAGAAAAGTTTTAAAATAATGAGGTGGATTCATTCTCATGGGACATTCTGATTAGCCAATGGTCAAAAGTCATGATCTTATCCCCCAGTTATTAGTGCCATAATGACCTCCTGCTCCACCTATGCCCCATATCCCACATTTTCAAGATATTTTATGGGGAGTTGTCTTGGAAGCACACCCTGTTCCCTCAAAGTTAGTGACCAGGACTTTGAGATCCAGACATGAAAGAAATGGGGAAGTGCAAACTGTTCTTTCCAAGCAACCTGCTTCTCCCTCCAAAACTGTGGCCAGGAAGATGTCTGCCTTGATGTGAATCCAGACCTATCTTCAGGGGATGAACTTGAGGCCTGGGAAGAGCCACAGAATTGGCTATGGGTTGGAGGCCCAGCCTCCAAAATACACACTGTGAGAGTAAGAGCCAGGGAACCACCTCACAGCTCTCTCTTCAGCTTGGATTTTGCTTTTGGCAGGTCAAGATGACCCTGTGGTTAAAGCTGACTTTCTCTTTCCATTTGGTGCTTATTTTCAGGGTAGTCTTGGGTAAACTGCATGGGCGGTTTCTTCCCGGGCGGGGCTGTGTTCATAGAATCAGAACTTCAGGAAACAAGCAAGAGTTCAGAGAGTCAGCATGATATAGAGAAGAAAAAGAGTGATAAACAAGGAGTCTAAAGAGCTTAAATCTAATTCCAGCTCAATAGCCATATGACCTTGCTCATCATTTCTGTGAGCCTAAATTATCTCACCTATTAAATGGGTGTAGAGGGGCTGATCCCTTCTTCTGGGTCACTGGTTCTGACTTTAGAACAGCTGTAGGCTCTTTATTCTTCAAGAGATAGGTCAGACTTATCTTCTATGGCATAGCCCAGCTGCTTTGGCAGAAAACCATTGGCATAAAAGCAAGCCTCTATAATCAAAACTCCTAGTCAACAAAACTGCTTGGAGAATTGGGAAAATAATGATAAATACCTACGAATTTGCCTTGAGCCAAATTGCAGACAAAGACTATTTTAATGATCTCAGAGAAATGTTCCCACCACAGCCAGGGAAAGACCTCTTTTATGGAGGTACTCTTTTCTGTGGAACTCAGTTGTAAAACAACAAATTTTAATAGGCTTGGAGCCATTCTGGGCTAAAAGGTGTGAAAGAGCTATAATAATAATACAAGAAAGTACTCCAGGACAGTCTTCTCACAA
Organism: Sminthopsis crassicaudata; assembly: GCF_048593235.1. Taxonomy (NCBI): domain Eukaryota; kingdom Metazoa; phylum Chordata; class Mammalia; order Dasyuromorphia; family Dasyuridae; genus Sminthopsis; species Sminthopsis crassicaudata. Next base: position 547,976,041 of record NC_133618.1, read on the forward strand.
TCCTATTGCATTAAGAGCTGGCACCATCTCCAAGGAAGAAAATTAAATAGGGGGGAAGCAGCAAAACAGAACGTGACAGTGACCACAAGGACCTAAGGCAGGCACTTACTGGAAACAGATGACGCCAACATCAACAACAAGAAGATTGTCTACAAAAGAGCAAGGAGGTACAGCAGCAGTGGGGAGAAGTGAGCCCCAGACTTCCTCCTCTCTGGGGCCCCACTCAGGGGAACACTGAAAGCCACAGGAACTGTAGGGGACTTTGGGGGAAGAATGGCCCACTAGAGTGGGGAGGGGAGGAGTCTCAACTTTCATTCCACTCACATGAAAGTCCTTTCTGTGTTCTTATTGAGGAAGTAAAATGGATCTATTTGAAGCCTTAGGAGCCCAAGTGCTTTTAAAAGTAGCTGACAGTCAATCCTAAGGGATTACCAGTTATTGATGTTACTAGGTTCTGTTAAATAAATAAATATTAAATAATAAATAAGTAAAGTACTTAGCATAGCTGAGCAGATAGTTGGTTGGTTGATGGCTGTCCTTCATTCTTGAAGAGGACCAAAATGACATCATTACGTTAGAGTCAAGTTACAATGTGTCCTACTGTGGCTGATCAGATCAATACCTGCTCAAAATGCTCTACCATAGATCAGGCCCAGATAATCCATGTGAACATTTGGGATGGATTCTTTAAATTTGCCCATTTTGCTTTGGGCCATTTCAAGTCTGCTTTGCGAATAAAACCCAGCATTTTCTTATGTTGAATGGTCCTGTAGTAGTTTCTCCCATGTCATAAAATCAATTCCAAAGTTCTTAAGAGAACTTGAGAGTGGTTCTTGAATTCCTTTTTCTGACCACCACATGAATACTTGCCCTGTGGGAATTCTCCATAAAATAATCTTTTTGGCAAGCATGCATTTGGCATTCAAACAAGGTGGTCAACCCAGTTGCAATCTCTGCAGTGGAATTAGTTTGAGAAAGGATCTCAGTGAAATCCCAGATGATCTTTAGAATTTTCCTAAGACAATTCAAATCCAAGTGAATCACTTGGCTGGCATGGTACTGTAAAACTGACCAGATTTCACAGGCATACAACAATAAGGTCAGCATAACCAGCTCTGTGTACCTTCACTTTGGTAGTCTGTTTTCTCTCCCATACTTTCCTTGGAGCCTCATTGACTGAACTAGCTCTAGCAATGTATGTATCAACCTTGGTATCAATGTGTACATACCTAGAAAGTATACTGCCAATATAAGTGTCCACTGTATTCAAAACTTCTCCATTTACGGTAATTGGTGGTTCCACATATGGATGGTGTGGTGTTGGCTAATGGAGCACCTGTGTTTTCTTGCTGTTAATTGTTAGGACAAAATTAGCACAAGCAGCAGAGAAATGAGCCATACTTTGTTGCATCCCCACTTCAGAGGCTTCATTGAGTGCACAATCATCTGCAAATAAAAAAAAATCATTTACCAACATTTCCTCTACTGTTGGCTTATTATAACCTTTTCAAGTTGAAGAGTTTGCCATCAGTGTGACAGCTGACCTTGATGCCAGGTTCATCCTCATTAAAGACCTTTAACAACATGGCTGAAAACATCATGATGCAAAAGTTGGGAGCAAGCATACAGCCTTGTTTCATTCAATTGGTAACTGGGAAAGTACAAGAGCATAATACATTATCTACAACATGGGCAAGAATGTCAATATGAAATTGATGTACAATATTGATAAACTTCTCTAAGTAACCAAATTTTGACATAATTTTCTTTGTTAATAAATGTGACTTTCTTTTCTTTTTAAAAAACTTAATAGTATTATATTTTGCAAATACATTTAAACATTCATTTTTATGACTGTGTTCCAAATTTTTCTCCCTCCTTTCCTTTCATCCCCCTCCCCAAGACAACAAGTAATCTAAAATAGGCTAAATATGTTCAATACTCTAAACATATTTCCATATTTGACATATAGTACAAGAAAAATCAGACCAAAAAAAGAAAAAGCCATGAGAAAAAAAAAAAAAAACAACAACAACAACAAAAAGTGAAAATACTATGCTTTGATCCATATTCAGTTGCCACAGTTCTCTTTCTCTCTCTCTGATTGTGAATGGCATATTCCATCACAAGTCTGTTGGAATTGCTTTGAATTATGATATTGTTGAGAAGTACCAAATCCATCACATTTGATCATCACATAATCTTATTACTGTGTACAATGTTCTCCTGGTGCTGCTCACTTAGTATCAGTTCATATAAGTCTTTTTAGGAATTTCTAAAATCAGCCTGTTCATCATTTCTTATAGAATAATAATATTCCATTACATTCATATATCATAACTTATTCACACATTCATCCAATTGATGGGCTTGCACTCAATTTCCATTTGCTTGCCACTACAAAAAGGCCTGTTATAAATATTTTTGTCCACGTGGGTCCTTTTCCCTCTTTTATTATCTCTTTGGGACACAGACCCAGTAGTAACACTGAAAGATCAAAGGATATGCCCAGTTGGATAATCCTTTGGACATAGTTCCAAATTGTTTTCCAGAATAGTTGGATCCTTTCACAACTCCACCAACAATGCATCAGTGTCTCCGTTTTCCTGCATATCTTCCAACATTTATCATTATCTTTTCTTGTCATCTTAGCCAATCTGAGAGGTATAAAGTGATATGTCAGAGTTTTGAATTTTCTATAAGCTCTCATGACTGACAGTATCAAAAAAGCCACATCTACAAACAGACCTCTGTTCTACTCCTGCATTTCTCCTGGAATTGCCAGGCAGCAAACCCCATATTGATTATTCCTTGGTCTTCTCTAACGCCACACTGACTCTCAAGTAAAGGACCATCTCCCATTTGAAGGATCAAAGGATCAGCCTATCAAGGAGGACTCTGCCAAGAATTTTGCCAACAATGACTGAGAAAAACTCCATGTGGTTATTACAAGACAATCTATTCTCTTTACCTTTATAGAGATAGACAATGGATGAATCTTTGAACTTCTGGAGGATAGCCTCATCTTGCCTTATTCCCTAGAAAATTTCAGTCAGCATTTGTACAAGCAATGAGCTTCCTTCCCCCCACCCCTACACAAACCTTGTAAGTCTCAAGTGGAACAGAATCTGTACCAGGTACTTTGCCACACAAAAGGAGCATAAGGGCATTAAAAATCTCTTCTTCAGTTGGAACTTCAAGTAGGGATGAATTAATTTCAACCTGAGGTAAACCGTAGCTTCAGGACTGATTGAGGAACTAATCTTCTTGAACACATCCTACACCCACTTATTCCTCAAATATAGTAAGCACTCAACAAATACCCTAACAAATAGAGGAAGTACTTAATAAATGCTTCCTTATCTGGATAGGGGTAAGTAATTAGTCATGTAGGGCAGCTAGAGTTCCAGCCTAAAGTCAGGAAGGTTTCTCTTCCTGAGTTCAAATCTGCCCTCAGACAGTTCACAGAGAGTTGGATATGACTGAAACAACTGAGTAACAATAAGATTGAGAACTGAGAGATCCCCAAAGTGTACCAGTTCCTTCTTATTAGAACTCAGCAAACTTTTCCTAAAAGGGCCACATGGGGAGAATGTTTGCTCTACCTAATTAAAAGACTTGTAAAGTTCAAATGAAGCATCTGATAAACCTGAAAAACTATATAGATATAAAGGATTATTAAATTATTTTTTCTTGTATCTCTAGATTCTAATGTGCCTTTAAACATAAATTTAATATAAGCTACAGATACCAGACAATATACTATTAGAGGTCAAAGTCCACAGAAATAATACTAGATATTTACAGTAAAAATGTGGATCCAATTCAGGACTGGCCCCTGGATAAGCAGAATAAGAGTTACAGTTAGATGATTCAAGTCCACTAACATTTCTTAAGTGTCAATTGTAAGCAGATTATTGTTGTTCAGTTGTTTCACACTCTTCATAACCTCACCTGGTCTTTGCTTGATAAAGATCCTGGAGAGATTTGCCATTTCCTTCTCCAGCTCATTTCATAGATAAGAAAAACTGAGATAAATGGAGTTCAATGACTTGCCCAAGGTCACTCAGATAGTAGGTGTCTGAAGGAGAATTGAACTCAGGCATATGAGTCTTCCTGACTCGAGGACTAACACTCTATCCACTGCTCTACCAATCACCCCTCCTGAGGAAATTACTGTTGATACAAAGACAAAATTGAAACAGTTCTTATCATCAAAGAGAGTGCTACTCTGAGAGAAAATAACATGCACACTCAGAAGTATATACAATGTGTAGACCATATAAATATAAAGTATATTTTGTGTGAGAACACTAACCACTGAGGTGAGCAAAAAGGGCTTCTTGTAGGAGGTAGCACATAAGGTATACAGTGAAGGAAATGAGGGAACTGTAAGAGTGAGCAAAAAGAGAAAGCATTCCAGGCAAGAGTCACTACCTGTGTAAACCCAAGGAGGTAGAAGAAGAAATGTTGTAAATGACGAATGATAAATAAGTCATTTTGTCTAGAATGTAAAGTGTGTGAGGGGGACTAATGTGAAAACAATCTGGAAAAATAGATTGAAATTAACTTTCAAAGGACAATAAATGCCAGACAGAAGAATTTATATTTTATGCTGTAGGCAATAGGAAGCTACTAAAGCTTTTTGACCAGGGAGGTAAAACACAAAGTAACCTGCACTTGAAGGATATCATTCTGGCAGCTATGTAGAGGAGGTATTAGAAAAGAGTGATATTATTAGAAGCAGGGAGAAAACAATCAAGATTTCAAGTCTTGGATATACTATAAGATATTTAATATATATGGGAATGCCTGCCATCTAAGGGAGAGGGTAGAGGGAAGGAGGGGAAAAACTCGGAACAGAAGGGAGTACAAGGGATAATGTTGTTAAAAAAAAAAAAAAATTACCTATGCATATGTACTGTCAAAGAAAATGTTATAATTATAAAAATTAATTTAAAAAAAAAGATTTCAAGTCTTCAGTGTGTTCTTGATTTGGTCCAACTACTATTCCCAACTTTATCTTCTTTTTTAAAAAAAAATATTATTATTATTTGTTTCCAGATTTATGTGTTTTGTTTTTAGCTTACAAAATTTTTGACATACATGCAGACACACACATATATTTTTTTACTTTATTTTTCTAGGCTTTTTTGCAATATGGCTAATATGGAAATGTTTTTCATGATTTCACATAAATATCTCTTCTCAATGGATGGAGGAGAGGCTGAATGGAGGAAAGGAATTTAGAATGTTAAAAAAAATATATTTCAAATTAATTTTTTCCACTGTTGTTTTCATATAAATTGTTTTCTTGGTTTTGATCATTTCATTCTTCATTAGTTTATAAAAGTCCTCAAAATTGTCCATTTTTAAAACATTGATGCTATAATATGATTTGTTCCCTTTGTTTCTGCTTGCTTCACCCTGCAACATTTTATATGTCTTTGCATGTGTTTTTGAAATCATCTATTTCTTCATGCTTATAGCAAAATAATAGTTTCGGGTTTTTTAATGCCATTTTGACTTCTTTGCATAGAAAACTAAGGTTTGAGGTACAAGGTTTAAATGGAATAGTTCCCCTGAAGTTGAGGAAAACAAATTGTTATAAAAACTTTCATTCCATTTTCTACTTGTTTGCCTCCTTTTAGTTTCATCATGTTCATACTATGATAAAACTAAGCTAGTGTTTATGACAAACTTTTCATAGGCATTTTTTCTGCCACTGCTTTTCAATGTTTTTAATTATGATATTGCTCATACTCTTCCACTATCTCCCTCTAGTAGTGATTTTACAAATGAGTTTCTGTTCTATACAATGTTATCCTTCACCATCTTTTTCTACTGGGCAAGGCAATCAAATGTTTACTAGGTAAGGCAATAATAGTTTCAGGTTTTTTAATGCCATTTTGACTTCTTTGCATAGAAAACTAAGGTTTGAGGTACAAGGTTTAAATGGAATAGTTCCCCTGAAGTTGAGGAAAACAAATTGTTATAAAAACTTTCATTCCATTTTCTACTTGTTTGCCTCCTTTTAGTTTCATCATGTTCATACTATGATAAAACTAAGCTAGTGTTTATGACAAACTTTTCATAGGCATTTTTTCTGCCACTGCTTTTCAATGTTTTTAATTATGATATTGCTCATACTCTTCCACTATCTCCCTCTAGTAGTGATTTTACAAATGAGTTTCTGTTCTATACAATGTTATCCTTCACCATCTTTTTCTACTGGGCAAGGCAATCAAATGTTTACTAGGTAAGGCAATTTCTGGGTCTCACTTAGTAGAAATCAAGTTCAATATCTTTGCCTTTTGACATTTTCCCTTTTTCATACAGATGGATCATCAAAATAGGTTGACTTAAAACTACTAGAATTATTCATAAGGAATTAGAATAGGCAATGAAGAAATTAAACAATCACTTTTTGTAGATGGTATGATGATATATTTAGAGAATCAACTAAAAAACTACTTGAAATAATTTACAACATTAACAAAGTTGCAGGATATAAAATAAACACAAATAAATCATCAGCATTTCTATATATTTCCAACAAAGCACTGCAGCAAGAAATAGAAATAAGATAAATAAAATCCGATCTAAATAATCTATTGCTCATGGATAGATAGAGCTAATAAAATAAAAATGACAGTTTTACATAAATTAATTTACTTATTCAGTGCTATACCAAACTGCCAAAAATATTTTATGGAGCTAGAAAAATAATAACAAAGTTCATCTGGATGAACAAAAGGTCAAGAATATCAAGGGATGTAATGAAAAAAACACAAAGGAAGAATCTAAAACTAAATCATAAAGTGGCAATCAGCAAAACTAGTTGGTATTGCCTAAGAAACAGAGTAAATGGATTAGTGGAATAGGTTAGGTGCACAAGATATAACAGACAATGACTATACTAATCATGTCTTTAATAAACCCAAAGACTTCAAGCTTCTGGGAGAAGAACTCACTATTTGACATAAACTGCTGGAAAAACTGGAAAATAGTATGGCAGAAATTGGACATTGACCTGTAACATCTCATACATGTCACAAAACAAGGTCAAAATGGACACATGATTTAGAAATAAAGAGTAATACCATAACAAATTAGGAGAGCAAGGAGTAGTTTACCTGTCAGATCTATGGGAAAAGGAAAAAACTTATGACCAAATAGGAGATAGAAAACATTATGACATACAAGATGAATAATTTTTGTAAAGTTATATTATAAAGGTTTTGCACAATATAGTTTGATCCAGTTGTGTCTCTGCTGGGTCTGTATCCCAAAGAGATCATAAAAAAGGGAAAAGAACCCATGTGTGCAAAAATGTTTGTAGTGGTCCTTTTTTTAGTGGTAAGGAACTGGAAGTGAAAGCACATCAGTTGGGGAATGGCTAAATAAGTTATGGTATACAAATGTAATGGAATGTTATTGTTCTATAAGAAACAACAACCAGGCGGATTTCAGAAAAGTCTGGAAAGACTTTTATGAACTGTTGCTAAAACTAAGAGAACATTGTAGACAGCAACAACAAGATTATGTGATGATCAACTATAGTGGACTTGGCTCTCTTCAACAATGAGGTGATTCAAATAGACTTTTGATGGAAAGAGCCATATGTATCCAGAGAAAGAACCAAGGATACATAAAAGCATAGTATTTTCACCTTTTTTGTTGCGGTGGTTTGTTTGCTTTTTTTTTTTTCTTTCTATTTTTTTTTTCCATTTCAATCTGATTTTTCTTGCACAGCATGATGAAAATATGTTTAGAAGAATTACATGTTTAACCTACATTGGATAGCTTGCTATTGAGGTATGGGGAGAAGGAAAGGAAAAAAATGTAGAAAACAAGGCTATGCAAAGGTGAATGTTGAAAACAATCTTTGCATGTATTTGGAAAAATAAAATACTATTAATGAAAAAATATTTTTGCATAATACAATCAAGATTAAAAGGGAAGCAGAAAACTGGTAAATATTTTTATAGCCTATGTTTCTGATAAAGGCTTCATTTTTCAAATATATAGAGAACTGAGTCAAATATACAAAAATAAAAGGTATTCCCCCAATTAATAAATGGTCAAAAGATACAAATAGACAGTTTTCAGATGAAAAAATTAATGCCATTTATAATCATATAAAATAATCTAAATAACTATTGGTTAGAGAAATGAAGATTAAAACAATTCTGAGATACCACCTCATATCTATCACATTGGGTAATATCACAGAAAAGAAAAATGATAAATGTTGGATAAGATATGAGAAAAATTGGAACACTAATGCATTGTTGGTGGAATTGTGAACTGATTCAACTATTCTGAAGAGCAATTGAAAGAAACTATGCTTGAAGGGCTATAAAACTGTGCATACCTTCAGACCCAAAAATATCTCTAGTAGGTCTGTATACCAAGCAGATCATAAAAAATTGGAAATGGACCCATGTTGTGTCCTGCTTTCTAGAGCCCCCAAGTTGGGGTAACACAATGTATTGTTGCTTTCTAGAGCCCCCACACCCGGGTGATTATACCTTCCTAGAAGAGAAGTGATGAGGCAAGACTCCAGAGGATGGTGGGAAAATGGAGTTCATTTATTTCAAGGCCTTTCCCTTTTTTTCATAATGTAACAAAAACAACTCTGAGCATGTGGGAATACATAAATAACTTGCTATTGTACATAGTTTGCCACCTGGTATCACTCTGCCTCAATCACAACACAGGTTGCCACTGACCCCTGACTTCTCAGGAAGGCCAAGAGCCCTTAGGGGAGATGGGAGCCGAACCAGATATTTTTAGCGAGTTCCATCTGGGGGAAAAGGGTCTTATACCTTACCTAGAGTTTCCCCACTGACTGTGATCCTCTACAGACCCACATGTGCAAAAATGTTTATAGTAGCTTTCCTTATGGTGGCAAAGAATTGAAAAATGAATGGATGCTCATCAATTGGGGAATGGATAAAGAAATTGTGATATAGGAATGTAATGGAATACTATGTGCTGTAAGAAATTACAAGCAGGTTGATTTCAGAAAAACCTGGAAAGGCTTACATGAACTGATGCTGAGTGGATTAAGCAAAACCAGGAGAGCATCATAGTAATGTGACATTGTGCAGAAGTAGAAGACTATCTACTTTGATAGTCTTTGCTCTTCTCAGAAATACAATGATCTAAGGTAGTTCTAAAAGATTTATGATAAAAAATGCTATCCATATCCAGAGAAAGAACCGTGGTGTTAGAATACAGATTGAATAATACTATTTTCATTTTTTTTGGGGGGGTTTTCTTTCTCATGGTTTTTCCCTTTTGTTCTAATTCTTCTTTTACAACATGACTAATATGGAAATATGCTTAATATGATTGTACATCTATAACCTATATCAGATTGATTGCCATGTTGGAAAGAGGTGAAGGAAGGGGGGGGATGGAAATCAAAATCTTATAAAATTAATAAACAAATTAAAAACAAATAAAAAAGAACTGTTCAAAGTATCATTCAATCTAACAATCAAAAATCATTGTTAAGTACCAACTGTGTGCCAATACTGAGCTATTGGGGATACAAAGACAATTTTTAAACAATTTCCTGTCTCATGGAGTTTAAAGTTCCACTGGGAGAAGTATGATTATATGCATAATAAATATATATAGCTCATAAGGTAGCACTAGCTATACTTGGCAGATCAGGAAAGAAATTATATACAAAGTGGCAGTTGAGCTATGTTTGAAGGATGGGATGTCATGAGATGAAAATGAGGGGAGAGTGAATTCCTGGTTTGGAGGATAATCAATGTAAAAATACAGAAATGGAAGATGGAGTGCAATACATGAGAAAGAGAGAAAACCAGTTCAGCTGTAGTGTAGATTGTCCAGGAAAGGGATTACTGTGTAATGAGAATGGAAAGACAGGTTGAGATGCTTTAAAAAGCCAACTAGAGTTTTCCCAATTATTTTGACCATATGTGGAAGATGTATTAGAGTGGGAAATAAGAGATTAGGGACAGGTGTGTGTGTGTGTGTGTGTGTGTGTGTGTGTGTGTGTGTGTGTGTGTAGGCAGGGAGTGAGTCTGTGTGGGTGTTTATGTCTGGGTGTCTGTGGAAGGATTGGAAGTTACAGTGAGGACAAGGAATAGATTTAGAAGAACTGAGGCATAGGAAGAAATTTAATGATAGGGGCATTTTAAAGTTTTTTCCACTTGCAACTCTTTTCTCACCCAAGAACTTTTTATGTGACCTGGCTATACTGGTATATAAAACAGATGTACAAATCAAATATTTACTGATTAATAAATCATAATTTCACGACAACCCACATTTAGTTATGAGATACCATATAAGATCATGAACCACAGCTAAAGAAGCTGGGAGATCGATGATTATCATGATTTTTGATCTAGGAAATGAAATATCCTTGTAGGTATGGTAAAATCCAGCATATTTCTCTATGTGACTGAGATGGAGGAGACAAGTCAGTCTTGGGATATGAGGAAATTGAGAACTGGGAGGGTAGAACATTTAAGGAAGAATCACAATGAATGTTGTCATGCCCTAGTATAAGAGCAGTAGTTGAAGAGAAGAGGAAGATGTGACGCTGAAATCATTTACAAAGGGAAAAAGAATAATAATATGCAATAGATAGCAGCCATTTTGAGTTATAAAGGGTGAAAGTTTTTAAGAGAATAAACTTTGAAAGAGTAGAGCTTGGTGACTACTGACATCAAAAGGAAGTGTCTGGCAGTGCCAATGGGGAGCAATGAATATTGACTCTCTTTCTCACTCTCTCACTCACTTTTCTATGGCAGGAACAGTGAGAGAAGATACAGCCAGTGCTGGAGAAAAATGCCCTGGGATGTAGTAGTTTCTGGCAGAGGCAAGTACAAGTAGATAAAAGAAATATGAAGAAGAAATCCAAAATAAAAGAATGTTTGATCATTATGGAAGATAAAATCCAGAAAGCACATTGGAAGGATGGGCAGAGTTCTGCTAATTTGATGTTGATTTTTACCTCTCTATTCACTGGCCAAAAACCAAACAGCTGATTCTGATATGTCTCCCACATCAATAACCTGTTGTTTCTTGTCTGACCAAATAAAGTCAAGTTCTTTTTTGGGGGGAGGGGGGAGGGGGAGTGAGGTTGTTTGATGGTCATCAGAACTAGTACTTTCAAACTCTTTTTCTGGAAGAAAATATCCATTACATATAAGTGTAAGGCTTCTAAGTATTTTAGCCTCTTTTTTCTCCAATTTGAATCTTATTTCCTAACTAATTTTTACCATACCTTGTTGCACCCACCTTCATATAAAAAAATCAAGTATCAAATTATATGTTGACTTGGCTTGGAAGGACATAACAAGTTCTTTGGATTTTTCATCCTCAGCAGTCAATGACAGGGTAAAAGCTACAATTATGTTCATGGTGCTGTTTTTTCTTTATGTATCATCTGCAAGACAGACAACCAAATATCACCTGAAAGTATATGTCTCATTCTGTTTGAGAACCATCCTTTTGGTTTATTTCTCCAAAGAGAAGTGGTCAGTTTTTCTTTAATTTATTTATAACTGCATTTCATCTTCTGGTTTCATTTTTTGCAAGAATATTAGTATGATGTGGTTCAGTTTTTTTAATTGGTTGTCAGTTTATTGCACATAGATCCAAAAGTTCCAGTACTTTAAAAGGTATTTCTTAGAACCTTATGGTTCTTTAAGGCAGTTAAGTAGTGCTCTGGACAGAACATTGGATCTGGAATCAAAAAGATTTATCTTCATAAATCTAAATCTCTCCTCAGACACTTATAAGCTGTGTTACCGAAGTCAAGTCACTTAACTCTATTGGCCTTAGTTTCCTTACCTGTAAAATGAACTGAAGCAAGAAATGGCAAACCATTCTAGAATCTTTACCAAGAAAATTTTAGTAAGGTCACAAAGAGTTGGATGTGACTGAAAAACGACTGAATAATAATGTAGTTCTTTAGAACTTCTATTCAATTTTCTGCTTTTCATCATTATGGATGCAAAAATAGACTATATGCAACTGTAGGACATTTTTTCTATTTTATTCTTATTTAAACTTTTTTTATTCTATACATATTTCCACAAGCATTATGCTGCATAAGAAAAATCAAATCAAAAGAGGAAAAAAATAAGAAAACAGAATGCAAGCAAACAACAAAAAGAATGAAAATACTATGTTGTGATCCATGCTCAGTTCCCACAATCCTGTCAGGAGAGCCATCTGCACGCAGAGACAGGAACTAGCCTGAATCATCTCATCATTGAAAAGAGCCATGTCCATCAGAATTGATCATTGCATATTCTTGCTGTTGTGGCCAAATGATATCCTGGTTCTGCTCACTTAATACTTAGCATTAGTTACTATAAGTCTTTCCAAGCCTCTCTAAAATCATCCTGCTGTTATTATAGAACAATAATATTTCAAACTTTCATATGTCATAGCTTCAGCCATTCTCCAATTGATGGGCATCCACTCAGCTTCCAGTTTCTTGCTGCTACAAAAAGATCTCTCACAAACATTTTTGCACATATGGGTCCCTTTCATTCTTTTATAATCTCTTTGGGATGTAAGTCCAGTAGAAATACTGCTGGATCAAAGGGTATGCAGAGTTTGCTAGCCCTTTGGGCATAGTTCCAAATTACTCTCCAAAATGGTTGAATCCATTCACAGTTCCACCAACAATTGTATTAGGGTCCCAGTTTTCCCACATCTCCTCTAACATTTGTCATTATCTTTTCCTGTCATCTTAGCCGATCTGAGAGGGGTATAATAGTACCTCAGAGTTGTATTAATTTGCATTTCTTTGATCAATAGTGATTTGGAACACCTTTTCATATGATTAGAAATGGCTTCAATTTCTTCATCTGAAAATTGTCTTTTTTTCATATCCTTTGACCACTTATCAATTGAGGAATGGCTTAAATTCTTATAAATTTGAGTCAATACTAGGACAAAAAGAAATCCAATACAAGGAAGGATGTAATGAATACAAGAGAATCCAAGACAGGACTGTGAAAATGTTAGGAACTGAGACACTTGGAGGACTCAGCTTGAATGAATTAGGAAAGGCTTCCTGGTAAAGGCTGAATTAGAGCTGGACCTTGAAGGAAGAAAAGGGAGAAATAGGAAAAAACACCCAAAAGAGTGTGTTTCCAGCTTGAAGTGGTAGCCTATATGAATGTGTAGAGATATACTTCAAAGAATGAAAGCAAATACTACCTAGTATAGTAGTATTATTTGACTATATCAATATGGTTTTGGCCACTATTTAGCCCATTCCACCAAGAGGAATTCTTCACATGTTTGGGATAGATACCCCCTTACTCAATGATGAGTTTGTGGCTACCCTTCAATCTAGTTTAGCCAGATTGTATTAATGATAATATTAATTGCCTTCTGATTTACCACAGCTTTTTTGATTTAGAAAAAATCAAGCCCATATGAATGTGGCTTCGATCCCACAGCATGTGAAGACTTCTCCTAGTGGAAAGGGCAATGAAAACTATTTGTTCCAATGGCCATGGAGGCAACTGAAGCAGGTGCTGTGGAGCACTTAGAGTTTAGTCATTGAAGATGCTCAGGTGAGGCTGATGACTTTGAAAAACTTTGCCTCACCTAAATCCATTTTACCTATGAGTCAAGACATCACTCTGTGATGTCACTAATCTTCTTTAAAAAATGAAGGATAAACAATAATAATGGTTAGGTTATTTATAAATAATATGAAAGAAAGAATAAATTATAAAGACAAATTAAAATCAAATGGTATAGGGCTTTAAATGCCAAGTCAAAGACAAAGAGAAGCCATTAAATATTTTTGAAGATATTAAGGAAATAATTTAGTAATTATGTGCCTGAAGTTAGTATTGCCTTGTAGATATGGGCACTGAACGTAAGGTCAGGATGACAGGTTCAAATCTCACCTTAGATACTTTGTATTACCATGGGTAAAGCCCTTAATTTCCTTGTGCTTCAGTGTCCTTACCTGTAAAATGAAGTTGAACTCAATGGCCAGTTAGAGGGTCTTATGATTGTTGAACCCAAGCAAGAGGTTTTGGGCGTCTGAACACAGATGGTTGGTAACAGTTTAGATGAAGAAAGGTAGAGGAATGCATGAAAAAGATGAAAATAGATTTGACAAGACTGATTAGAGGTAGGAAGGAAAGGAGAATAAAAAGTCAAAAACAACTATGAGATTTGAGCTTGAGTAACTGAGAAGATGCACGTATTATCTTTAGATATAAGGAAGCTAAGAAAATGGGCAGTTTAAAGGAGATATGTTTGCAAAAAGATAATCCTTCTTAGTCTTATGATTACAATCCGCAGCTCCTCAGATTTATAAATTTCCTATAATAAAGAGTCTAGATAGGTCACATGGTATCCCATCCAAATCCATAGATACTGTATATCTTTGTTTTATTTAGTCATTTTATTCATGTCTGACTCTTCATTGCACCAATTGGAATTTTCTTGGCAAAGATACTGGAATGGTTTGCCATTTCTATTTCTGGTTTATTTTACAGATGAGGAAACTGAGGCTAATAGGGTTAAGTTACTTGCCAAGGATCACAGTTCTATTAGTGTCTCAAATCAGATTTAAACTCAGGAAGCTGAGTCTTCCTCACTCCAAGTCTGGCCCTCTATCCTCTATGTCATCTAGCCGTCCTATGGATCTACTCTAGATCTACAAATGCACAGTCCTTTTCTTTCTCAGATCCTTTTTTTCCCCTCAGATCTTGTACTACGAATTATCCTGTCCACAACCTGAGCTAGAGGTGACTTCAATTCTGTTTTTTTAGCCAACAAATTCCTTTAACAGACTTAACCAGTCCTTGGTTAAGGGTAGGAAATAAATTGTAAAAGACATCCAGTTCTCTAGAGCTCTCATGACATATACTTACACACAGCTTTTTTTTCCAGTGCTCTTGACATTCTAGCCTAGGCATCGAATCATCCCTTTCTACTGTGAGTTGAAACGATCCAGTCAATATAATTGTTAAATTGTGAAGCTGATTTATTTACTCCATGACCCTAGACTTATGTCTGGTCTTTCACTTCTTGAGGCCAGTTTTTCCTGTTCAAACTTGTGCCCTCTGGACCTTCCCACTAGTTTCTTGTCTTACGGGCCTGCCTTGCTCCCAACTCATTAACAGAGCAAGAATACGCACACCCTTGGCCCAGTCAACAATGGACACCTTCTCTGTTGGACAGTGCATAGAATGATGGGCTTGAAGCCCAGATATCCACACTGGAATCTTATTTCAAATACTTATTACCTGAATAATCATGCATAACTCACATAAAATCTCAAAACTCCAGTTTTTCCATCTCTAGATATGCATATTTGTACTGCCTACTTCCCAGGGTTACTGAGAGGAAAGCACTTTCCAAACCTCAAAACATTATATAAATATGAGTAATTATTATTTTCTTTATCCTTCCTCTTGCTTTACCCACCTCTGAGCCTCAGGGTTTTGAGTCATGTCTCAAGCCCCTCCCTAATGAGGGACATTTGTCTTTTAGATTCCAGGTTTCATGGTGAAAACAGAACAAAACAAAACAAATATTTGGCACATATTGACTAATAATAATAATTACTTGTGTAACTTTGACTACTCTGGCCCCCATTGCACGAGGGCTAGGTATGTTGCATTTCACCCTCTCTCGGGGTTCTCTGGTACTTGTAAAGGGAATGGGGGGAGGAGGCAGTGTTTAGTCTCTCTGCCATTGGCTCCAGCCTTCATCAGGGATGTTCTCTGAATTGTAGAGATTCATTTAACTACCTAATTGTCTCATTATTCTTTACAAAGAAATATTTGCTTCAAAGGAGTAGGAAGAAAAAACATAAAAATATCCTCCCAACACCTGGAAATGATACTCCCCACATTGTACTACCTCATAATCTGGAAGGTGGAGGAAATTAGGATCACAGTTTAGCTCAATTCCTACATATCCTAGTCCCAAGTTTCAAGTTCAAAGCTCCCCTTCTGGGAAGGCTGACTAGCAAGGTACATATTCAGCATGGAATTCTGCCTCCTAAGTTCCCATTGCTCAAATCCAATGTTATTCCACATCCTGCACTTGGAACTGGTAAAGTCAAAACAAAATCCCAAACTCACATCAGGGTGACAGAATAAAAGGGGGAAAGAGGGAAGATAGTCCTTCTGTTCACCAGCTCAGTTCATGATCTCATGCTGTGGATGAACTTGGAACTTTGTGCTCTCTGGATAAAGAGGAAAAGAGAGCATGAATGCCCCTGTCTCATAGTTTTAAATTCACAGTCTATTATGACTATGTAGCCAATGAAAAGAGACTCAGCCACATGGTAGGGGGAAATCCAGAATGTCTTATTCCAGAAGCTGGTTGTTGCCGTCCACCACTTGGTGGCCTCCATGTTATGTGATCTGGACATAAGTAAAGCAAAGCTCCGGCTGCATTGGTTTATAATGTTTCCAGCATTATTATTATTGCTGCTGCTACTACTATTATTATTATCCCCTTTTTTTCATATAAGGAGCCTAAGACTAAAAGAGGAGGTCAGGCAACTTTCTCAGTCACACAGTTAGTGTCGAGATCAGTATATAATGAAAAACATATCCTCCCATCCCAATAAAACAAGGATTTGTTACCATTATTCACAACCAGTCATTTCTGAAGATGGAAATGGTGGATTCAGAAAACCATAATGTTAATTTTTTCAACACCATGATTCCAAATATAGTCCACAGTTCCCATCCATCCACCCCCAGATCAAAGCTGGCTTGTATAAAACCAAAGTCTAGAGCTCTTTTTCAGAGTAAAGTTCTCTCTACTTATGTGGATGTATCTGTGTGTAAATATATATATATATGTATATATGTATATATGTGTGTATATATATGTGGGTCTGTATTTATGTATGTGTGTATAGCTATAGATATACTAATTCCTATGCATATATCAGATTTAAGTAGAGAATATAGGTAAAAGGTGTTCAGTACAGATGTATTCTTTCTATTTCCAACTCTAACCACACTAGGACTTTTGGAATACTATATATACAGTGTGTATATAAACATATATGTGTGTTATATTTTTATGTGTGTGCACATGCATATACATACATGTATACACGCTTTGGATAATCTTCTATATATACATGAATAATATGTGCTCTATATTCATGTATGGTATATATGTTTATATATATACATTTGGGATTTTTGGAACATTATATAGTCATATGTCCAAATATGTATACACATACATATATATGTATACGTACACAGGTGCTATTATCATCCCCATTTCAAAGATGAGAAATGAGAAAACTGAGACTGAAAGATATAAGTGACTTGCCCATAAGTGACTTACCCAGACTCATACATTTACTTGGAATGCATGGAAATCACATTTGAATTTAAGAAGACTTGAATTCCCTGTTTTATCTACTGTACCACCTACACACACATACACACACACACACACACACACACACACACACACACACTCTATTTCAAAGAGATCTCATTTTAGAGGAATGGCCTGTCTTGGATAGGAAGTCTATATTTGCAACAATATAATACCCCGTTAGCTACAGCTATCCTATTAAAGAGCCTGGAGATTTTTTTAAAATTTAACATGAAGGCCTTTGTTGATTCTCCAGAAAGATTTCCTCCTGACTCTATAATGAAGTCATTGGGCTTGTCAGCCCAGAACCAAAGATTGTCTTAATTAATTATCTTAATTTAATTCACTAGCCCTTCCTTATCAATGTGTCAGAGTGCTGTATTCTCTGACTTTAAAGGGTCCTTTTGACCCTTGACAAATTTCTTGCCTAGGAGAATAGAGAGAAAGTTCAGAAAGTATTGTTAAGGACAAAGCTGTTTAAACCCAGTGACACAGATTTATTGGGGCCAAATTCTTCAAATCCTGTGTCCAAGATTTTGGGTAGTTTGCCACATAGCCCAGAATAGAAGACTTTTGAAGGGATAAACACAAACCTAGATACACAGAAAAAGCCAGCCAACAGCACCAGATTTGCCAAATAGCTTTTCTGTGCTACAATCAATTCTTCCTCTCTTTTAACAGTGACCATCTCTTCAAGTTACCCTATGATGGACAAGTATATAAAATACCAACTTACAAATGGCACCCTTTCTAGTTTCTTGATGCCCTTATAGCCAGCTCCAGCATGGGAGAGACTGATTCAGTCCTTAGGGACATTTTCCAAAGCTGCTGCCTAGCTGTACACACTGCTCAATGTCCTACTTTCCTCACTCTGGAAATACAAAGCATTTATAGAACACCCACAATGTACAGTTAGAAAATCAATACAGCTCTCTAGCCGCCCACTTCTTACCCCTCCCTGAGATTAAAGACTGGAATGGTGGGAAAACCATAGAGAGACTCTCTAAGGGTTTCTGCTATAGAGGGTTTTATTCTTCTACATAGGATTAAAGAGTTTTCTCTAATCTACAACTAGCAAAAGTATTTTCATTAGGGTTGAAAAGGAAAAATTGAGCCAAGAGAAATGAGCAGTCTCTGGATGGATGGATGGACTCTGATTATTGACAATAGAGGGGAAGACACTCAAGACCAGCATTGACAAAATAGATGGGCTCTCACTCGAAATGAATTCAGGGTACCAAGAAGTCTCCGATGCCCCCAGTAAAATCTTTCCTCTTGCTCTCTCCAATATTAAAAATTCTGCCTTTCGGGTTTATTCTTTTAGCTTAATTCCTTAATCTCTGTTAAATGCAAATCTCCTAATGGAGAGATAAAAAATTAAAGCTATCTGTTATTTGCTATTACAAAATGAAAAAGAATTTGTGATGTGACCAGTTTGGTTTGTTGGGGTTTGAGGAGAGGAGAGGGGGAGACTGGTATTTGAAGAGTGGTTGGCTGGGGGAGGGGCTGGAAGGAATGTCTAAAGAGGGCCAGTTTGGCCTAGAATAGGCCCTGGAGGTAAACAGCCCAGTTATTAATCCATACACATTGAAGAAGGCAAAACCAAATTAGGGAAAAGTACAAACTGTATAAGTAAATGACAAAGTTTTTTATGTTGTTGGGGTTTTATTTTGGTTTGGTTTTTTGGTGGGGGCAGGGGTGGGGTGGGGTGGGGTGGGGAGTTGGCGTGGACATTGATTTTGAACATGATTTTAAAGGCAGATTTCCTCTGCAGAGTACGTTCATTATCTATTCCTTTCAGACACAACAATGTGAATGCATCCTTTGAATGGGAAAGGAGACCTAGGTCGCCTGGATGCCTAAACTCTCTATCAAGTTTGGGTTAAGAACAGGCTGAGTGAATTGCTGATTTCCTGCCTCCGGTCTTGTGTTCCAGGAAAAGAGAATACTTTGGCAGACTCACAATCCAAAGGTTTCAAATGATGGGAAGAGGCTTGCCTCAGAGATGTTTATTTTTCTGATTTGTCCCCAGCTTTTGACTCAAAAACAAGCTATTGCACAGCTCTTGTTTTGTTTTCCCTTTCTGATCATAAGTGGATTCGGGCTCAACCGGAGGCCAAATACACTGGAATATCCTCAGAATGGATCAGATTAAGTGTTTGCTCCAAGTTCAAAGCCATTTTCAAAGCTGAATCAAACTAAGCTTTTTCTATACGCCTTGAAAGTGGGTGGAAAAGGCAGCTGAAGCCTTTTTTCCTTCTGGGAAACACCACTTTCCCTGCTGGAGGAGGGAAAGGACGGGGTTGTTTTGTTTTTGTTTCCTATTTTGAGGAAGATTAATATTCTTAAAGGCAATAATGAGGATGGCGAGCGAGGACGATGGTGATGATATGAATGTTACTATCTCCCCACACACCAATCCATTCTCTACTGTTAAATTGATCTTTCTAAAATGAACTGAATCACCCCACTCCATTCTTCAAAGTCTGTCATAATCTTCTACAAGTTAGGAGGAATACGTGGTTAAGTATTTTGTGATCCAGTGGCACAGGACTCCTCACTCAAGACAATCTGTATTTTCACTGAGTGATCTATAAACCTGGAAATCTCTCCTTCTTCTCTCCTCCTTCAATTCCCTGATTTCCTTTAAATTTCAAGTGCAGTCTCACCTTCTATTAGAATCTCAGTCTTCCTTAATCTCAATGCCTTTCTCCTGAAATTTTTCTCAATTTATCCTGCACATTTACTACATACAAATATCTGAAGTAAGATTTGAATTCAGGTCTTCTTGATAGCAAATCCAGCACTTTATCCATTATACTACATGTTTTTGTTATTCAGTCATTTTTCAGCCATGTGCCCCTATGATTCCATTTGGGGTTTTCTTAGCAAAGAGACTGGAAAGGGTTGCCATTTCCTTCTCCTCAATATATAGATGAGGTATAGAGGCAGAGTTATGTGACATGCCCAGGGTCACAAAGCTACTAAGTGTCTCAGGCTGGATTTGAACATCAGGCTCAGCATTCAATCCAGTGTTAATTCCATTTTCTTCATTACTAATAAAATAAGTCAGAATGGACTTTCTCAAATATGGTTCAATGGGCTTACTTTCTTAACTGTACAAAAAAATCATTTTCCATCTAAAAATGGTTTTTACTTGTATGTCACCTTGATAGTCTATGAGGATTTTACCAAAGAAGGATTCTTAGTATTCACCAGATCCTTGAGAGATAATCTCCAAATAAGCATTGTATCCTCTTATAGACTTCATTCATATTCCACATAGTTAATGATCTTTCTACAATTTAATTCAATTCTTTCCCACTATTTTAAATCACTAGAAAGTTCAGGTATAGCAGTGCTCAAAAACCAAAAATTAACTCGTAAATCAGATGGGTTTAAAATGTCTTAACCTCAAGAATTGTAAACAAAGTGGGTGTTTATCAATTGGGAATTACTGAACAAATTATAATGTTTACCCTTACAGAATGTTATTGTTCTGTACAAAATGAGGACAGATTCAGAGAAACGTGGAAAGATTTGTATAAACAGATGAAGCCTGAGTTGAGCAGAAGCAGGAGAAACATCAATACATTGACTACAGTATTGTAAGAGCAGCTAGAAGACTGAAAGATAGATCACCATGGCTGGAGTCAAGAAGACTTATCATCCTGAGTTCAAATTTGATCTCAGACACTTCCTAGCTGTGTGACCCAGGGCAAGTCACAGAACCTTGTTTGTCTGTTTCCTCATCTCTAAAGTGAGCTGGAGAAGAAAATGGAAAACCACACACAAGGAATCGGACATGTAATACCAGTAACACTGTAAAAGAAAGTAACTTTGAAAGAATTATGAATTCTGATAGATGCAAGTATGATCACTACTCTATAAAACTGATGATGAAATATGATTCTCATATCTTGGCAGAAGGGTGATGGACTATAGATATAGAATAAGATATACATATATATACATACATGTACATTATCTATAATTTTTTTCAGATAGCCAATAAGATACAGATTTATTTTGCTTGACTATACTTATTAGAAGAGAGGTAAGGTGGTTTTATTTGGGGGAAAGAAATGTTGCATGGTAGAAAAAAGGAATAGTAATAGTCATGAAAAGAACTGAAAAGAGAAGAACATTAACAACACATTTTAAAAATATACAGAAGAGAGCAGAAGGAGGTTCAGCAGAGGACTTAGACAAGAAAGGCAGTATTAATACTATCATGTTAAATTTGATGCATAAATCAAAATAAAAGCTGCATATGAAATTCAGCACTTCATATGCAATTTTCTCTGTTCTTTGTAAATGGAAATGTTTGCATATATTATTAATTGTCATGGTCATGATTAAAAATTGACTAATGGAAATAAAAAATTATGCTTAAAACATTTGCTTAATGGCAGAAAAAACTTTGTTTTATATTCTTTCACTAAAGAAAGTTTGTTTATCTTTCTAAAAGTTTAAGAATCCCACAGAAATAGTCTCTTCTATAGATCTAGAAAAAATTTCTATTTTCCATGAGGGGAAATTGAGGTTAAGTGGCTTGCTCAGGGTTACACTAGACTTCCCTGGAGATTGGTCAGATATTGGTCAAATGGCATATAGACTAATAAGAACTTTTTATGTTTTTCCATAGTGGGGCAATGAGAACATAGAAAGGGCCCGCCTCCTCTGGCAACTCTGCCAAGTGACCTAATGCCATGGAATTTTGCCTGCTTGGTGGAAGATATCCAACCCTTGCTAAGGGACTGCATCCAGGACTTCTTAACCTTTTTATTCATTCTTTCCCTTTTGGTATATTGTGATATTCTTTGTTCTTATTTCTTGTTCTATAGGGAATGAGTGATGGAAAAGAATGGTAATCATGGTGAAAAAAAAGGTCCAACACATTTGGAGGAGAGGAGAGTGGAGGTTAGTAGCAATTATTAGAATTATAGGGCTTGGAGTGACAAGTGGCTGGATAAAATGAGCCACGTGCCGCCCCCAGGTGATTCCAGCAATTTCACTGGTCTATCAAAGGCAGCAATGGTGGCACAATGGATTGAATGCTGGGCTTAGAAATCTGAGTTCAAATCGGGCCTCAGATATGTATTAACTGTATGACTTTGGGTAAGTCACTTAATCTCTGTCTGTACCTATTTACTCAACTGTAAAAGGAATATCAACTTCACAGAGTTGTGAGGATCAGATGAAATATTTGTAAAAAGCAAAACAAAACAAAACAAAACTTATTTAGCACAGTGCCTGGCACATAGTAGGTACTTAATAAATGCCTGTTTCTTTTCTTCCTTTCCTTTCTCATGAACTAGAAAATATTGGGAAACAGTTTCATAAACCAAACAGTTTTGAAATAGACCACCCTGGAAAATTTTATTCGTGGAATAACTGGTTCACAGGGAAGGCATGAATACCAATCCAAGATGGAGTTGTGATTTCAACTTAGGAGGCTAGACTCCTAGTCAATACCTCTTACTACTTGGTTTTATTAGCAAAGAAGGTGATTGAATACAATGGCAAAAAAATGTCTATGGGGTCATCCAAGCCACAGTAACAGTTATTAATTTCAATATTCTACTGCAACTAGAGATTTTTATAAAGGAGATCATTTAAATTCCCCATGCAGAGAACTGTGTTACTCATTCCAAACAGACTCATTCTTTCTAGTGTGTTGCATGACACAGAATCATTACATTCTTCTGGCTTTTCCAAAACAACTACTGAGTTGTTATTCAAGCCCATTTTAAAGAGATCATGCCAAAGCAAATGTGAGACTTTTAACTGTTTTTCTGACTAACCCAACAAGACTTCTGCCTTGTTACAGAATTGCCCAGAATTATACTCTGATTATAATTTTATAGAAAGAAACCATTTTTGGTTGTCTTTATTTATATTCTTACATGAATAAATACTATCCTCATAATTTCAGAAGGAAGGAAGGAAGGAAGAAAGAAAGGAAGGAAGGAAGGAAGGGAGAGAGGGAGGGAAAAAAGAAGAGAGGAAGGAAGGGAGGAAGGGAGGAAGGGAAGGAGAGAGAAAGGGAAGGAAAAAGGGAGGAAAGAGGAAGGGAAGTAGGGAAGAAAGGGTTCTAAAATGTGTGGATGAACTCTAGTAAACTTATGGGATAGGATGGGGAGGAATAGATAGAGGTCTGCATCATTGCAGGGAATCTTCACATGAATGACATGACTGATTCATTGAAATATTCAATATGTTATCCTAGAATCATATCATGTTTTGGTAATGTCCCATTTCTGAGTTGGAAGTATCCTTTCATTTTACAGGAAGAAAACTGAGAACCAGAAACAATGGTTTAATGAAAGCCACACAGCCTATTAGTGTGCCAGCACCAGCATGAAAACCCAAATCTATTGCCTCCCAATCTAGCATTCATTCCATTATACCACATAGTTATGTAACTCAAGTGAGATTTACATATATTTTATCATTTTACATATCATTGTAGAAAGAAAAAAAAAAGTAATCTTGCTGCCACTTTGATTGGCTAGGAAATGGTTGCTTCTGGTTGGTAGCATTTCAACAACTGCTCCATATGACTTCCTCATTTTCAAAGGACAAAACTTAAGTTTCAAAGTTGACTAACTCTGAATCATCCTTTAATAATTAATTCAAGGGGCAGCTATATGGCACAGTGAAGGGGCCAGGAGTCAGGAAGTCATTATATTCTATCTTCAAATAGTACTACCTGTATGAGGCTGGGAAAGTCACTTAATCCTGATTGCCTCCCTCCCCGCAAAAAATAATAATTTGGAAAGCATTCTAGAATCCTTGGATATCGATTACAAATGTTAATTAACTTTAAAGAAAGACAGTGTAACTTAATAGAGATTTGGCTCCATAGCCAGCAAGATCAGTGTTCAAATCTGCCACATAATAGTTGTGTGAACTTGGGCAAAGTGACTAAGCCACTTGGCACTCTAGGATATCTCCAAACCTCAGTTACAGAATAGATAGATGCTAGTATACTTAGGTAGAAGTTTCTTCACTTTGGTTTGTATTGTTCAGTCATTTCAGTCATGTCTGATTCTTCATGACTCCATTTGGAGTTTTCTTGACAAATATGCTGGAGTAGTTTGTCTTTTCCTTCTCTAAACCATTTTATATATGAGAGAACTGAGGCAAACAAAATTAAGTCACTTGTGCAGGATCACACAGCTATTAAGTGTCTGAAGCTAAATTTTACCTCAAGTCTCCCTGATTCCCAGCCCAGTGCTCTATCTGCTGTACCACTTAGCTACCCTTTCTCATCCCTATAAAAATGAAATCACAGGTCCAAGCCTCATTCCTAATAATCACTGTATTACAGATATAGAGAAATGCTGGTGAATAGAGTCCCAATTGAGGATAAATCAGTGTTCATCGTTGTCATTTATCTATATCCAAATTGCAATTGGAAGATGTCTGTTTTGTGCTTCCAGGCAGTCTGTTCAGGAGCTAATACCTTCATATAGTCTTTGGAATATTGAGAATAGCATCTTTTTATCCAACATGAGGGGAAAAATTGAATGTTAACAGGACCTCACAAGAAGCAGCAGGGCCAAAAGGGGGAAGGAGCGAGAGAAAAATATTCTTGAGTCTCAAATGCTCTCAATTCAAAGGCAAAATGTCACTTGGAGCAGCCAAGAAAGAATCATTGCAAGCAATGATTTCTTGGATTGTCCCAGGACCTAACACAAAGACTTGACAATATTTTGGCATGTGATTTTATAAGACTGAGTCCATTTGCAGGTGTGATCTTATAGCATGCCTGGAAGACAAAGTTTTGTTCCTTGTGCAAGTATCACAAACAGCACCCAGGATGAATAGCAAAAAGAGTGGGGGTGGGGGGAGAGGACAAGACATCACATAAGAGTAGAGAGACAGACAAACTTGTGGGAAAGAGCTTCTGGGGAGACCTCTGAATGGAGGGAATAATCAGGGCAGGGCAGGGAACAGCCCACCCAATCTGCCATCTGGTAACTCTCCATTTTAACAAGTTATTTTTTCTAACTAGGTAAGAAGTATTACTCTTTCTACGCTGCTGAAAGCTTGTAAGAGTTGCCAGAGCTTTCTAAATTAAGTTTGTCAGGGAAAAGCCCCCATCATCTTCTGTAACTTATGGCTCTGTTGTATAGGATTAGAAGCAAAAGCCAAAGTAATTTAGATTTGGCTTCTAAAGGGATACAAACATGTCATTTTTACTGTGTGTGCCTAAAAACTTTCTTTGACTATTTCCTCATTTCCTTGATACTTGTAGGATAACGAAGGTATATGGTAGGGGAACCATATTAAGAGCTCCTTTATTCCCCAATGCATTTGTAATGGTTTTTTGGGGGGGTTGTTTTTGATTTTTTGTTGTTTTTGGTTTGTTTATTTTTTAATAACTAAACTCCATTTTTGTCCCTTGGTACTTCCACTGGGATCTCCGATACAGTTTGCCTGATCCTTGATCCTGATTCTTCTTAGATCTAGGCCTCTGGTCTCTGACATCTGTTTTCAACCCAAAGCCTTCTACACTGCTGTAATTCTATTCCTAGATCAAACCCACTTTGGAATTGCCAAATTTTACCCCCTGTCCAATCTCTCCTAGACTGTTTTTTAATCTACTCCTGCCTGTTGTGAAGTAGGTCTCTTAGACTTCACAAAACTTAACTTCACAACCTGCCATAAAGCTGGACATCAAATAAGAGCCCTGGATTGACCGTTCTTTATCAAGGGATTTCTCTATCCATCCCTGATAGGTATGTACTATGTTTCTTTCCCCTTTTATGGCTAAACTTCTTAAGAAAACAATCTGCAATCAGTGTTTCCACTTTTCATTCTCAAATTTTCTGCATTTTGCAGGTCAAAACATGCTATTTTCACTTTATATTTTGTATTTTTTTCTTTTGGTCTGTTTCTTTTTTCATGAGATAACTAATATAAAAATAAGTTTCACAAGTGCACAAATATAACCTTTCTCTTAGAGAGAGAGGGAGAAAATTCAGAATTCAAAATATTTTAAAATAAATGTTAAAAAGTATCTTTACATGCAATTGGAAAAACTATTAAAAATAAATTCTCTACATTATGAATTCAAATTTCATCATTCAATGGAAACTACTCTTCTGAAAGTTACTAATGATCTCTTAATTGTCAAATCTAATAGCTTTTTCTCATTCAAAATTCTTTCTGACCTCTTTCAGCCTTTGACATGCTCATCATCTTCTTTCCCTTGATGTTCTTTTCTCTAGATTATCAAGACATTGTTTTCTCTCAGTTATTCTTCTACCAATCTGAGTGTGCCTTTTCAATTTCATTTGCCTCCTCTTTATCCAGGCCATGCCCAAGCCATGTTTCCCAAGGCTCTATTCTGGACCTCTTTCTTTATTTTGTCCCTCCATATAATTTCACTTGTTGACTTGTTCTCATCTCATCAGATGTCAACAATCCTATAATCATCTCTATGCAGAGGAATCTCAGTGAATCTCAGTTTATCTAAACTTTATGTCCTGAGTTCCAAACTCTTATTTCCAACTACCTACTGGTAAGTATCCCAATTTGGTCATTGAATAGACATCTTAAACTCAATATGTCTTAAACTGAACTCATTATCTTTTCGCCAAACCCTTTCTTTTTCATAATTTCCCTATTGCTATTGAAGTTACTACATCATACCAGACCTTGCTAGATAAGTATTACCCCTGATTTTTAGTTCTCATCCCCCATTTTCCAAACTGCAAACCCTGTCAATTCTGCCTTTATAACATCTATTGCATATGCACCTTTCTTTTCTTTGACACTACACAAACATGTTATGGCCCTCATAACCACCCACATAAACTACTGCACTAACTGGTAAGCCTGCCCCCTTCATGTCTTTCCCTACTCATTCAGTTATAAAATTGATTATCCTTAAAGCACAAGTCTGTCCACATCACACATACCAATCCTATTCAATAAACTCCAGTTTATTTATTATGTAACAGATTGAATATAAAATCCTCTATTTGGTTTTTAAACTCAATCATACACTAGTCCCTTCCTACATTTTTAGTCTTCTTAAATCTCACTCCTCCATTTTTCAATTTGACACTGGCCTTTGTATTCCTCCCACAAAACTCTCCATCACCTGACTGCATTTTCACTGAATGTTCCCTGTGCCAGGAATCCTCTCCCTCCTTGTCTTTGCTGCCTGACTTTGTTCAAGTCTCAACTAAAATCTTATTTTCTACAAGAAATCTTCCCTGGTTTCATTTAATGCTAGTACCTTTCCTCTGAGATTTATTCTGTTCATAACTCATTTTAATCTAGTTGTTTCTGTACTAGATTATGTCCTCTGTGAGCTTTTTGTTTTTCTTTTTATATCCAGTCCTTAGCATAGTATTTGAGCACATAGTGATAGTTAATAAATATTTGTTAATTTCACTTGACTTGAAATTATATCACGTTTAAAAAGGTATGTTTTGATTCTGAAGAATAACAAATTTTTGTATAGTGAGCTGATTTCTATAGCCTACCAGGTATATGGAATTTATTGACCTCTCTACTAATCATATTATTTATTATTTTTAATTTAAACACGCACACATATGTGTGTGTATATATATATATATATATATATATATATATATATTATATATATATATTTATTTATACAGTCAGTTTAACTAAATTATATCCTCTTTTAGGGACATATTTTATAGCTCTCATTCACTTCTTAAGCCAGCATTTTCCTTAAAAAATATTAGCTCTAATTTTCTCCCTTGACCTGTAAATAAACCTTTTCTTATTAGAGTTTCATTAACCATGTGCTTACAAGGGAAATTGATGACAACACATTCAGTGGTATCAAATAGTTCTGAATTTAGGACAAGTTAGAAAGTGGGAAATCCTAAAAATGTACTCAGGATCTATGTCACATGAGAGCCACTGATAAAAGAATTACAGTTGTCTCCTTTCTATGGATGTATAATCTGTGAAGCTTTTTTCCCTCCTTAAAGGTGATAATTCTAGGGTACAGGTTGACAATTCATAATTAAAGCAAAAAGCGTAGTCCTATTGTGTTCATTTTTATCTTTTCTGTCCCTAAATTTGGAACCTCCTTTATTTGAAGAAGTCTGTCAGTAGCCATTGTTACTAAGATCAGAATTATGGATCTTGTCTCAGGTTAGGACAAAATAGGAAAGAATCTAAAGGAACCAACAGTTCCATAGACTTAACTTGCCTAAAGGTCTCAAGGGACTGAAGGTCAAGACTGTCTGTCATTATAAATCAGTAACAGAACCATACTTCAGTCAAGCCAAACTAATTGACAAAACAAACTTGTTTACTGAGCCCTTTCCACATCATGCACTTCCCAAAGTCTGTTTTCCTGTTATGCCCCAAGGGATTTTGGGGAAGCTAACTAGTTCGGTTGAAAGAAGTGATACTAGTCACATTGCTTGTGAAATAAGACAATATTTCACCACAATTTTTGCCAGTCCACCAAACTAAACATTTTTACACTTTCTGGTTTTGTTTTAAAACAAAGGATCAAATAGTTAGTGACTGAATTTTGCTGTTGTTGTTATTTTTATTGACTAGCCCAGAGAGGAGTCTATTCCAATGGAAAACATTCCAGACTAATTTGTTGGCTGGAGATATATTGAGTGGGGGCTGTGACTCTTTGGGTGATTCCCAGACATCAATCTGGCTTTCTTACAACAGTCTTTTCCATGGAAAAAGGACATTGACCATGAATCACAGTTGGAAAATATGAAAACCTCCCCAAATTTCTTAATGAAGGTCACACTGCAAATCAGCCATAGGAATAGTAGTGAAATCCACATCTCCTAAACCTTCACCTTAAGCTCTAAATGTCAAAACACTTTAACTTTTGATGGCTGCTAAATCACCATATCCTTTAACTTGGCTATCCTCTACTGCTATTGTGATTCCTGCCTTTGATAGGCTTCTTTCACTCGGTATAATAGGGGAGAAAACTCAGAATTCTATTTTGATGGTTACCTTTTCTACTCAGCATGAACCCAGTGCTTCAGTCAGGCTGTTTTTATTGTCTCCCTATACATTGGACATATTTCTTCTTCTGTACCATTAATCATATATTGTTTCCTAGTCCTCCCAATATTAGAAGGAAGAAGCCTAAGTTTATTACCCTATGCAAGTTAGGCTAGCATTTCCTTAGAAGATATTAAGACTTGATTAACTTCAGGAACTATATGCTCAGACTTTTATACACAATTTCTGGTCTTTTAAATACAAAGAAATTGTGAGACACTCCAGGCACTCTCTGATACTTGGCTGGCCAACCATGATGGGTATTATAGTAAGGGAATTTCTCACAGCTATATCAACTTGAGGAGTCTTCAATGCCTGTCATTATTAATATTCTTCTCCTCTTATAACTAATTAACTTTAGTTAACTGTTTAATAATCTCTGAGCATCTCATTTTATTCCAATATTAAACCTAAAATACCAGGGGACTAGCTTGAGTCAGACCTGGCCTAGAACAACCCTTCTCTATCTAGTAAAACTCAGAGTTCAAACTCTTGGGATCTCTACCCCCAAATTAATTTTGCCCTGCTATCCAGACTGTCACAGTAGTAATTACTGGTACTACACCACTAAACCTTTGTTTAGTACTCTCTTCTATTGGTCATTAATTGCTTTAACTATGTTAGTCCTGGCTCCTGCTATGTCAGCTCTCAGCAAAAAAGTCAAAGGACAAATAGGCCTTCCATACATCAGTATTTTATTTCTGCAAAAACTACTTTGGGCAAAACCACATGCTAGAAATAATTGCAGCATATGAGCACTAGAATTTAAGAGGAACGAAATAGACACAGAAAACTCACAAAATTTATCTCTGTCCTCAAAGAGCACACCATCTAATGGAGGGATACAACATGCAAGTTTTGTACAAATAAGATTATGTGTGCGTGTATATGTACATATACATAAGAGCAGAAAAATGCCCACATATCTACATATATGTCCTTTGTTCTTGAAGAGGAACAAATGACATCACTGTTAGAGTCTAGTTAGTGTGTCCAACTGTGGCTAATCAGACCATACAAGCTGGGAAAGCTCTGCCACAGGTAGGACACAAATGAACATTTGTTCCTATGAACATTTGGAGTAGATTCTCTAATTTTGTGCATCGTGTGTTTCTTCTGAGCTAATTCAATTCTGCTTTGCTCATAGAGCACAGCACTTTCTCTGATGAGGGCACACCATACTGGGCAGTCCTGTGCCGGTGTCTCCCATGTCATATAATCAATGCTAAAGTCCTTAAAAGACACCTTGAGAGTGTCCTTGTATTGATTTTTCTGACTCCCTTGTGAGTACTTCCCCTGTGTAAGTTCTCCATGTAATAGTATTTTTTGCAAGCACACTTTTGGCACTGGAACAATGTGGCCAGCCCAATGGAGTTTCATTCTCTGCAGGAGAGTTTGAATTGGTAGTTTAGTCGAAGAAAGGACTTTAGCACCTGGTATCTCTGCCAGGTGATCTTCAAAATCTTCCTAAGACAATTCAAATGATCTCATAGATATACATAATGTGTGTGTGATATCTCTCTATTGAAGAAATGAATAATGATTATTTCTCTCATATTAATAACCATTTACAATTGGGGAAATTTAAGATTTTTCTTTTTCTATTTCCTCATTCATAAGTCAGCCCTTTGTAGGTTATTTAGCCAGCATCTGATGGACATTGCAAATGAGATTGGATTAATTTTCTCCTCAATCTTATTCAGACCCCAGTCGAGTGGAAAGGCTTTTTGATATACCAGATATAATGTTCCAAAAGATCTGAACTTAGAACACCTACCCTCTTACACTTAGAAATGCTTTGTACTTCCTTTTATGATTAATTTTGTGGGTTTCCCTTAGGAGCCTTTATATAGAAAGACCTCAGGAAATATTTTCATGAAGGACCTTCTTTCTTTGTCAGGATAACAGAGCTGCTTAAAACGACCAGCAAAGCTTATGGGCAAGCAGTGATTGGTTTTGGCTCCTTTCAACAAGTAAACATATGTTACTGGTCTGGAGTGGGGGACTAATTCTTCATCTCTTGCAAAGTCAAATAACTCTTTCTTCCTTTCATTATACCAAGAGCTGATGAATCATTTCAATTCAATTCAACAAGCATTTACTAAATTATTATTATAGGTAAGGCATTGTACCCTAAGTACTGGGAAGGAAAAGACAAAATGAAAAATTTCTTCATTTCTTGATTTCAAGTTTATTTTCTAAATTCTACTTCATTTTCTTAGAGCCTTCCTTTTGGTTTGATTTATTAATACATATTGTTGAGCAAATCAAAACCACCAACATCCTTTCTCTTCAGAACCTGACAGTCAGTTGAAGACTGATCTGAAGAGCCTTGGGGAGAGGATTACTTCTAAAGTCTAAGGCCCCCTCCCCCCCACATCATCCTGGGAGGCAGCTCCAGTTGAGATACAGCCTGAAAACTACTCCTACATGTACTAAAAAAACCACAACCACTGAAATCAGACAAGAAAATTTGTTTCACCAATTCCTTCATACCACCAAATAGTTCGATATCAAGATCTCTCCACCTTTTCTCTCCCCTCCAAAAAAAAAAAAAAAAAAAAAAAAAAAGAGTGTCCAACAACTTCCTGATTTGCCTTAATGAGCATTTCACATTTTAAATAATGGAAGAACAAATAAAGAGAAGCTATATTCTGGATCTAATACTAGTTGTTTGGATAGAAATGATAGTTACTCTTGGGAGAAAGTGATCACTTTAAGAGTTTGTGATAGCAAGAGAGAAATCCAGGTACCATTTGTGACATACACCCTATATTTGAGGAAAGCAGATTTCAAGGAGTTTCAAGAATAGATAGAATTCCATAGGGTAAAATATTGGAGGGAAAGTCAACACAAAGGGTATGAAAGATACTCAAGAATGTAATTCTGAAGACAGAAGGAAAACAATTCCAATGAGGATGAAAGATGAAATTTGTCTAAAATCCAATGTGACTGTATGACAAACTTACCAATAAACTTGGATTTTTAAAATATATGCCAAATATGGAAGCAAAGATAGGAACTGAAGATGAATATAAGAGCATGGCATTGTCCTGTAAAAATGCTAGGAATGCTAAACCTCAGAATGAAGTAAAGCTGGTGAGGTAAGGAGATTGAAGACAATAAAGAAGGGTGATGATTTTTGTTTAATTTTAATTTTCCCTGTATATTGGAGGAAAAGAAGAATCAAAAAAGAAATAGAACCTTTTCTTGGTGTGGAGGGTACACTAATAATTGACAACAAAAAGAAAGCAGAAATACCGACCTTGTTATTTGCTTTGATTTTCTCTGCCAAGGAAAATGACTCTTGTGCTAGAAATTATAGGAAAAAAATGATTAACAGGGAATTGATATCCAAGTTAAGTAAGGGAACAGTAAGAAAGAAAGAAAGAAAGAAAGAAAGAAAGAAAGAAAGAAAGAAAGAAAGAAAGAAAGAAAGAAAGAAAGAAAGAAAGAAAGAAAGAAAGAAAGAAAGAAAGAAAGAAAGAAAGAAAGAAAGAAAGAAAGAAAGAAAAGAAAGAAAGAGAGGAAGGAAGGAAGAAAGAAAGAAGGACAGAAGGACAGAAGGACAGAAGGAAAGAAAAAAGAAGGAAAGAAAGAAAAAAGAGGAAGGAAGGAAGAAAGAAAGGAGAGGACAGAAGGAAAGAAAAAAGAAGGAAAGAAAAAGAACCAGGTATCAAAATGATAAAATGGTGAGCTTGACTTTGATTCTTGAGAAAACTATAGAACAATTTATTAAAGAAAAAACTGGCAAACATTTAGAAAGGGAACTTTTAATGATAAACCAGCATGGTTTCATAAAGAACAAATCATGTCACATAAATAAGCTCATTTCCTTTTCTCACAGAATTACTTTACTAACAGATGAGGAGAATGCTGCAAATCTATTTATCCAGATTTTACTTTTCATAAAAGAACTTACTCAGTTATTGTTGAGAAGATGGAAAATTAAGGATGAGATGATGATATGTCATATGGCTTCAGAACTCTTTGGATGATAGGATTCCGGTGGTTCAATGACACCATGGCAGAAAGTTTCTAGTAGAATACACTAAGCACCTGTACTTGGTCCAGTATTGTTTAACATTTTTATCCATGATTTCAACAATGACAAGGATTACATATTTAACAAATTTTAGATGACACAAAGCTGGGAATGATAACAAATATTGTAGAGAACATTCAATTCAAGAAAAGAATTTTGGCACGCTAGAGCATTGAATAGAAATGGATAAAATGAAATTCGTTAGTAATAAAAGTAAAATATTCCACTTCAGTTAAAAAAAATAATCAGTATCAGTATTAAGATGGGATAGATATGGCTAGATAGTAATTGTTCTGAAAAAGAGCTGGAGGTTTTAGTGGCCTCTAATCTCAGTCATAATCGGTGGTTTTACATGGCAGCAGAGTTTCCAGGAAAGGGGAAGTGATAGTACAATTGTATTGTGCCCTTGTCAAGAGTATTGTATTCTCATATATTGTATTTAGCTTATACTTTCACATATTTAACATTTATTGATTAACCTGCCATCCAGGGGAAGGAAGGGAAAAGTTGAAACAAAAAGTTTTGCAATTGTCAATGCTGGAAAATTACCTGTGCATAAAATGTTTGCAAAAATAAAAATAAATAAATAAATGATTTTTTAAAAAAAGAGTATTGTATTCTGTCCTGAACATCATACTTAAAGAAGGATACTGATAAGTTAGAGACTCATACAGGATAGCAAAAAATCTTGAATCCATGTCATAGGAGGATGATTTGAATGAATTGGGTGTGTTTAGCTTGGAGAAGAGAAGACTGAGTGGTTGTCATGTAGAAGAAAAATTAGACTTCATTTGACTCTAGAAGGCAGAGCCAGGGAAGAAGTGGCAACAAGGCTCAACTTCTGGGAAATATCCAAATTATTAGAGTTGTTTAAGGATGGTATAGACTATCTTCAGAAGTGGCGGGTTCTTTTACCTAGAGGCTAGACAACTCCTAGTAGTTATGTTAGAGTGGGGGTTCTTCTCTTGCATAGATTGTGTTGCATGGCTACTGAGATCTTTCCCACTATCAAATATCAACTGTGACTAACCACTAAGGTTCTGTCCAGCTATAATTCTATTAATCTTTGCAATCCTCCTGAGCTCTTTGTTATTATTATTGTTCAGTTGTATCCTACTGTTTTCCCATTTCAGTGGATCATTTTGTCAAGTAAACAGAGATTAAATAAATTGCCTAGGCTCACACAGGTATGAAGTATCTGGGGCTGGATTTGAACTCAACTCTTTCTGATTCCAGGTCCAGTGCTCTCTCTTATCCATTTGAGTCATCAACTGCCTCATCTTGCCCCAAAATTAGGCATCTTAACTATAGGGTCCATGATGGGAGAGGGCTTTCTCCTACCTCTCCGACCAAATTTGGTTGAGCCACATTGCCTTATCATGGTCAGTTTTCCCCTGTCTGGCCAGTAATCCTCTCAACTTTCCCAAATTTTCAGCATTTAGCACAATTCCTGGCACAGAGTAGCTGCTTAACAAATGTTTATTGGCTGACTGAGAAATTGCCAGGACACATTCAATGCATTGATCCAGCTGCTGTGGGCCTTAGGGATGGGAAGAAAGGGAATAACTAGTCTCCCATAAGTCTCCAGATGGAACCTCTGAAGTCCAGCTCTTCCCAAGTCCTGAGGGGGATATCACATCATCTTAGTCACTACCATCAGTCCCAGGAAAAAACAACAACAATGTGGTTTAAGAGGGTAACATGTTCCACAGTGTAGGAAAGTCTGCTCAGCCCACTAGGTCTCCGGCTCTCCATCTGCCTGTTTCTGTGTGTTTCTGTCTCTCTGTTTCCTTTCCCCCACCCCACCCCCAAGTATATGTGTAGCAAAGGGGCTCTTCAATTCTTCGAGGTCAGAAGGTACAGCTTTGTACCCGAGATCCTCCGGGAGGCACAGAGGCTGCTGGGGACGAAACCTCTTCAGGATGCTGTCCAGAACTCTCCCATGCCCCTCCTCGGGAAAGAAACAATAGCATCTGGAGCTTGCAAAATAAATTAGTTAAATAAAAGTTTTAGCAGGCAGACTACTTTCCCTCCCCCCTCGCCGCTCCTCCTCTCCCCCTCTCCCCTAGAATCTGTCTACAGAAAGAAGTAAACTCCGAGGCCGGCCTGGACGATCAGGAGAGTGGGCAGAGAGCAAATCCCATCCTCTTCAAAGGAGGCGGATTGGGAAAGAGGAGGTGCGGCCCCCGAGGGACCGAGAGAGAAGGCGGGGAGGGAAGAAGGGGAAGGGAGCAAGGGGAGGGGCAGAAGAGGGCGGAGGGGGACCAGCAGACACAGCCCCTCCAGCAGGGCGCTGGCTACTTGTTACCCGGCCCGTCTTTGTGCCCCACTTTATAGTTTTCCAGTCGCAAGCTTACGTAGTACGTGACACTGCTTTTGTTTGTGCGTGTGGGGGTTGTCGTGTTTTATTTTGTTTTTGTTTTTTTTTTTTTTCTCCCTTAAATCCCGGTTTGTGTTTTGTTATGTTTTTGTATCTGTGCAACTTTGTCTCCAGGATCTTCCAGTAAAGAGAGGATGACTCACGGCTGGGTTATCTCCCCTCTCACTCTCCGGCCTGGGAAACTGCAAACAAGCGCTCTCCTTAAAGGCGCACTGCCCTCCCGCCCGCTCACCCGCCGCCCAGCTGCTCAAGACGGCACCCGACTTCTCTCGAAGTCCCCGTCTCCAGCCAGCTTTGGCAAACTAATTAGCCTCGAAATGGTCTTATGATCAGACTAGATGATCATCCTGCTTAGGAGTGAGGCTTCCATAATTAATTTTTAGGGCAATAGCTTTAAAGAAATGCTTTGTGCCCACAGCCAATTAATCTTAATTATTAACCTCATAAACAAAGTTAGTACATTTTGTAATAAGGCTTGTAGAGACAAATGTCTTATCTTAGGCGATCAAGGCAAATTACTGGGTAGCCAGACCGAAGCAGCCTGAAGTACAGAATAACAGAAATCCTTTATGTTTTCAGCTCATTATTGGGCTCCGTAGTAAGAATAATAATAATGACTGACATTTATTTTTGCACTTTTAAGTTTGCAATACACTTTTCAGACATCTTACTTAAGCCTCATAATCATCCTGTGAGGTAAGTAATGTCATGTTATCGTGTTACAGATAAGTAAACAGAGGCAGAAATGTTAGTATCTGAGACAGTATTCAAAGCCAGACAGTCCCAAAGATATCTGAACTACCACTTG
The DNA here is from genome assembly GCF_048593235.1 of Sminthopsis crassicaudata. Lineage (NCBI taxonomy): Eukaryota > Metazoa > Chordata > Mammalia > Dasyuromorphia > Dasyuridae > Sminthopsis > Sminthopsis crassicaudata. Next base: position 548,012,722 of record NC_133618.1, read on the forward strand.
TAGTTTACTAATATGCTTTTTAAATAGAAGAGTAATAAAAAATGGAAAATAAATCCAGAAATACATTAATCAATCAACAAGCATTATTAAGTGTCTACTATAAACTACCCAGTGAGAATTTAAAAAACAAAAGCGAGAGAAAGTCAATAAAAACTTGTTTCAAAGAGTGCATTTTTTACAAGGGATATTTATCCAAAATAGTCTGAACAGCTAGTTAAGTAAAAAAAGATTAATAAACCAAAACGCAGTGGGATTTATAGTTGTCTAGATATATAGACAAATCATAAAGACCACCAGAATGGGAATCAGGAAACTCTGGTTCTGCCACTGACTACTGTGTGATATTGAGCAAGTTTCTTTGCTTGAGTTTTCTCATCTGTAAAATAAAAGGGCTGGACAAGATATTTTTCAAAGGCTACTGCCTACATTTTCTAGTCTAATAAAGGGCTTCTGTAAGCTCTTCTGAGGCCATTGTATTAATCTATAATCCTGGCACTGAAAATATTGTCCTGTCCTATTATCACAGTGTCATGTGTGTGCTGACCTGATCATGAAATGCCCATCATAATCTCAGGCTAGGTTCGAGCAAAGCATGTGTGGCCAATGTCTGGCGTCAGCCTTGGCTGGCAGATGTGACCTGTGCACTAGTCATGCCTTGGAGGGGAAACTCGATGATGCCAGTTGCCTTATCCAGGTTTCAAGTTGGTTCTAGTAATTACACTTGTCTCCCTTTCTCTAGGGCTATTGGCCCCCAGTGTGGACTATGGGTGCAGCATGCTGGCTGCTTGCCTGGCAAACTCCTGCCCACCTCTTTTCTGGCACCATTCCACACCTAGCCTTCCAGTGCTATAGGCTGATGTACGATTTTCATCGAAATTATCCTTTGTACCTTATGCTAAGATCTTGAAGGAATATATCCAAATAACTTTTTTCCCTTCCTTTCTTCCTTCCCTCCTTCTCTTCCTTCCTTCCTTCCTTCCTTTCTTCCTTCCCTCCTTCCCTCCTTCCCTACCTCTCCTTCCCTCCCTCCCCCCTCCTTTCTTCCTCCCTTCCTTCCTTCCTTCTCTTCCTTCCTTCCTTCCTTCCTTCCTTCCTTCCTTCCTTCCTTCCTTCCTTCCTTCCTTCCTTCCTTCCTTCCTTCCTTCCTTCCTTCCTTCCTTCCTTCCTTCCTTCATTTCTTTTTCTCTCTCTCTTTTTTTTTAGAAGTTTAATCATTTCTATAGGAAATTATCTCTCTCCTGATTAAATAATCTTCCTTAATCAGTAATGTTATTCAATCTCTCTCTCTCTCTCTCTCTCTCTCTCTCTCTCTCTCTCTCTCTCTCTCTCTCTCTCTCTCTCTCTTTCTCTCTCTCTCTCTCTCTCTCATATTGGAGAGACTGAGGCCTAACTTGGATATGAATTCTATGATTTTAAGTTGAGGGAACTTAAAGGAAGATAATGATACAGGTTCACCAGATTTAAATACATCCTAAATCTGATTTTCTCAACTGAGTGGATTTTTTCCTGAGATAATCACCCTTCTGCCTTTTAAAGAGAGAGGCAGAGTGATATAAAAGAATGTGTGAAAAAAAATTCAGTTATTAAATGGCCTTTTATGCACCTAGCAAATACTTGCTAAATACTGGTAATACAAATAGGAAATACAAAAAGAAAAATAGTCCCTCTTCTCAAGGCACTGACACTTTAATCGGGTGAGACAAAACATAGAATGGAATTCTAAAGTTCATTCTGTCACTTACTAATTTGTGTAACTTTGAATAAACTGTTTTAACCTCTAGGTCTCATTTTCCTCTACACTGGGGTGATTGTACCAGATGATCCTAGGTTCCTTCCATCTTTGATTCTATGAGGAAACTTGACCTTGGGTTTTTCTGAAAACTTGGATTCTATTTCAAAGTTTTGCCTCTGTCTCATTGGGTGACCATGAGGAAGCTCTCTGTGCCCAAGCTTACTCCATCTGTTAAACACCTCCTTGTATCTGGTTTTACCATAGGTGTCAGTGCCTTAGAATCAGCATGGCATAGCAGATGGAGGGCTGGGCTTGGTATTGGGAAGACCTAGTTTCAAATTCTGCTTTTGATGCTTTGTAGGTGGCATCCTGGCTAAGTTACTTGTATTTCAAGCAACTGAAGCTCTTTAGACTTCTCCAAGTTCTTTAGACTTCTCTCCAAAATTGTGTATTTGTATTATAAACTGGCATGTAATGGTGAGTGATTAACAACTGACTAGGGGTGGGTGTAAGGAGAGAATATGTGCCAGATCACACTTTTAAGTTTAATTTGAATTATTGATACTTTCTACCTCACTTTCTTATAATTAGATAATCAACAAACCAATAAACCAAACTCTTATTTGTAGCATTTGCTGATTTCCAGACTGATATTTACACTGAAAAATCTACTTTTATGATCAGGCTGCAACACACCCATGCTTGATTTCTCAGGAATTCCTGCAGGGCATTACAGAGTATTTTATTATATCCAAGAGGTCATGGCAAACCCTGGACATCCCCAGACACCCCCTTCTACATTCTTCTACTAGAATCATCACATGGCAAAACCCTAAGATGAACTTCCTGCCCCCTTTAGATAGTTTTAGTGGTGAGACAGAGAGCACACAATTTTTTTATAATGTCTCCTCTCTGGTTCTGTAGTTAACCTACACTCATACCTATGATTATCATCATTCTCTTCTCACTCTGCACTACATTCAACTTTGACTAGTTTCCTGGCACTACAGGAAAAGTCCTTGCATGTTTTTCATCAGCTTAGTTTATAAACCTGGAGAGCTCTCTTGACTCCTGCTTCCCCACAGAGAGGTACTCTGCCATATCTATTTCTCCCCTTCTTCAAGATCCCTCATTCACCTCCTCTTCTGCTTCATAAGTTTTCTGAGCCCCATCCTGAGCAAATCTCTAAGGTCACAAGCATGATGCAACTGAATACTTCGGGGAAACTCTGTAGCTTCCAATTGCCTTTCATACTGGCTTCACACTTGGTGTGTTGTTATATACTTTATTTTAAAAAAATAAATCTTTCTTTTAATAGCATTTTATTTTTTCCCCAGTTAAATGTCAAGAAAATTTTTAGCATTCATTTTTACAAGATTTTGAGTTCTGAAGTGTTCTCCCTTCCTGCCCTCTTCTGAACATGGTATGCAGTTTGATATAGTTTATATATTTGCTATCATGTAAACAGATTAGTCACAGTTGTGAAAGAAGCAGAGCAAAAAGTAAAAAAGCAAACAAAAGATGTGAAAGAATAAAGTAAAAAAATATTCTTCCATCTGCATTCAGAGTCCATTTGTCTTTATCTTGTTGTGGATACCATTTTCCTTCATGAGTCCTTTTACTCTTCTTGTATTATTGCATTGTTGAGAAGGTCTGAGTCATATATAGTTGATCATCACACAATGTTATTGATACTGTATACAATGTTTTCTTAGTTATGTACATTTTACTTTGCATCAGTTTCTGCAAGTTTTTCCAGGTTTTTCTGAAACCTCCTGTTCATTTCTTATTGTACAATAGCATTCCATTAGATTCATGTAACACAGATTGTTCAGTAATTCCCCAATTTATTAGTATCTCATTTTCCAACATTTTGCCATCATGAAAAGGAGTGATATAATTTTTTTTACACATGTTAAGTCCTTTTCCCTTTTATGATCTTTTTGTGATACAGATCTAGTAGTAGTATTGCTAGATCAAAGGATATGCACAATTTAGTTGCCCTTTGGGAAAAGTTCCTAATTGTCCTTCAGAAAGATTGAATCAATTCACAACTCCAATAGTGCATTAATGTCCCAATTTTTCCATGTCCTGTCCAACATAGCACCTTCTTCTTTTTTGTCATATTAGCCTATATCTGATAGGTGTGAGGTGATATCTTAGAGTTGTTTTAATTTGCATTTCTCTAATCAAATGTTACTTTAGAGCATTGAAGACCAAATCTTACCAAATCAAACTATACTTTTGTTATTTGTGAGTGTCTGGGGAAGAAAAAAAAAAAAACTAAAGTGCTTTAATATTATTCTGAAAATAGTTTTGACCTCACAGATCTCTTGAAAGGGTCTTGGGTATCCCCAGACCACAGTTTGAGAACTTCTATTCTAAATAATAGGGAAATTCTGTGTTCAAAGGTTTAGTGATAGTAAAGGCAGGATAAGATCAAGGAATGGCAATAAGTTCTGTTTGGAATGGAGAGTAAGAGACATGGAGCAATTTCAGATAAGGCTGAAAAAAACATGTTGGAACTAGATTTTGGAGGATCCTGATTATCAGGCTAAAGAATTTGCCTTTTTTAAGCAGTGGGAAGCCTCTGAAATTTTTTTTGGGAGGAGAGGGACATGTCCAGATCTGTTTCAAAGAAAATTTATTTTAGTTAAGGTCTGAAAGCTGAATTGGATGGGGTAAGCTATGACTCTAGAATGATGTAATAGTGACTTATATATTACAGTGATAGCAATAAAAGTGAAAAGGAATGGTTTTGAGAGAGTCTTGATGAAATAAAATTGATAGAACTTAGAAATTGGCTATATGTGAATACTCTAGATATAGGAAGAATGAAACATTATTTCCAAGTTTTATGACTAATAGGTTGGGAGGGTGGTAACATCAACAGAAATAAAGATGAAAAGAATTGGAACCAGTTTTTTAAAAAAGGAGATAATAAATTCAATTTTTAAGCAATGTGTATTAAAAATTAATTAATCAATTAATTAGATTTTGAGCATAGGAATGTCAGAAATCATCTAATTCAATTTATGTTGTATTTGAAGTAATGTCAATGTATTCAGGATTAGAAAGAAGGGGGAAATTAGATAAATATTCAAATATATCATTTCCATAGAAAAACATGAAAGGGAATAAGAGCATGGAGAAAGGCGAAAAATACATAAAACTTTGGAATATGGCTACATTTAAAGGGCAAACATTGTAGGAAGGTTGGAACCAGTATATGAGAAGGCAAGGAAATGATTAAATTTTCAGGTTTATATAAATTATAACATTATATAATAATTGTTTGATATTATATAATTATGAACATTATTAAATGTATTTGCCTAATGTAAAACATACTATAATGTTAATATATTATGATATATAGTAATATCATATATAAATGTGAATGTCTATGTTGTTTGTGTTAATAAGCCAAGATTCACTTTTTCATTCTATCCCATATCCATTAATAACAAAAGAAAAACAAAATCCATTACACATATAATCAATCAAAATTAATTTCTACATTAGCTATGTACTTTAAAAATCTTATTCTTAGTCTTATTCTTTCATTCTGAATCTTTCACTTCTCTATCAGATAATGTATTTCACCATTAGTCATCTGGAATTCTCATTGGTCCTTCAGAGTTCAGTACAATAGTATTCTATGATATTCAGATACCATCCATCAGTCCCCCAATTTATAGACTCCTTTTTGGATGTCCATTCTTTGCCTCCTCAAAAAGAGTTATAAATATTTTGTGTACATTTTTAGAATTTGTTTTGCTTAAAACTAATCCCTCCTTAATCTCTTCTTCCACTATATTCCTCTTCTCTTTGCATTTTTAAGATCAAGATATACCCTGAGGCCTTGTCTAATTGGTCTATGAACTTTGATGATGAAAGACATCAGACAAGTTATGTTTCATATCCCCATATTTAAATATAAACAATTTATTGAATAAATTATTCATTTCTGTTTATTTTTTTTAAATTTTTAAAAATGTTTTTGTTTTTTCTTCACTCTGATGTTTGTACTTCAAAGTTTGTCCATATATCTGTTGTTGTTATTTTTTCATCAGGACTATTTGGAAGTCCTTTATTTCATTAAATATGCATTATTCCTCTTGGTAGTATTATATTCAGATTTGCTGCAGAAATTATTTTCAACTATAAACTCTTTAAGTTCTTTACTCCTTGATAGTGGCTGTTAAAACATATGTGATCTTTATTGTGGTATTTGAAATGGTACTTAAATCCTTTCTTTCTGTCTCCTTGTGGAAATTTTTTTCCCCTGAAAGCCCTAGATTAGGGCTACGAAGTTGTTGAGAGTTTTAGGACTTATTTCACGAAGTAATCAATGGATTTTGTCTATTTCAACTTTACCATTTACTTTCGTGAGATCTAGGCAGTTTTCATATTTCTAGAAATGTGATATCCAGACTCCCTTTATTTTTAATCATGACATTCAAATAGTCAAATAAGCCTTAATTTTTTCCCTCCTCAATCAGTTTTCCAAGTCAGATTTTTTTTTGCTATGTCATATTTTATATTTTCATCTTTTTTCAATCTTTTGACTTTGTTTTAATATTTATTGTTGTCTCATAGAGTCATTGGTTTCTATATGGTTTTCTTGAATTTTTAGGGAGTTTGTTGCTTAGACAAGCAACTTTATACTTAAGCTGTTAAAAATTCCATTTCCAATTCTTTCCTCCATTGCTCTCCTTTCTTTTCCAGTGTTTTTCTCAAGTACTCTCATTCCATTTATATAAAATATTGTTTAATTCTTTTTGAAACCAGTGCTTCATCTCTTTTAATAATTTTAATTGGTCCTATTACCTACAACAGTGTTTTATATTTAATTGTTGCTTAATAAATATTTCCCATAGTTAAAAAAAAAAAAAAAGAATTCTTATTGAGTTCAAGCTGTGTTTTTTTCTGAAGCAATGCTTTTAGATGATTTGGAGTTATTCTTTTCTTCTGTGTTTGTGTCTTTAGTTTTCCTGTCATCAAAATAGTTCATTATGATGGGTTCTTTTTTTGCCCATTGTTCCAGCCAACTCTTCTTAATTTGAACATGATATTAAAGCAAACTTCTGGAGGGAATGTCTGGAGTAGTCATGTTGCCACATTCTTGGGGTATTGAGTGTGGTATTATTCTAGGATCTTAGGGATAGGCTGAGGAGCTTTAAGCTTTCAGTGTTCCCAAAGTTTTCTGATCTAGGACAAATTCTGATTGCTCCCTCTTCCCCTAACATCTCCAAGTTGGTAACCAGGATTTGGGTTTGAGCAAGAGTAGACCACTGGACTCTGCCCTATTAGCCAGCTGAAAAGCTCTGATGACAGAGAGCTGCAGAATTGGAGGTTCCTTTTTGGTCTGAGATTCCCATCCCAATTATTTTCTGCAAATTCAACATTAGAAATAAGATTCTATTTTGCAATTGAAGTTTAAACCATATCACTTCTTCTGCTACTGCTGGTTTCTTAACTTCCTCCTTTTTTTTTTTCTTTTTTCTTTCTTTTTTTTTTTTTTTTTTTTTTTTTTTTTTTTTTTTTGGATAACACTATAGTATTTTTGAAAAGTAGTTGCTCAACTATTATAGGTCCTTAGATGACATAGGATTACACAATCACACCTCATCCAGAGTTACCTATCATGAATGGTATGATGCAAAATGGTCTCTTTGAAGGATTTGACAGGTATGGCACCAGTTTTCTCTATTATTAAGTGAAAATGATACATGTGAAATCATGCTTGCCCAAGTCGATCAGGTATCCCGTGCCCTTCACGAAGATATTATAGCTATTCCAGAAAGTGAGGCTTCATTCTAGATCCTGGAACACTGTTTCTTCCACTATAGAAATCCACCATGGTGGAAATCCAATGAAGACCTAGTTTCTACTGAATGCTATTTTGCCTTTTTAAACGATGGTTCCATCCACTATGAGAGAGCCATATACAACTAGAGGCCATTAATTCAATAACAGTGTATACTCTATGTAATAGAGGGCCAGATAAGTCACTCTAATGAGCAGAGATGTAAGTTGCAGGGCAATCATTTGAGAGCCCTGAAAATATGAAACAGAGAACATCTTCATCTATGATGAATCCTGCCTAAGGCCCCTGGAGATAGATGGTCAAGTGGTCTGGAATCTGGAAAGAATAAAATTGTCAATTAAAAGTTGTGCTTCGAGCTTTTCTGTGATCCAGTTGCTGAACATTTACCAATTTACCATTGGTCACATCCCTCTCATCCAGAATGGCTAAATGAATATTTTGTAGTATCCAAATTACTGAAGGATATGGAGGATTATCAGTCAACAGGCAACTTACTTTCGGTTACCAAGGGTATGCTACCCTCCATCTCTCTTCTCAAGTGAAAGCAGTTATTGCTTGTTTCCCTCAGAATCCCTGCTTTGTGACTTCATTTATTTAGTTCTGTCTTTGCAGCTCTCGCCCACTCTCATCCCCTCTTTGTTCCCCTCCCTCCTACTGTAGCTGCTGCATTTAATGGGCCTTAGAATCACTCTGCATTCTGCTTTGAAAAGGGAAATACTTTAGCTCATTAAATTTTTATTGAATTTTCCAGCCAAGGGAGACTACATACCAACTGTACCAGGTGGGGTAATTGAGGAGAGTGAAGTTGGGACTGGAGGGAGTGGGAGTAAAAGAAGAATCTGTTACATCTGCCTTTCTGTATGTGTAAATGAAGAGAATTTCAAGCCTCAGTTGTTATTAAATTATGAACATTTGTAATTAATACTGTGTAATTCTTACTTTTACACTCTATTTTTCCTTCTTTAAGGAAGATTTTTAAAAAGTAAGTGGTTCTTCCCTGACTTTTTCTTTCTCTCCCTCCTTCCTTCCTTCCTTCCTTCCTTCCTTCCTTCCTTCCTTCCTTCCTTCCTTCCTTCCTTCCTTCCTTCCTTCCTTCCTTCCTTCCTTCCTTCCTTCCTTCCTTCCTTCCTTCCTTCCTTCCTTCCTTCCTTCCTTCCTTCCTTCCTTCCTTCCTTCCTTCCTTCTTTCCTTCCTTCCTTCTTTCCTTCCTTCCCTCCCTCCCTCCCTTTTCCTTAGACTTTTTCTCTTTAGAAAGACAAATAAACTGATATTTGAGTTCTTTAATTCAGGCATTGGAAAATGAGTCAATTTCCCTAACATACTATTTAAAATCAGCTGAAAGAGTCCTCATCTATATTTTGCCTACAAAATATCTTCAAACTTGAGACTTTGAAATTATTTTCTTCCTCTTAAAAGTTAAATTTATTCATTTAAGAAAGCGAATTTTATATCCCATGAATTAATTCTATTCTCTCCCAAAAGAAAATCTAGCCAATTAAATGATAATTCATTATAAATTTTTATTTCAAAATGTAAACATCACTAAACATGCATAACAAGTTAAGACAATATATTTTACAATTCTGTTAATTTTTGTTTTTGCATAGGACATCATTACAATATATAATCTATGCGATACAAAATACATAGAAAGTTACAGCAGAGCACATGTAGACCAGTATGGAACTGTACAATTGTAATACTTTAATGTAGTGATTTAGAAAGTTGATGAGGGACCTTTGGAAGCATTGGTGTGTTGCTGATTTTTTTTTTAAGATCAGACAGAAAATGAAAATGTGTGCTTTATGGAAATGGTCTAGGACCTTTAGATTTGCCCTTGGTTACTTGCAAATAGTTCCCTTACAGATCTCATCAAAAAGGAAATGACAATTTCTGAATGCGGGGATCTGGAGGTGATTTATCCCCTAGTCCCTGTGCATATATATATACATAAATAAGGCTATCTGTACACTCACAGATCAAGATGTGACTCCCCCACCCCCAAACGCAGAACCAAGTATAAGTTGTTTAATAAAAAGACTGTCTCCTGATTGTTCTACCCTATGAGGTTAGGAACATCTATTTCAAATGATTTTCCAAAATCAATGGGTGGTAATGGAAAGAAAATTCTTTCTTCTTTGTCACACATTAAAATACAATCCTTCAACCCTTGTTCCTGTTCCCAACAAAATCCTTGGCCATGAATACATTTTTTGACTGTTCAAGGTGGCAGTGACCGAAAGCAAGGAAAATCAAAAGCATCAAATAAAGCAAATTTTAGATGTCAGTTCCTCCCATTCTCACTCCAGCCAGAGTCTTAGCCTGTGCCATGCCATGGGGAAATTATCCCATTCACTTTATTTCATAGAATAATATCGGATGAAAATCTAAGTAAAGGACAAGTTGACTAGTAAGTCTCTCAAGTTCTGAGCAGAAAGGGACAAAGTTTAATAGGCAGGATTTAAATTTTTAAGAATTGATCTAGCAAATTTTATTTCCAAATAAGAAAGCAGAGTTCTTACCATTACTTTTTGTTTTCCTGACATTAACATCTCCAAGATGAAATGGAAATGAAAGAAACGGGGGGCACATGGAGTGAGAAATCTATTCACTTATACAGATTACTTTCTACAATGAGAGGTGGAGAAGGGTATCTTAATTTTTTTTTAATTTTAATTTAAAGATTTTTAAAGACAAATTGGAGAAAACACAGTAATCTGGGCTGAAATTTGGGGTGTGAATCTATACAATCTGCATTTCTAACTTCAATGAACCCAAGATTCAAATTTCCTGTCAAATAAAATTCTTTATAATAATATGGGATATAAAAATAAGAAAGTAAATCATCTAAGAAACCTCAGTTTCTACTCCACAAAATAAATATCTCTCTCAATTAGGTTATGTTGCCCATCAATATAATAGGTTGGACTTCTAACAGAAACCAAGTGAGAAATCAACCCAAATGTCTCTAGGACATGCCACTAAAATCCAGTGTCAGTGGGTCCCAGTGTCAGGAAAACTATTCATATCAATATATATATATATATATTTATGTATATATGTACATATGTACATATGATATATACACAATGTATATACATACATATGTATGGTTTAAATCTTTGGATAGTAAAACATACAGGATGATCTAAGTCAGAGGTGTCAAATGTGCAGCCCAGTGCTGTACCAGATTAAAATGTAATTGGGAAATATTTAACAAAATAAATAAAAATACAATAGAACATAGATAATGTTAATATGTGATTTTTAAAAATCAATACACCCCCTGGATCTTTATGTACAGTTTAGTGGTCCCCTTATTTTCTATTTGAGTTTGATACCATTGATCTGTCATCTCTTCTCTATCATTTTTCTACAACCTCGTTGGTTGTAATGTAATCAAGAAATAAGCTTTTATCTTGACTTTTTGGGAGAACTGCCTGAATTCCATGGAAACAAATCAACCAAACTGATTAATTGTGAATTTATAGCTCTAGCAAACAAAAATGTGGCTAGTAGTCCCTCAAAGTTCTATCAATGAGAAATCACAAAATGTGTTAACCTCCCCTTGTGATTGTATGGCTATAATAGCTGGAATGAATTGTTGTAGTTATTATTATTGGAGATGAAGGGTTTGTTTTAGTGGATAGCTTTCAGTAGAAATGCTTACCTCCTGCTTTGGGCTAACTGAGCAGGGAAAAGCCATTCTGAACTGTATCATTAATTCCCTGCCACACCCCATAACTTTAAACTCCAGCCTTAATTTCATTGATGAAATGACACAAATCAATATGTTAATGAAGTCTTAAAGCTACAAAACCACATTGTCCCTGATTACTAGACAAGAAATTTTTCCTAAGTGGAGAGGAGATCAAATTGTGCCTTTTAATGTATTGGGCCAATAGCAAGACCCACATAGGAGAGCAATATATCAAAATACAGTTTCTGTCCCTAAGTTGTTTGGAAACCTAAAATCACTCCACTTTGGGAGTTTAAGATTAACATAATAGAGACTATATGTTGAAATAATCTGATACTTTGCATTTATTAGCACCTTTACAAAAGCCCTTTATAAAGCTGATTGTGGCCTTCCAAGTTTTTATCTTTATGGCTATTTAGGATTCAGGAAACATTCAGGGAATTAGACCCAGTTTTCCCAGAAACAAAGACAAATTTTTCTATAGGGTGTGTCTAGGCATATGAGGTGAGCTTCCTAGTTTTGGAGGGGTAGTTTGAAAAATATTTAGATATGGATCAGCACCACTTTGGTCCAGGAAAAGTCAGCTGAGATAGTTGTGGGGCAAGTTCCCTTTAAACTCATTATTCCTCCTTGCCTTGGTGGAGTTTAAAATCTCCTCCCAATTTTTTTTTTTTTTTTTTTTTTTTTTTTTTTTTTTACAGTTTTCAAATGTCCACTTTAAACATCCAGACCCACAGACTTCTGAGATGGCTCCTAAACACAAAATAAGTGAGAGTCCCAGATGTCTGGAAGGCATATTTTGAACCAGAAAACAAAAACAAAAACAAAAACGCTATTTGTTTCAGGTGAATTTTCTAATGTATAAACAAAGGCTTGCTCTTTTTTTTTTTTTTCCAACTGAGGTCTGAGTAAATAAGGCTTTCTAAGTTTTTTTTTTTTTTAATTGCATTCCTTTTTGTTAAAGACATACTAGAGGCCACACAAATTGCCTTCTGAATTCTACTTCTAATGAAATGGCCCTCTGATGGGAGAATTCTATTTGCACATAACCCAAATCTAGCTAATGAGACAAATTTAAATTCAACAAAGATTCAGGTGAAAAATGGAAATTAGGTCTTGCAACCCATCAGCAAGCAGTAGTTCCATCACCATGTCTCAGACATCAATAATAGCCTGATTGCTCACTTCTAGGTACTACCCCCATTTTATTTCATGAAATGGAATCAAAACCACTTTAAGAATGAAGACAATGTTGGGTTCCTTGAAATGGCCAATACCACATCATTGTGTTCAGGCTTCAATGATACAGCAAAATCCTATATTAAGGCAATGTTTCCCTTCCATCTAGTGGACAGAATGGCCAAAAATTCAGGTCCTACAATGAAATTTGAATGAAACAAAGTGCTTTCTTTGGGAATTGCAAGCTTCTCTTCTCCCTCTCCTATCTCTTATTTCACTAATGAAACAAGTTCATTATTCTAAGAATTCCCTTTATTATTTTTCTATATGTGCAAAATGTGGGATCTGAAAATGCATTTCAGCAATCACAACATAACTAGAAAAATCACTTATGGGCCCCTCTGTGAATGGCTTTAGAAACATGTGCACTTGGCACAGAAAAAAAAAAAAAAAAAAAAAAAAAATACCTGAAGCATTTATCTCCTTCTCCTTCTCCACTTGCACATGAGATCATTCAATGACCACAACGACAAAAGACTTTGGGATAAGTTTCCCTATGCCTGGAATATGAATTCCTAATATTTGAAATGTATATAAAACATCCGTTTTCTCTGAAAAAGCATAGCAAGAACTTTGGAAAACATGATAAATTTGGCAGTCAGGGCCATCCAGCCATACCTTTGAGACAACCAGTTGTGTAGAATACACCATAATTCCCCAAGTTAGCCTTTTCCTATTATTCTATAAACACATGATATTCCTTCTCTTCCTGGACCTTTATTTTCAACCAAAAAGTCCAGTCTAAATGAATGAGAATAATTAAATTAAAATGAAGCCAGGTGACGGTTGATATATACATATGAACACACAGTATGTATGTGTATGTAATACTAATACATTTGTATGTGCATATATGTGTATATGTGCGCACACACACATATTTAAAGACTGGAACAGCTATGCTTCAACCTGGGCTTAAGTAGCCACCCACCACACAACTGAAACAGTGCAAGACATCATGAACAACACAACTGTTAAATGCAAGTACCTATTACGCTACTTAGAAACCTCTAACATATTATTAGCCTATCATAGTTAACATACAGTACAAAATTAGAAACTGGCAAACTGGAACAATGCAAAGCAGCAAAATGAGAGAGGAATTGAAACTCCTTTGGAATGTGGAAGCATTTGCTTGATGACAAACAGCAGATCAAGGTACTATATGTGTGTAAAATTTCTTTGCTATGCTATACTCTCTGACATTTCCATTCTTACAGTAATATGAAATAAAAATGCAAAAGAGGTCCAAAGTACTCCCCTACACACACTTCAAAAAACTCACTCTGAACTAACCTAAGTGAATCAAAAGGACTTCTTCATAATTCAGGCCATCGCATTTAACGTGAATGGCCATTTCTTCCCAGGCAAAATGAAGTGTATTCCAAAAAATAGCAGAAGTCAAGGTTTCTATAATATTAGGTGTAACTGTTGAAGAATCACTTGTCCTGGAGCAGGGAAGATGGAAAGAAGGGATGCTGAGATCAGGGAACATGGTTAAGAAAAGGGATGTGGAGATGGTCACCAATGATCAATTTTGAGTGAGATTGACTGAGTGTGGGAAAAGGACCTAGGGTTATAAGGATGGATCTTCTTTTCTCCCCTCCTCTCCCCATAGTGGCAGCTTGGGTCAAGGAAGAAAAATCCCTGTAATGTTTTGCACTCTTCCTGGTGGGAAGAAGTTGGAGGAGGGGACAGGGTTTGCAGCATGTTCTGCCAGCATTTTTGATAGGCCAGTTCACTTTACCCATGAAAAAATTTCTCCAAGTCACAATGTTCTAGTTTCTTGCAATAGAATACAATTTGTGCAGCTTATTGTGCATGGTTATGTATGTGTGTTCTACATACATATCGGTGGCACACAGGCTACCCACACACCTGAAAAAATGTCCCAATAGTTAAAACATAGTCCTTCAAATTCCCTTTTTCTTACATGGAAGATGTCTTAGCAGCAGCCATAGGGCTGTGGAGTTTTTTAAACCATGGATGAGCTAATAACACTTTTTGATGCTTAAAAAATAGGTATGTTTTATTTTTCCAGTCAGAGTACGTTATTATAATAAAAAGTTCCTTTTGCTTTTACCGTTCACCACAATTATGTTGCAAGGGGGTAGAGGAACTTCCTGTGTTGTGCAAGTTCACTATCTCAATGGCTCTCATGGGTGCAGTAGGTAAGTACCTTAGAAAGAATTGGTGTGGGGGCAGGGAAGACCGGCCAGCACAGGACTCCTTCCACATTCTGCTTCCTCAGCACTTCAAAAAAGGGGAAAGTTGGTCTCAGTGATAGGGCTTTTAAAATTTCCTGCTAATTCAGTGGAGAGAGAATGCTTATAACTCGACAACTTGAGAGAAAAGGGTCCCTGGTGATAAGAATAACTATAGGAGAGGCTGCCATCTCTCAGAAGCAGTGGGGCCTTAGCATAGCTAAAGCTTTCTTTCTCTTTGCCAATCAGGCTTAAGGCATACATTTGGGGAATCTCTGCTAGGTGCCTTCAATTTGGGCTTTGAATGGGGAGAATTTTGGTTTTTTATTTCTTGGAGTTGGAAGTGAGATCTCTTCTTGAAGAAATAACCAGGGTTACAGACTCGGCACTCAGAAGCAAAGGGCTGGTGGTTGGGAGTAAGGGTAAGGGAGTGGAAGTAGGGAGGAAGTGGGGAGGGGTGGGGAGAGCCGGAAGCAAGACCAGAGAAGCACTTTCCTCACGAGCCACAGCTCACAGACCCCTGAGTTTGGGCCTGCTTGGTATTAACTACATAAACCCAAAGAACACATTTCCATTATGATGAAACTGACCAGTCGAGCATTAGCTTCCAGTCCTTGTTTCTTTTATTATCATTATCATCATCACCATCATCATCATTGTCTGTCTTTTTCCCCAGTGTGTGAAAGAATCTAACAGAAAACCTCTGAGTGCAAATCTATTTACAGAATAAGGCTGCAGTAAGGGTGTGTCTTCACTGTACTTATTGTGTAACATAAATATCCATCCCTGAGAAAGGGGAAGGGGTGGGGGGGGGGTGGGGGAGAGTTCAACTTAGTTGAATTTAAATCACATAGTTTTTTTTTTTTTTTTCCCTATTGTGCAATTTGTGGTTTTTAAATTTTTTTTTATTTTTAAAATTTTTTTCTTTTTTTTTAAATTTCTTTCTTTCTTGTTCTTTCTTTTCTTTTTTTTTTTCTTTTTTTTCCTTTCTTTTTTTTTTAAACAAATCTGCTTTGACACCTGAGGTGAAGAAAAGTTTTGTTGTTGTTGTTGGCTTTTAAAAAATGTTTTTTCTCTTAAAAAAAATATAGGTTAACAAGAAGCATATGGCTATAAAACAAAAGGAATATTTAGGTACAGGAAATGAATTCAATCCGTCCATTGGTAAGGTTAGTTCAGCCACCCACAGGAGTTGGTGACAAGTATTTGCCGAGACTGCAAGCTATAACTGAACTATCCCTCCCCCCAAAAAAGAAAAAAAAAAAAATTAAACAGCAACAACAAGCAAGAGAGATCCGTAGACGTGTGCGACACAAGTCAGACTCCACAGAGTGCATGGTAGGTTTTGTTGCTGCCCAGTCCAGGGAGATTCAGGGCGAGCTGGCCGGGCTGATGGTGGGGCTGCTGGCGTCCGAGCGGCTGTAGTCACTGACCGAGCCCGTCCGAGAGCTGCTCCCGCTTCGCCGCTGGAGCATGCTGGGGTGGAAGTTGGCGTGGCGACGGGCGTGTTTGGTCAGATGGTCACTGCGCATGAAACGCTTCTCGCAGATGGGGCAGCTGAATTTCTTCTCCCCTGTGTGGGTGCGGTAGTGCCGGGCGAGCTCATCGGACCGGGCAAATTTCTTGCTGCAATCCTGCCAGCTGCAGGCAAAGGGTCTCTCGCCTAGAGGGAGAAGAAAATAAGAGCATGAGTGTATCACCCACCCGAAGGGGCGTTGGGACGCTGAGTGATGACTTCTAGGCTAGATCAGCCTCTCGGGAGAATGCTGATGGAGTCTAGGGAAGGAGAAAGGCTTTGGTAGTAATGGCCCCGGAGTCAGAAAGACTAGTTTCAATCTTACTGCAGACACCAGCTGTGTGACCCCTCGGCAAATCACTTCATCTCTCCTAAGGGGGATAATAATTAAAACCTACCTTATAGGGCTCTTGTGAAGATGAAGCTTAATCAAATGTGTAAAGCACTCAACAGTGATAGGTAAAGTGCTGTGTAAATGCTATTAATAAAACATGTAAGTACATTTACCTTTTAGCAAGAAAAAATGTCAATGATTGATAACAAATAAAAGTTTGTCTTTGGCATCCCTCCCCAGCTTCCCTTTTGTGTAGTTTTTTGCCCTTCCTGATGTCTAAGTTCCCTTCCAACCACCATATGTCATCCAGGCTTACTCTTGCTAGGTTCCCATATCAAACAATGAGCTCTTCTTAAAGTCCAGACTGTGCTAGGTTCTGGTGATACAACCATAAGAGTAAAACAGGTCCTGCCCTCAAGACTCTTACAATCTAACCAAGGGAGAAAACTGGTGCCTTTAATGTTTGGGAGGGAAGACACTAGCAGAGGAACAAAAAAGACTCAGAAGGTGATGCTTGAGCTGAGCACTGAAGGAAACAAAGGATTCTAAATGGGGCAGAGGTGAATCATAAAAATCTTGCTGTCAACAAAAGTCTGGTTTCCTCAAGGCCCCTGGTTTTTTTTTTTTTTCTCTTGGGGAGTTCTCAGTATCTCTAAACCAAACCAAAGTGTCAGTGACTGATAACAGAGAAGTTTGTAATTCTTCTCAGGGGGACTTGAGGGGGAAAAAAAGGCCCTATAAGCTACATGTTGGAATTTCAAGGAATGAGTCTTGGATGGAGAAGAGGTGAAAAATAAGAATTCTGGATAACCCCTCACCACAGCACATAGGCAACCATACTTATCAGCCACTGTAGCAGACAAAACTTTGATTCGTTTATTAGCTCTACCTCTGGAGATGAGGCTTCTAATAGTCATGGGAGCTGGGCAGGGGAGACAGAACTTTGCATTATTAGCCCTTTCTAGAAAAGGAGGCTTAGCAAGAACTCTGATCATTTTATCAGCCTGGCAGATTTTCAGGGTAGTGTTTTATGACAGCTAACACCCAGCCAAGTACAGTTGGCAGAGGCTGACTCCCATACTGCATTCTAATGGACCCTCTCTCCCCTAATGCAGCAAGCTTGTTAACCAGTTCCAGGTTTTATCTCCATGTGTTAACCAAGCCTTCTGAAGGGGGAAACAAGACATGGAAGCTCACCTGCTAAGCTGTAGCTAAAATTTCATCAGGAAACAGCAACCACAATCTGTTATGATGTCAGTAAATGCATGTGTGTATATATGTGAGTAGGTTGGAGGAAGGGAGATAGTAGTGTACATACTTGTAACTACAGCAAAAATTCTGAATTTTTTTGTGTCCCAGATCCCTTTGACAGTCTGGTGAAGCTCACGGACTCCTTCTCACAATAAAGGTTTTTTCAAATTCATAATTGATGCAAATATTAAATTTCAGTTAGAGGTCAGCAAAAGTAAAAATATAATTTCCCCCTTATGTAAGTTCCCAGACCCTCTGAAATTGCTTCATGAGCTTACAGGCTGGTGGAGCCTAGTCCCAACTTTTCTATTCATGGGCAAGACAACTTTTTTGGGCCTCAGTTGCCATATCTATACAAGGAAGAAGTGGCATCAGATGACCTATAACGCTGATTTTAATTCTAACAGCCTAGAAATTAGATTTTTTTTTCTTTTTCTCTTTCTTTCTGAAATTGGGGTTAAGTGACTTGCCCAGGGTTACACAGCCAGGAAGTATTAAGTGTCTGAGGGTAGATTTGAACTCAGGTCCTCCTGATTTCAGGGCTGGTGCTTTATCCACTTCCATACTTAGCTGCCCCAAATTAGAATATTAAATAGGCAGCTAGGTGTTATAGTGAATGGAGCTTCCTGACTAAGCTAGAACCTGAGTTCCAATCCAGTTTCAGACTCTTACTAGCAGTGGGAATCTAGACAAGTCATCTAACCTTTATCAGTAAACAGAGAATGTTAATAGCACCTATTTCTGAAGGCTGTTGTAAGTATCAAATGAGATAATATCTGGGCAGTTTTGTGATCTTTAACACTATTATTTTGAATTGTCCTGTCTTTTGTTTTCCTTGCTCTCACCTCTATATTTGTTATGTCCCTCACATTCATTAAAGCCTACCTCATCTTGAAATATGCACTTTATAGAATTCTTCTGATCAAAATTAGTCTTAATATAGTTCCTATAGAGAAGGAAACTTTGAAGTTTATCATTTTTTGTTGATTATTCGTGCTGGTGACCCTAGATAATCTCATGGAAGATGGGCCTGTGCAAACTGAATCAGAAGAATTTTTCTTAAAAAAAAAAATACCTTCATATAGGCGTGATATTTATTGGACCAGTCAACAAGCAATTATTAAGCACCTGCAGTGTTCTAGATAATGTTAGGCAGCAGAGTTACAAATTACAAATACAAAGAATGCAACAAACATTGTTGCTCCAGAAGAGCCTGTGTTTTACTGAGCACTTTGACATGTTTTCAAAAGAGCTGACAAATAAGAAGTCAGCCCAGAGGTTAAAGGACTTGCCCGATGATCAGGTGCTAGCTAGTTAGCACCAGAACCGAGATCCATTTCAACCTTCAGTCTCTGTTCCCAGGAGCTGGGCCTGCACTCCAAGTCTCTGGCCTCCCAAGAATGTGATCTTTCCGTCATGACACATGGCTCCTTTCTAACATGTGAGTCCTGAATTTTCAATCTGAACGCAGCTCCCAGAAATAGAGCCGTGGACTCGTCCTCCCTGAACACGGAGCAGCGCTATGTTCTGGACGCGAGCGCCGGGACTTTGCTTTGGCAAGCAGGAGCTCCTGCTGTCAGGGCGAACGTGGGCCCGACGCCAGGGACAAACCTTTGTCTTCTGGTAATGAAGGCGTGGGCCCGTTAAAGCTACACGCAGCTTGGGTGAAGAAATGGCTTGGCTCTTCTTTGGAAGGGGATGTGGCTTCCAAGTGCAGGTAGGTTACATAAATGTTCTCTCTTACTGCCAGTAAAAGGGGAGGGGGGGAAGAGGGAGGAGGGAGGGAGGGAGGGAGGGACGAAGGGAGGGTGGAAGTGAGAAAGAGAGGGGGAAGGGAGGACCAGGGAGAGAGAGGGGGAAAGGAGAAAGAGGGAGAGGGGGGGAAGGGAGTGAGGAGGAAGAGAGGGGAAAGAGGGAGGGAGAGAGAGAGAAGGGGAGAGGGAAAGACAGGGAGACAGAGACAGACAAAAAACCAGAGACAGAGAAATAGGGACAGAGAGATAGAAAGACAAAAAAGACAGAGATAGAAAGACAGTCAGAGAAAGAGACAGAAAAAAATAGACAGACAGAAAAAGAGAGAGACAGAGAGATAGAAAGACAGAGACAGAGAAGGGAGAAGGGAGGGAGGGAGGACAAAAGGAGGGAAGAGGGAAGGTGGAAGAAAGAGAAAGGGAAGGACAGAGAGACAGGGAGGAGGGAGGGAGGGAGAGAAAAGGGGGGAGGGAGAAAGAGGGAGAGAAAAAAACAGAAAGAGAGAGGGGGAGGGAGAGGGGAGAGAGAGAGAGGGAGAGGGGAGAGAGAGAGAGAGAAGGGAAGAGAGAGTGAGGGAAAGACAGAGACAGAAAGAGATTGAGAGAGAAAGACGGGGGAGGGGAGGGAGAGACAAAGAGAGACTGATTATATGAACTGATTGCCTAATCTTATCAGGGAACATAGAGCACAGCATGGTTTTTTTCTTGCTCAAGAGTAAGCAGTGAGAGGAACAGGGTGTCCCTTCTGAAGCTGCTTTCAACATTACTATGAATTTCCTCTGCTTTATCTTCCTGGGCTTGAATCAGAGAGTTGAGAGCCTTTAGATGAAGGCAGCATTTAGGATTGGGGTCAAAACAAAATATTTTTGGACAGCAGCAGCCAGTGGCTGAAACTTGAGAAGCTCGAGGGGTTAGGTCAAGCACTCCAAATGCTACCTGACTAAATTCCAAGGCTGAAGGAGATCCAGAACATCAGACTTATTCAGAAAGTCTTACTGCAAGAGGCAAAGGTCACTCCTTAAGACTGTAATGCCTTTGGAGGTGGGTGGGTGGGTGAAGAATGATGGTAAGGA
The DNA here is from genome assembly GCF_048593235.1 of Sminthopsis crassicaudata. NCBI lineage: Eukaryota > Metazoa > Chordata > Mammalia > Dasyuromorphia > Dasyuridae > Sminthopsis > Sminthopsis crassicaudata. The sequence goes on from NC_133618.1 coordinate 548,033,355, forward strand.
AGAATGTTTATAACATTCCAAAAAAGGAAAAGATTGTTTAAGCATTTGAAAAATGCAGCCCACATTGTATATTTTGTTCTGCCGAGGCCACTTTTGGCACTCAGCAATGTAGGCTAATCGTACTTTAAACAAAGTTTGAGATCCTGGGGTGTCCCCTTTGAAAATGTTAACATAGGGGGGAAAAAAAAAGCTTTGAGGCCTCCTAGGCTTTTTAGGAGCCTAGTTTTCAAGGCACCCACCTGTGTCTTTGATGTGGAGGAGGAGGAATGGGAGGAAGGGGAAGAGGGCTCTGGGTTCTAGCCCAGATCACAGCAATAGCAGAAATAGAACCCAGGGACAAAATAAGCTGCTTGGTTATCCCTCGATCAAAAGGCTTGGGGCATTGGGTAACATGACCAGACTGCCCTTCCAAGCTGTGTCTGGCTGGATCCAAAGGCAGATACTGGGTATAGAGCTGGGACATCTTTCTACAGGGAGTAAAGACAGTTCTATTTACACAATAGGTGGCCACCAATACAATTATGAAGGGAGTCAAATTTGTCTTCAGTGTTACATCTTTATATTGTGCCCTCTCCCAACCCTCTTCCTCCTGGGTTTTAAATTCTCATCCTCTCTTCCCTTATCCTAGAACAGAGAGAGAGAGAGAGAGAGAGAGAGAGAGAGAGAGAGAGAGAGAGAGAGAGACAGAGAGAGACAGAGAGAGACAGAGAGAGACAGAGAGAGACAGAGAGAGACAGAGAGAGACAGAGACAGAGAGACAAAGAGAGAGAGAGAGAGACACAGAGAGAGAGAGAAAGAGAGAGAGAGACACAGAGAGAGAGAGACACAGAGAGACACAGAGAGAGACTGTTTTCCCAGAGTTGATACTCAAGTGTAAATGACTGTTCAGAAGGATTAATCTGGAAGAAAGCATTTGTTTGTCTTAAGGAAAGAAAATTGTGGAATTAAGAATAGGATTTATATCAGGCAGATTTGGGGGGAGTAGAGTTTATAATAAATTTGGCTTTATTTTTTATTTCTAACTGTTCTATTGGATACAGGTTCTAGAACCGTGCTTTGGATGTACATCAGACCCTCATGCTGAGCCGTTGGCAATAATATGCAGAGAACATGAGAAATGAGCCTTTCCAATAAAGGAGGCTGAACCATTCTGGTGAATAATTTGGAACTATGCCCACAGGGCTATCAAACTGTGCATACCCGTTGATCCCACAGTGTCTCTATTGGGTCTGTAATCCAAAGAGGTAATAAAAGAGGGAAAAGGACCCACACATGTGAAAATGTTTGTAGGAGCCTTTTTTTTTATAATAAGTGGCAAGGAACTGGAAACTAAGTAGATGCCCATCAACTGGAGAATGGCTGAATAAATCATGGTATATGAATGTTAGGGAATATTATTGTTTTATAAGAAACGATCAGGAGGATGATTTCAGAAAGGCCTGGAGAGACTTATATGAACTGATGCTAACCGAAGTAAGTAGAACCAAGAGAACATTGTACACAGCAATGAGAGATTATGTGATGATCGACTGTGATGGACCTGGCCCCTTTTCAACAATGAAGTGATTCAGGCCAATCCCAATAGACTTGTGATGGAGAGAGCCATCTGCATCTAGAAAAAGGATTGTGGGAACCAAATGTGGATCACAACCTAGTATTTTCACCTTTTTTGTTATCATTGTTGTTTGCATTTTGTTTTCTCCTTTCATTTTCTCTTTCCAGGTAGCTGAGGGGAGTAGAGTGTTAGAACAAGAAAAGGAGTAGATTGGGGATCAGAGGTTAGACTTCACCTCAGCCCTGTTCCTTACTATCTAGGTGACCATTCAACAAGCATCTTTCTGGGTCTCATTTTCTTCACCTGGAAAAAACAGGGAGTTGGATTTACTAGCCTCTCAGGTCTCTTCCAAGTCTAGATTTGTGGTTCTATCCTCTGTCACAGACAGGATCTGTTCTAAGGGAATTGACTAATTAGGTAGATTTAGCTCAATGGAAGGACCACAGGACTTAGGTCTAAGACAGACACCTGAGGATTGGCTCCCATTTTGGCCATTTGCTATGTGTATAACCTTGGTTAATTCAGTTGGCCTCTCCAAATGTCATTTTCCTTCATCTCTAAAATGGGGATAATGTTGGGGAAAGGATCAATAAGAAAGGGATGATAACTCTCCCATTTCTTGCTGCCCTCATGCGCATCCACTCAAATCTTACATATCATCCAAAACATGGGTCAGATTCTACCATTTCTTTTTGCCAATTGCACCAAGGTCCATCTCTTTCTTCCATTCTTTGAACTCACATTGCATTTTTAGTACCTCACTATTTAACTGTTGGGAAACCCAGTGGCAAAATGGATAGACCACTAGCCCTGGAGTTAGGAAAATGTGAATTGAAATCCAGTCTCAGACACTTAACTAGCCATGTGATCCTGAGAGTCATTTAAATTGGTTTGCCTCTATTTCCTCATCTATAAAGTGAGTTAGAGAAGAAAATGGCAAACCTCTCCAGTATCTTTGCCAAGAAAACGCTAAGGTCAGAGAGTTAATTTAGTAACAATTTAGCTGTTGCTTAGGTTGTTTTCATATTTTAATACTATATATGTTTTGTCTCTTTATGAAAGATTTTTAAAGATAGAGACCCTGTGTTATTTTTTCCTTCTCTGCCAAGTGCCTAGCTCTAAACTGGGTATAGTAGAGATACTGGATGAATGTCTTCTGATTTTTGCTATGCCCCTGAACTGCCCCAGTAGCCTTTCAAAATGCTTTTTTGCACCTCCTTCACACTCCCACCAATCAAAACAGACTATCCATGTTCTACTCTCTCAATGCATTGTTAGATAATCAAATACTCTTCACTGAAAATGATTTAATATGTCATTCTAGACATATAAACCTGGATAAGAAAGAGGAAGTCAGCATGTGACACCATCCAGAAGAACAGGTTCAATGGAGACTCCCATTTGGAGGGATGAAAGAAAGAGAAAGTCAAGTCAAGTCAAAATGGAATAGGAAAAGGCAGTCAGATTCCAATTTTGTGCTTTCTTGCAAGGGCTCACCTACATCACTGTCTTTGTGTTTCAGATAAAAAGTTCTTTAGAAGGAAACCAAGCAAAAGTAGTCTCTGAGCTAGTTCAACAGCATGTGTTCTAGCTTTTTTCCCTTACTCTCCAAGAAAAGAATCCTGCCTAGAATAAATTTAGACTAGAAGGAATATCTTTTCCTTTAAGTGAGTAGATTAAACTTTGATCCTAGTCAAAGGAAAGTATGGATATAATGAATTAGCCACAGACTAAAGTGATCATCTCCATGGTGACTTGCATTAGGTCTTTAAATATTTTATATTTCTCTGTGGTTTTGTTTCCTTTGATGGCAAATCCCTACATGGAAGGAATGAAGCAAATTTGTGGAAACATCATGGGTAGCAAGAGGGGAATGGAGAAGCAACTGGATAAGGCCAGAAAATAAGAAGCAAAATCGGGGACTGGTAGTGACCTAGAATTGGTCAACTAATTACGCATATTTAGGGATATGGACAGGTACATCATTGATGTAGGAAATTTCTAGATGGGGAAATCTTTACCCCTGCAGGTCTTCACTTTGTGAGAGAGTTACTTAAAGCAAGAAGAGATTAAGTGACTTTCTCAGAGTCACACAGCCAGCAGCTATCAGAGGTGAGAGACAGGAAACAATAATACATCAGCCTTGCTGAAAGACTCAGGATCTAGACCCTGACCAATCTGATGGATTTGATTCAAATTGTGTCTGACCACTGGATTCACATCCTTGTGAATTTGGAATTTGTCATTTTATATATATGAAGAATGATGAAAAATTGCTTTCCAAAATAAATGTATATTATTTAAAAGAATTAAAATCAAATCCTGAAGTTACCCACACATGAAGTCTATTTAATACATTTTTTGTTATTGTTTAGTCATTTAGTCATGTCTGATTCTTCATGACCCATTTTGGTTTTTCTTGGCAATGATACTAGAATGCTTTGCCATTTCCTACTCCAGCTCATTTTATAGATGAGGAAACTGAGGCAAGCAGGGTTGACTTGCTAGGGTCACATAGCTAGGAAGTGTTTGAGTCTGGATTTTAGCTACCCCAATAAGCTTAAGTATCAATATTAATTACTACCACATCACCAATTATTTAGTTTCCTACTAGATCATAAGTTTCTTGTATGATTAGTGTCTAGCCTAACATTGGTCACATTCTAGGTGTTTAATAGATGTTATGTTGCTTTTGTTGAATGGATCGATACATTTCTGTCTATTAGAGGAGAAAGATAGGCAAGATACTCTCAGCATCATTCTCCATGGTTTCAGAAACTGTTACAGAAACCTCACCCTAGTGATTCAAATTAATAGGCTTTTATCTATCACTATGTTGCTTTGATTTGTGACTACTGGGTTTGGACATCTTTTCAGCTCACAGCCTCAAGACTTATTCTCCAGAGAAGTTCTATTTATATGTTGGTTTCTCAGGGGACAGCTTAGTGGTGGGATGAGTGACCACAAAGCTGAAAAGTTTCATTTCAGAGGGAAAATAGAACATGTCATGGGAAGGCATTGGATTTTATCATGGAAAATAAGTAATTTCTTAGAATAACATTTTACAACAGCCTTCTTTTCATGAAAAAGAGGCACAGTACACATGCAGGAGACACAATGTCAGGATGCCATATCCAGAGGACTTGTGTTAGAGGCAATATGGCCTAAAAGTAAGGCCCTTTTTATGCCTTTAACTCGAGTCTCCGGGATGGATTCCACTCAATACTACATATTTATACTCAGGTTCTTCTTCATATGGTATGTGTGTATATGATGATTAATAATAAATGACAGCCTAATATAAAGCCTTGAGCAGCTGCTTAATGTTCAAATCCAAACACCAGAAAACAAGCTCGTGAAATGTGTTTATATGTATATGTTTGTTTGTATGTGAATCTCTGTGTATATATGTGAGTATATTTATATGTGTATAGTCCAAATATGCATATACATGCCATGTGTATATGCATGTTTACATCCATTCTACATATAGATCTATATGTATAGATATATAAGATAGATATGTATGGATATACATGCATATATTAATACACATTTACTTACACACACACACAGAGCCTACAGAGTAAATGTATTAAGATTGTTCTTAAAATGGAAACTTGCCCTGTTTCTGGTTTTTATTGAGCAATGAATATTTACTGGTCCCTCAAGCAAGTTTCAAACATTAGCCCATTGTTAAATTTTAGCTAGAGGTACAATTACAATTATGTGTGTATACAGATGCACATAGGAGTTTTTTCATATAAACTGCTCACCACTCTTCATAGGAAGATAGAGCTTAGTAGCAAAAGATCAAATATGATGAAAGGGCAACATTTAGGCTGCATGTTCACCCACATTTTTCTTTCAATATATTATTTCCTAGTTTAGCAAAAGACCTGATCCCACATTTAGACAAAATAGAGATATGGAAAAAAAAAAAAAAAAACTTGACTGTCTTATTACAAGTTTGTGTAGGGATACACAAAACGAACAGAGGGAAATGGGAAGGAAATACCAACCATCCTTGTCAAACTGCTGTTAGACTTTCGAAAGGCCAACCTGATCACTGGCTTCCATATTCTACTACTCACCACACTATGAAGAACGTATACTGGCACTGATTGCAACATAAACCTAGCCTAAATATCCCTTCCTTACCAATTCAAATATAGATAGAAACTCCAGAGTTCATCAATGGCATAAAGATGATCATTTAGGCCCAAGTTTTATTCTTTTGCCCTTCTACCTTTGCTAACAAAATCTCCCATCCACACCTTCCTTCCTCCCTTCCTTCCTTCCTTCTGATATATATGTGTATATACGAATGTTTCCTTCTTCCTTTTCTTCCTTTCTTCACTACAGTTAGTACAGGTCAAGTAGATTAAACTCCAAAAAGATGGGGATCAAATCAAGTGGAATGTAATTTGCTCACTGCTCGGTCTGTATCCCAAAGAGATTCCCATCAAAAGGGAAAAGAACCTATTTGTAAAAAAAAAAAAAAAAAAAAAAAAAGACATTTATAGCATCTTTTTATATGGTGGTGAAGAATTAACAATCAAAGGGATACCCAACAATTAGGGAATGGCTGAATAAACTGCAGTGATGGAATATTGTGCTTTAAGAAATGACAAACAAAATGATTTTAGAAAAACCTAGAAAGACTTATATGAATTGATGCAAGTGAAGTGAATAGAACCAGGAGAACTTTGCCCACAATAATAGCAATATTGTGAGATGAAGAATTGTGAATGATTTAACTATTTTTAGCAGTATGATGATCCAAGACAATCTCAAAGGACAAAGGATGAAACATGCTATCTGCCTCCAGAGAAACAACTCATGTTGTCTGAATATAGATTGGGCATACTATTTTTCATTTTCTTTCTTTCCTTCTTTCTTTCTTTCTCTCTTTCTTTCTTCCTTTTTTTCTCTCTCTTTCTTTCTTTCTCTCTCTTTCTTTTTGTTTTCTTGTACAAAATGAATAATTTGGGAATATACTTATATAATCTATATCATATTGATGGGGTGTGAAATTGTGTTCCCTTTAACCTGTAAAATTAACACTCTAAAAGTGTGTACCCTTTGATTTGTAGAGAAGGGAGATTTGAGTCTCAGGCCCTCCTGAGAGGCATATCTCCCCAGACAAGTTAAGTAGCAATATCTGACTGGGCTATTTTTAGGGCAAGCCTTCAAGCTGAGGAAGCCTTCAAAGCAATTTCATTTGGGAGATCCTGGTTTGATCGGCTCAGGCTGCCCCAGCGCTCACCAAGATCTGCTCATATAATAGGTTTCTGTTCACTCATTTATTTGCAGAATGTCCAAAGCAGGACTATGTCTTGTCGCTTGGTATAGCTGGCTGTCAGGATTCTTCCCATTGAGAAGACATTCTCTTCTCAGTGCCAGCCTCCATTTCTCTAATAGGACTTTGCCACTATGAAGTCAGTCTTCTAGCAAAGTTGACTTCTCATCCAACAATAAATTTCCATTTTTTCCAACAAAAACTGTTTGGGTTCGTGAATTCTTTCACAAAGAATCTGCACCTCCAACCAAAAGGGAATTTCCACAATTCTCTGCACTGCCACTATCCTCATCAATACTGCTTACTGTTTCAGGGAGGGAGAAGGGATAGGAAGATACAAAAAATAGAATTTGGTACTTAAATTCTTTTTTAAATATTAAAAATTGTTTTAACATATATTTGGGGAAAATGAAATATTATATATAGAAATGTATTTATATAATGAGAAAATTATGCCTTGAATCATTACTTAATTAAAAGGATAATATGTACATATGTGTCTATATAAACATGCATTTAAGAATTTTATTACTGAATTGGATAGCAGAGCCAAATGATTTAAGAAATGAAAAAAAAAAAAAACCTCACTTAATAATCCTAGCCAAGGCTTCATTAGCACTTCTTATATTACCTAACATAATGAATAAAATTCTGCTAAACTCTTGGCTAGAAGAAAAAAAATCACCTTTCAAACTCACCAAAATAAAAGGATATCTAAGTATATATAAATCAATTATTTCTTGATGAAGCTTTCTCTGGAGTTGGCAGGAGGATTAGACAACTTTCTCAACCAAGGCAAAGAACTATACTCTCTGACAGACCTTAAGGTGGAAAGGCCAAAGGAAATGCCACATTAACACTTGGAAAAATGCAAATGTGGTTTTTCTGGATAAAAAGAAACATAGATGGTAAGGGAAAGGTTAGTCTGAGGCCATTCAGGCCCTGAAAAGACCATTTGAAGCACAGAGACCACCAGCATTTCTCATAGTTTATTTGTGGAGTAAATGGACTCTAATAGAACATACTGGGTAATTGAACTTTACATTCCCATGGCCACCTAAGTAGAAACACTTAGGTTTCAAGCTCATCATTTGTACCTACCATTCATTACAACAATCAAGGAGCAATTGCAAATACCCCCCCCTCCCCTCAAAGAACCAAGTACTCCCAAATGAGTAAGCTATCACTTGTATATGCAGGAGTTGAAATCAGCTCTGGGCTATGAAGTGGGCCATGGTTGTCTTTGGCAACCTTCCATATTAGCCCCTTCCCCCAGATAATATCTTCTCCCGTTATGGAGCACTTAAGGCCCATTGACTAGCTAATGCTAATGCTAACAGTAATGGTGGGAATTTCAGAACTGTTGGCAGGCCAGTGAAGGAAATAGTTTGGGGAGACAAGCCTCTCAGTAAACACCTTTCTAATGACACCATATAGGCAGTATACTTTGCCAGTGCTTATGGGCCAACTCTGAATACAGCCAAGCAGAGATACCATTACTCTTCTAGAGTACTCTAATCTACTTTCTTTAACTTGACAAATTAATCTGTAGATCTCTCCCCCACTCTCAAAGTGCCTGGCTTTATAGTTTATAATTTACATTTAAATTTATCTATGTAGGCAGCTAGCTACCTGTTGCAGCAGATAAAGAAAGCACTGAGCCTGGAGTCAGGAAGATTTTACATTCAAATACAGCCTCAGACACTTACTAGTTGTGTAATTCTGGACAAGTCACTTAAATTATGCCTCAATTTCCTCAAATGTAAAATGGGAGTAATAACAGCAACCTCACAGGGTTGTTGTGAGTGTTAAATGAGATAATATTTATAAAAAGTACCTAGCACAGTACCTGGAACATAATCGGTACTATATTTGTAAATAAACATTTGTTTATTCTTTTCACATGTAATATAAGAAAGAATGACATAGGTCAAAGATGCCTGTAATGCAGGTTTTCTTAACCTTTGTGTGTGTGTGTGTGTGTGTGTTATGGATTCTTTTGGCAAACTGATGAAGTCTCTGAATCTCTTCTCAAAATAATGCTCTTAAATGGATATAATGAAATACACAGGACTACAAAGAAAACTAATAATAAAAAAAAATTCCCATCTAAGTTCTTGATGCTCTGAAATCTATCCACAGAGCCCCAGGTCAAGAGTCATTGTTCTAAAGTGAATTAGGAGAACTTCATCCTAGTCAGAACCCTGCCATTACCTAACTAGCTGTTGGTTTCCTTGTCTACAAAGAGCTTCATTTTCCTTCTTGAAAAAGAGAAGGTTGGATTAGATAATCTCTAAGGTCTTTTCAAGGCAAATGAGAATCAGTTTTTAAAAAGAGAGGGGTTTAGAAGACTTAGGACAAATCCAATGATTGCCTTCAAATATTTGAAGAACTTAACATGTAGTAGAGGGATGAGTTGTTGGGTGTTTTTGTTTTGTTTTGGGGTTTTTTTGGTCTTCAGGGGGTATAAAAATATAGTAGGAGTAGTGGGTAGAAATTGTCCAATTTAATCCTGATGGAAAAGAAAAACATTACGAAGAATTAGAGCAATTGAAAGGTGCCTTAGTTTCTCAATCAGTATGTTGAAGAGGGAATTCTTGCTCAAGTACTAGTTGGAATAGAGCAGGACTTCTTAAACTTTTTCTATTCACCACCCCATTCCACCTGAGAAATTGGTATATGACCTAGGCATGTAGGTATATAAAATAGGTATAAAAATCAAACATTTACTGATAATAAGTCATAATTTGTGACTCCCACCTTCAATTGTATGACTCCATATGAGGCTGTAACCTATATTTTGAGAAGCTTTGGGATGGGAGATCCCTAAAGCTAAAGTTTAAATCGATCAATGGTAATAGTGAGTATGAAGCTTTGAAAATGAAAAGACTTCCTAGAGAGGTCTCCCAAAAGAACCCAGAATGCCATAATTCTACAGTCTTCTTGTATGCTACTCCTTTCTGCATAGAATGTGATCCAAAGACACTGGTCTCCCTTTTGACCAAGATACTCTATCTACTGACTGCATTTCCATGGGCTATGCCCTCATAGCTGGTATTGTTTCCCTCCTCTTCTCTTTCTCCCAGCTTCCTTCCTCTCATTAATCCTACTTTGTACCAGAAGACTTTGAAAAAACGCCCTCCTTAATGCTAATACAGACTGCCCCTCTGAGATAATCTCCAGAGTGTTCAGGTTGAACATAGCTATTTGTATGTTTTTTTCTTCCACCATCTCCTTCTCCTCCTCTTTTTTCTTGCCTTTTTTTTTTTTTTTTTAATATATCTGTCACATAGCAGTTCCTTAATAAATACTTCTTGACACACAGCTAATCCATGATAGGTATTAGTCAAAATTATAAATCTCCTGATTCCCAGTTACATCTATAATTTTTACACTATACAACTTTTAGTTATTTTTTTTTATTTTATGATTATTATTAGCTATAGGTGGGGTAAATATCAGTAACCAACACATTTATCCTTTTATATTTCTTAATGCCTATTACATATGCTAGCAACAACTGTCTTGGTGAGTGTTAGAATCTTCCCAAAGTAATTCCAGAAGTCCATCAAGTTTTTTTTATTCTAACTTATTGCAGTCATAGCAAAGTCTGCCACATGAACTATTAGAGCTACAATTAGTCATTTCCAGTACTCCTAATCAAGAATCAGAGGAGAAATGAGAATCAGAAAACCTGGGGGTAGGGAGTTAGGGAAGAGGCAAGAAATAGGCAATGATCCCATTGTAGAACAACCTAATTTTTTTAAAGTATCATCATTAGGTCAGATTTAGCAGGCTTCATTTTAGAATGTTCACTGATAAATGTTCTAAAGAACATTGCTATTTGGGAAAGGTCGCACTTTAAAAGATTATGGAGGAGAAATATTCAGCAAAGAATTTAAACATCCATCTGAGATTATAATTATATTTTGTTAGAATCTTTCCTCCCTTTTAAAAAACCTTTTGTATCTCATGTTCTTGATATCAATAAAGCTTCTTAATTCATTTAATGATTTGCTCTCCAATAACCTAATTGGATATTTGTGAGACATATACAAAAGGATAATAAGCCCACCCATATAGGCATTTATTGGAGTCAGTATCATTGGCATTTATTTATTAGTAAGAAACAGGAAGTAGCCCAGTGTCTAGACTTAGGAGCTAGAGAAACAACTGAAAGGGAACTTTGTAAGTCTTTAAATGGACATTTTAAGCATAACAGATGTGTTCCTGAAAAACTGTGTAAATCAAATCTTGTAAATGTGTGAGGGAAGCTGGTTTATGTTTGTATTTCCTACTGGCTTCTTAGACATCTCCACCTAAATATCTCTCTGGCTGGCACTTCAAATTTTTCATGTCTAAAACTGAATTTATCATCTTCCCACCTAAATACCCCCTCCCTATAACTATTCTCTCTCTGCTAATGGTGCCACCATCCTTCCAGTTTCTTTGGCTTGTTACTTTGGATTCATCCATCTTTGACTCTTCTTACCCCTTTACCTTACACTTACAATTAGCTGCTAACATTATTATTTCTCTGGCATTCATCCTTTCTCTCTACTCCCACTTAAATCTCCTTAGTAGTATGCATAGTGTGGTGTAAGGGTTAGAGCAGGAAAGGCTTCCTTTCAAAACTTGACTCTGATGTACTGGGTAGACCTGAGTAAACACCTCTCTGTGACTTAGTTTCTTATCTGTGAAATGATGATAATACATTAACTATGTATTTCAATGAAGAAATAATTTTTAAGCCATATGATGTTAAGGGAATGAGTTGTATGGGCTTCTTACTTCCTATCTATTCCTTCTTTAATTCATCCTCCTTAGTAATGATATTCCTAATTCTTTGATATGATTGTCTTACTCATCTTCTCAAAAATCTACAGTGGCTCCCCGTTGCCTATTGCATAAAGTCTAAATTCTGAAAAAGGATATTTGCCATCCTCTTCACAATTTGATTCCTACTTGTCTATATTTGTCTCATGCTACTTCTCATCACTGACTCTGTTTTCAGGCAAACTGACCCCGTTCTCTGTCCTGTTTTCATCCTTTCTTATTCTCTCTCTCTGCACCTGCCAGAAATGCCCTCCTCATCCCTCTTCCCACTTCTGGGAAATTCTCTTCAATGGCATCAACTCAATTCTGATGCCCTATCTCCTGTGATGTCTTCTCTGATCTCCTCAGCTCCCATCTCTTCCTCAGTAAAAAAGCAAATTTGCCTCCTCAAATTCTCACAGCTGTTTCCCTGGACTTCTCCTTTAACTTTATCCCACTCTGCCTTGGATTATAGTAGCTATTTGTGTAAGTACCCTCCCTACCATTAAGTTGTAGTTCCCTTGTGAGCAGGGCTTGGATCATATCTATCTTTGTATCCCCAGCTGTAGCACAATGCCTTGCATATAAGAGGCACTTAATAATGTTGGTTGAATTGGATTGAATTGAACAGTGCTTTTAACTTTTCAAAGCACTCTACCATCTATTATCTCACTTTATGGTTGCCACAGTCATCCACATTACAGGGTATTATCCCCATTTGAAATGCAGTTAGGAGTGGTTCTCCCTCCTTTTCCTCCACCCATTCCCTTCCCTGTGGCACAGGTGCCTGCCTGCCTGGGAAGCACATGGATTCTGCCCCTCCCATCTGCCCCTCCTCCATGCTCTATCCAGGTTTTTTTGCCTGTTGCTTTCCAAGGCTTTCCCTCAGAGAAAGACAGGGAATAGTGAGACATGCTGAAGGGCAGAAGCAAACCTCCAAACCTCAAGACTCAGTGAGAGATGCTGAAGAAGAAGGAAACATCTCACCTGGGAATTGACAGACAGATGGGCACATGGGAAAATACATCTTACTTTCTTCAGGCTGGAAAAATGGAGACTTTTATAAAAGTCAGGCAAGGAGAAGGCAGCTAGCTCCCACAAGCCATAGAAGGGGCCCTTTATTCTTGGATGGGACAACCAGTTCCAAAAGAAAAAGCAGAAAGTTTCAAATAATCCAAAGACATTTTGGTGCTGGTGATCTCATTCTGAAGAACTATAACATAGATCATATTTCCATTTTAATCTCTCCAATGTCCATGTGTTCAGTAGCTGGCACTCTGTCCTAGGAAAGATAACAAACAGTGGGAAGCTGCAATATCAGTGAAGAGACATGTTTACATGAATGTGGGAGCCATAGGCAATAGGTATGATCATCTATCAGAGGAGAGTCAAATGACAATGAAGTGGAAAAAATACCTGCCAAAAAATATAGGGCAGCGGACTAGTAAAAGCTACGGGGTGGGATAGGTCAGTGAAGCTATGGAGCAGTGATTGGGCCCAACTAATCAAGGTACAACAAGATTGGGGCAGCTAGATGGCACAGTAGATAGAACACTGCCCTAGAGTCAGGAGGACCTAAGTTCAAATCTGCCAAGTGACACGACACTTTTTAGCCAAGCAAGTCACATAACCCCAACTACTTCACCAAAAACAAACAAAACAAGGTACAGGGCCCTGAAGTGAAGGAAAAATACAGACCTTGCCCCTTGCTTGTTTAAGCTTCATGCAGCTAGGTGGCTCAGTAGATAGAGATACACTCAGGAAGACATCTTTGTGAGTTTCAAATCCCACCTCAAATAATTACTAGTTGTGTGATCCTGGGCAAGTCACACTGACTTAAGTGACAAGCCACTTAAACTTGTTTGCCTTAGTTTCCTTATCTGTAAAATGAGCTGAAGAAAGAAATGGCTAACAAGTCCATTATTTTTGCCATGAAAATCCTAAATGAGATCACAAAGAATAGGTCATGACTGAAAAACAACTGGACAACATGAGGCTGTAGATCCCACAGCACTCCTGAACAAAGGGGTTCTACTAATTCCCTAGTGAACCCCAGATTTTTTTCTTCCTTGTGAGGACTTGGAAGCCTAGGAAAATGCTGTAAGAATGCTAAACTTAGAGTCAGGAGATTTGGGTTGAATCATGCTTTAAATAACTACTAATTATATCATCACAGGCAAGTACTTCTATTCTATACACCATGTTATAGATGTGTGATCATATGAATTATTTCCTTATTTCTCAGAAAATAAGGCAGTTGCGTAGAGTGCTGGATTTTTAATCAGGAAGACTAACATCCAAATCTACCCTCAAATACTTTCTACTTGGGTGACCCATGAGCAAGTCATTTCAGTTTTTTTCATCTATAAAATATGAAGAAGAATAATAATGCCTAGCACTCAGCATTTTTTCTCAGGATAAAGTGAGACCATATTTGTCAAGTACTTTAGAGACCTTCAAGCCCTAAATAAATACTGTCTATTATTAAAATGTGACCTGATTTCAATGGTCTGACTCCATGTCTCTGGGTGCTGAATCATACAAATTGGAAATGGAAAAAGATGTGCAAATGTGGAATCAGTTCCACCTGGGGATACTGTTGCCATCTATGACTCACGAAGAATTTTTCACTTCTTTGTATCCTCTTGGGATATGAAATAAAACACACTATGTAATGTGATTTCTTCATTGCCTGCAAGTATATGCATTAGGGATGGGTGTACACTTGAGTGAAAAAATCCTATTTCCATTTCTCCTGCGGTCAGGGAAAATATGACCAAATCTCATCACTTTAATTTTACCTAGGTAGAGTCTTTGCATATTGAGACAAGAGTTGACAAATGATTTAAACTACTTGGACCATCTACTAGCACTGATGCCAATGAATTAGAACCCAAGGCAAACATAAATAGCACTCTCCCCTTTCTTGTCATTTGTCCCTTTGTTTTTCCATTTTTTTTCTGTCTGCTTCTTCTTTTCTATTCTATTTCTTCCTTTCAACAATTTTCTTCCTTTCTAGCCTATTGCTAATACTTTTTTTGATTTTGGAACATTTGATTTTGCTGGTGGCACTCAGTGAGGGGGATATCAATCCTTCCCTCCAAGGATAAAAAACTATTTTTCATTGTGACAAATTAAATATACGATGACAGATTGATAAGCACCATGGCAAAGTAGATAGAAGAGCCAGATTTAGATTCAGGAAAACCAAGATTCAAATACTGCTCCGGTGATGTACTATTTGTGGAAATATGTGCAAGTACCCCAAACAATTCACTGAGACTCTTAGTTATATGTAGGGATTCTGCAGGATAAAGAATTCCCTTTATCAGTGGTCTGAACTACCCAGAGCTTTCTCAAGTACGTAAGTAGATCAGAACTGAGTTTGTGCTTGTCTACGATTTCTTAAGCAGACCATTGTTTCCAGTCATCCCTTTTCATTGATGTGAATACCTGTCTCATCTCTCTTTATTTGGGTCAAGAATAGTTGAAGCATGACTTTGGGCTAAAAATATCACAGATCTAGACCCAGAAGGATTCTGATCCAGCCTCTTCCCATTTTACATGTGAGGCCCAGAGATACTGAGTAGCTTGACCAAGGTCAGATAAGTAATAAGCATCAGAAGCAGTATTTGAACTAGGACCTCAGACACCAGAACCAATATCTCTTTCTATTATACCATGCTATTTTTTTTTTTTGGGGGGGGGGAGGTTGATGACTGCAAACTCATCTGTATGTCACTATTCCCAGAGCCATTTAAGTGGTTCCTCTTCATTCAGTGTTCTTTCAGTCTCTACATTTCCATCGCTGTTTCAGATCAAAAGGATCCCTATTGCCTAACCTTTGAAATCTAAATTCTAATTGACTTTCAGCTACTATTAATTACCCTCAACCTCTTCACCAAACCATTGGCCAACTTTCCAAATTAATTTGTTTCTCTAAGCATACTCCTTCAATAAAACTAATCTGCTTCCCTTCTGCCCCAAACAATTCCCTGCCACCCTTCCCCAACACACATACTACCTACTTTACCTTTCTGTTTTTCCAGACCCAAATTTTCTTCTAAACATGTTTATTCAATTTATCTTTCAACCAATTCAACTTATACCATCCAGAACGTCTTCCTGGACTCTTTCCACATGATCTAGTCTAGATTATTTCTTTATTCATTATCTCTTTGGCATGTGCTCACAGTCTTTAAATTTTTCATATTCCACTTATAGATGTGTTGCTTTGTGCTGTTCTAAAATAATTTTCTGTTGAGTTACTGTCTTCCCAAGAAAGCTAGACAAGAATATGGAAACTAGTGAAATTTATCTACTACTTATTTTATCTCACACAGAAAGCTATTCCCCCATGGCAAGGGTTCTTAAACTTGAGTATAGTTGTTTATGAATGTATGTCAGAAGGTTGTGGATTTCAATGAGAGAAAAAAAGAATTGCATTTTTATTTTCACTAACTTCAAAGTTGAATGAAGCATTTCCATATGAAAATATAATTCTGAGGAATCTATAGCACACTATTCTGTCAGAGGGACTCATGACATAAAAAAAAAAAATGCTAATATCTGCCTTAGACCTTGCTTCCAAATGCCAGCCAACTAATCCCTACTAATGCCTTAGTTGATAATAGATTTAACTGCTATAGCTCTCAGGAGTATTTGCATTTTAATAAGTCACTCAAATATGAAAAATATACAACCCAGAGGAATAAATCATGAACAGTGAAATTCCAGGAACCATACAAGTAGTAGGTACATATTTTTGTATAGCAATCCTGGTATAGCAAAGCTTGGTATCTTTTGAATTACATATTCTATATATGGCCTCTCTGTTCCCCAACTAGGTTAATAGAAAGAACCAGTTTTCTCTTTCTTCTATATGTACCCATAGGACCTTTAGGAGTCCTCAGGCTAGAGTGGGCATTCATTAAATACTAACACAATAAATTCACTAAGAAAAAAAAGCAGTTTTCTATAAAAATTGCCCAATTCTGATGAATACAGATATCTTGCTACTTCTTAAAGTATTTTAAGATGCTTGGTAGTGGTTTTCTAAGAGACTCTGACTAAAACAAATATTTTATCACAATGTGGGAGCTAGTAAAGTGATGAACCCAAGTTGGTGAAAAGGTTGAGAAGTGTCAAGACAGTGGTATACTTAACAAAGTGAGAGATGAAGTATTAGAGTCACATGAGGGGGTTTTGTTATGTTTGGTTTTTTTTAATAAGACAAATGAACTAGTTGGCCAACACTGCAGATGGGGGATAAAATTTACTGATTTTTTTTTCCTTTTGTTGTTGTTGGGTTTGGGGTTTTTTTTTGTTTTGTTTTGTTTTGTTTTTTGTTTTTTGGTGTTATTGTTCAGACATCCTTGCAACAATGTCCAGGGTGAAGAATAGGCACTATGTTTTCTTCAGAAAAAGTTTAAAAATATTACAGGCAAAGTAGAATTAAGATGAGTCTCTGAGAATACAAATAGCTAACACTTTTGAGTTTAACTTCATATGGGACATCTTATGGCCATACAATATGTTGCCATGTTGATTTGCTTATGGTGCCCAAAACTACTTGATCTCTGATGACAGGATTTAAAGCTAGGTGAAACATTAGTGATTATCATCCAGTCCAACTCCTTCATTTTACAGATGAGGAAATGGAACCGGGGTAATCAAATGACTTACTTAATACCACTTGGATGACATATAGCAGAACTGAAGCTTCTAGCTCTAAAACCATTGCTCTACTTCACCAAACTGCCTCAAATTCATGAAGTAATCAATTCCAAAAAAGGGAATATCTTCCTACAACTTACTCCCCTTTGTAAACTCTGTGGTCCGGAGACATTGGCCTCTTTGAAATTCCTGGAATACAACACTGTGCCTCCTATGTCCATGCATTTTTACTGGCTGCCCTCACCCCTGAAATGCTCTCCTTTCTCTCCTCCAACTCCTAATTTCCCTAGATTTCTTCAAGACTCAGCTCAAATTCCTCTTTTTGCCAGTATTTTCTGGCCTAATTCAGAGTTCATTCAAGTCTTGTTTCCTAGTCCACTGGTCAAATTAAAACAGGAGACAAATAAGGATATAAGCTTTATTCAATATGTGTCAGGTATTGTCTTAAGGTGCTGAGGAAAGTCCTTAGCATCCCAGAATAATTCTCTTCCATGTGAACTGATACCTTGAAATGCCTTTAATTGAATATAGAAAGGCACAAAGAGAAAGATATGGGATTTAAAATGCAAATACCCTTATGAAGATGATTGAAATGGACTTTCAGAAATATTGATGTCAAAGGCCAATTTTGATTCAGGAGAAAGGAGAAAATACATGTAAGACTGCATAGATATGGAAAAGATAATAGAAGGCAAAAAAAGGCAATACATTCATTTAAAAATTTTGTAAGGAGTGGAGGGAGGGAGGGGATAATTTGGAAAAATGAATTAAAAAAAATTTTGTAAGGGAGAAGCAGGTAGAGCATCATTACCAGCAAGTTTTCTCTCTTTATACATTTGCAAAGGGTCATCCCAAGAGACACTATGCAATTCTAGGCATATTTCTTTCATTCTTTATTCTTTTTCTTTCTTGTCAACCTACTCCATAGAAATATCACAATATAGTGGACAGAATATCCAAAGATTTGGCCTTGAATTCTGGCTCACTTACTTTCTAGTTATAATCTTCCCTTTCTTTCACTATAAAATGGGGGAAAGAATGTGTGTTCACCAAAAGTTACGGATGTTATAAATGCCTAATGAAAAATCCAAATAAAAGAAGGATTTCTTAATGAAAGTTATATTTAAAAAAATACATCGAACTAATTGCAAAGAACCCTATAACTTACAAAGCCTAAACTTACAAGCCTCTTTAGAGAAATCCATAGTACATGATAGAATGTAAGCTCCTGAAGAGTATAGAGAGCTTCACTTTTTTTTTTGTATTTTTATCACTATCACTTAGAAGAGAGGTTACATATAAGTAACTAATTAACAAAAGATTGTTGATTGATTGAGTGATGAAAAAGAATAATCTACTCATTCTCACTGGAAAACAAAGTGGATAAAAAACATAATATCCAGAAAATGGCATGATGCTATATAAACCATCTATTAAATTAGTCCAACTATATATATAGCTTGGATAAGCACAGTAGACAGATAATGAGCAGGGCCCAGAATATTTAGAAATTCTGTAATATTTCCAGTGAGCCCAAACTGTTTGTTACTGCAAAAGATCATCTCTTTAATATCATTATTCTCTTATTGCTATTTATGTTCAACTGTAAGTCAGAATACAAAGGTCTAAAAAGAATTAAATTACAAAACTCAAAGGAAAATGGAAAGACACACTAGTGAACAGACATACTGTTAATAACAATGACTTGTGGGTAAGAAGCAATATTAAAAAAAACATTACTGGGAGATGTATGAGCAAAAAATAAGGTGAACAAGTTATATTATAAGAATGTGAAACAACAGGGAGATAAACTAAATGGTATGCTAGTGCCCTTGAGATGGTAGAGTAACAAGAAGAAAACCTCTAACACATCGAGTAAATAGACACTCTGTAAGTTTCTGGTAAAATGAGAAGGATGTACACAAAATAAAAAGTAGTGGATGAATTATGATTTGTACAAAATACAAGAGTACACATACCTAAGAGATTAAGACTCTATCAAAGTAAAAGGAGATTTAACAAGATTGTAAGGATTCATCTTCCTTTGTTGAAATTCATCCTCAGACAGTTACTAGCTGTGTGACCCTAGGAAAATCATTTAATCACCTTTGCCTCAGTTTCCTTAGATGTAGATGAGCTGAAAAAAGCAAATGGCAAACCACTTCAGTACCTCTGCCAAGAAAACCCCAAACAAGATCACAAAGAGTCAGAGACAACAGGGAAAAATGAATGAATAACAACAATGGATTGAAGGAGATAACATGTAAAAGTGCTTTGAAAAACTAAAGCAGTGTGCAAAAACAAATTATTGTTGTTGTTATTATCATATATTTTCTCCTTCCTTTCTGCCCATTCATTGGTTGATCTGTCTTTACCTACTGTTGCCTCCAATGAATATATTTCAGGACTTGATGTATCAATTTGATAGAATACAATCCAATGCAATCTAATGAGCATTTACCATGGGCAAGGCACTGTTCTGGGCATGGGATTACAAACATAAATAGAAAATTAGTCTCTTTCCACAAGAAGCTTATATTCTATTAAAATCAGTGATGAATATAGCAATCTGATAAGTCAAATCCGCTATAACAGCCAGAGACAGGAGAAAGAAGAAAGAGTAACAACAGATATACTTACTTTTCCCAGCGACCCAAAACCTTCTGGGGCATTCCCTAACCATAAGGGATGAGTTAAAGCATATATTTGGAAATGATTCTGGGTGACAGGCAGAAGTTGTATCCCAGCTGTTCTACCCTAAAGCTGAAAGAATTTATGGGCTATCCCCAGATTCTGACTAATTGGGACATTCTGACTTCACTGAGCCAAAAAACCAAGTTCCAATCCAGTGTCTGACCACTTACAAGACTTGGAAATCTCTATGCTTCTACCAGGGCAGAAAGAGCTGGATCTTTTCCTCTAATGAGGTCATACTTAATCCCTACACTAAGCAGAAAGAGAAATTTTCTCCAAACCATTGATTTTAGGGTCAGTCTCTTCAAGTGACCCCAGAATGCTTCACAGTCCCATTTAATTTCAAGAGCACTGTCAGATTCAGACTGGACCTATTCCCATGGAATAACATTATATCCATTGTGAGCTATCATCACATTAGAAATATCAGCCTCTTTACTTTTCTATCTCTACCTTGAAAACCCCAACAATATAGGAAAACATACAGCTTCCTGTCTTTGCATTTGCTGACAATTATGAGAATTAGTGAATTGCAAAGGGTAGGGAGGAAGGCAAAATGACAACTTAGTCATTAGATCAATCAACCCATAAACATTTATTAAACACCTTTCTTAAATACCTACTATGTGCCATTGTACCTGGTATCTCATTCGATCCTCACAAAAATCCCCGGAAACAAGTGTTATCATTATCCTCATTTTACAGATGAAGAAATTGAGGTTAGGTGACTTGTTCAGAGTCATACAGATAATAAGTGTCTGAGGACAGATTTGAATTCAGTTCTTCCTGATTCCAGGCCCAGTGCTCTGTCCACTACAGTACCACTTGTGTAGTCCCTCTAGACAATCCCTCTACAACTCAATAGCTGATTTTGTAATTGTCCTCCCCCCCAAAAAAAAAATTCACTCTGAAGCAATCTAGTGATGTTTCCCCATACTTAGGTAGGTCTTTGAACACTAGGCTTTGAACACTAAACTTTCCTAGTTTGGTAGAATATTCTATAGTTAATGTTTCTCTGGCATTGCTTTTAAGGTTCAAAATCCTATGAACCTAAAATCCTAAGGGAAGAATTCTGGGTTAGGAAAAAAAAATTGCTGAGAAAGCTAGAAATCAATTAGGCAAAAAAGTAAGTATAGGCAAGAATCTCACATTATATACCAGGAGTTCCAAATAGATAGATGTAAGACCTAAATACACAAAGTTATATCAAAGAAACAATTAAATGACAACAGAAGGAAATGCCCCTTCGATTTATGATTGAGGAATTTCTAAACAAATAGAAGACAAAAGTGACTACAAAAGAGGGGACATAATCTTCATTATCTAAAATTAAAAACTTAACCATAAGTTAGACGTTAAAACATAAAGAGAATTATATAAATATGTTTACACATATTGGATTTAACATATATTTTAACATGTATAACATATATTTGATTGCTTCACATCTAGGGAAGGGGGTGGGGAGGAAGAGAAAATCTGAAACACAAGGCTATGCAAGGGTCAATGTTGAAAATTATTCATGCATATATTTTGAAAATAAAAAACACACATTTTCATCAATTATTTCTGATAAAAGTCTGATATCCAAAAATATAGGGAATTCACACACACACACACACACACACACACACGACCCTGGATAAATCATTTAATCATGTTTGCCTCAGTTTCTTCACCTACAAAATGAACTGGAGAAGGAAATGGCACTCAATATCTCTGCCAAGAAAACCCTAAATGGGGTCACAAAGAGTCAGAGAAGAGTGGAAAAAATGACTGCACAACAACAAGGATTAGAAGAATTAACATGTGAAAATGCTTTGCTACAAGTACTACATACTGCAAGCAGAAAGTCTGAAATATTTTTGAGAATTCAATAAATAAACCCTACCAGAACTGAAGCAAATGAAACTATTGCTCGTAATTGTTTATGGATCTGTCTGAGCCGTTATGGATGCTAGTTTTGTTTGTGATAATGCTTCATCTACAGTATGATTTATTTGTTAATTTCTCAAGGATATTTTGAAGAGAGGTAGACTCAGCCAATGTGATTCCCCTAATCCCAATGAGGTGGTTAATACTCCTTCTAGAGAGTGACCTAATCTTTACTGAATCTGTATCTCTTGGGCAAGTAAAGATGTGTTCTTAGAGGTAAGTAATTGACAGGTTGCCCAATGTAAAACAGGTTTATTTGAAGTTACAGTACCACAAGCATGAAATAAAGTTCTTCTTTAAAGGGTACTGGAAGAACAAGAACATTGATGGGGGGTTGGGGTAGAGGGAAGAGAAACAGTAATTACAAATACATACCCCTTCCTCCAGCTCATTTGTCGGTAGAGGTCAAAAGGACCACATGCCAAGAATTTCATAAGTTTTTTTTTTTTTCTTCATATTTTTTTTTTTTTGCTAAGGATTGCAAAACACATCAAAAAATTTCCATTCCCAAGGTCACTTTTAAAACAGCAATACTAAACTACTGATCATTTCTGCCAGCAAAAATCTCTGGGTATTTTATTCCCAGGAGACCAATAGCTACCACAGACAAAAGCCCTCTTAGCTAAAGCTAACCTGCCATACACACAAAACAAGTTTCTTCCCAAAGGGATCTGAGTCTAGAAATAAATACCTTGCTCTACATGACAAAAGCTTCCAAAGATGCATCCGAAGACACACAACAGTAGCCCTTTCCCAAAATGGGATGTAATGCAAGTAATGAGCTCATCCAAAATGGTGACTGATGCCCTTCAAACAAACTCACAATCCTTTTATCTGATTTGAGGAGAAAATCATCAGCTCTATCAAAAGAGAAGTCAAGAAAAGTGGACTAAAGCTCTTGAGGAAAGAACTGAAATCACAAGAAAGCTGGTAAACATCTCTCAGGCTTTCTTTTTCCTTTCCAGGCTTCAAAATAGGTGTGTTCATTCTGGTTTGGAAGCTAAATTTTACTTCATTGGCATTCTCATCCTTCAAAGCAAAGACCTGGCAACTTTATGTAGAAACACATTTCAATAGAATATCTTCATATAGATTTCTTTAAATTAATTCACTAAGGATAGGTAGGGATATAATATCTCATTTAATAATTGAATATATGGTTTATATATGTAAAGAAAATTCACTGCTGCAAACTAATCAAGTCTACCTTTTGTGCATTGTGAAAAAATATAATTATGGAAAATCTTTAAGGAAATTATTGTTTTTACCCCCAAACTAACCTTACTCAGAATGGGCCAAAACAAAATGTTTTCTAACCAGGTATCTTTGGGAGAGGGGGTAAGGAGAGAAGTAGTGTTTTTAAATCAATTGATATTTTTGGTCCTGTGACTTCATGTATATAGGATACTCCCTACAGGAAAACTCTTTCTGCCAGTACAGCTGGGCAGCTCATCTGTAGTCTGTTGTTTTAGAGCATGCCCCACGATGAAAGGTGAAGTAATTTATGACTTATTCATGGGCATACAACTAATATAGGTGAGAGGTGGATATTTAAACTTGGATATTCCTGACTGCAAGGCTCTCATCTAACCATGATGATGATGATGATTTCAATAACATTTATATAGTGTGCTAGATTTGACAAAATCCCTTTATATGTGTTATCTCATTTGATTTTTTTCCATAACAATTCCAATCACTGGGAGCTCTCATTCTACTGATAAGGCTTTGTGAACTCTTTGTTCTTTGTTTTTTGTTTTCTTATTGTTCTTAATGAATGTTTAACTATAACTAATAAATTTCACTTTTCTTCTTTTAAAAATATTTACCTTATTTATTTTTTGTTATATTTTGAGTTTTAAATTGTCTTTCTCCTAATCCCCACATTGGAGGTCAACATTTCATATAGATATGTATGTGGAACCATACAATCATGTATCAGTTCTTTCTCTGAAGAAAAATTATTAGTAGTTGATTTGAATATACATATTACTCAAAATAGCTTAGTTATTCACAGTTACTCTTCAAACAGTATTGTTGTATACAATCACTCTGTATCTTTTGGTTCTGCTCATTTCACTCTACATTATTTCATGCAAATCTTTCCATGGTTTTCTAAAATTAGCTAGTTTGTAATTTTTTATAACACAGTAGTATTCCAGTAGAATTGTTTTTAAACCATAATTAATAGTAGTCACAATAACAGATTATACATGAATAGTACTGTTATTTCTTTGTATTCCCAGGGCTTACTTAGCATCTTACTTTGACATAGTACTTAAAAAATACTTTCTAAGTTACTAAGTGACTGGTTCCTTGGTCTCCACTCAAACTTATATTTCCTGCCTCTACTGGACTATAAATTCTAGAGAAGGGACTGATACCCCCAGAAATGAGAGGCACTGTGTCAATAGCCACAGCATCCTGATTTTTTTCAATAATTCTGGGAATCTTGGAAGGCAAAGCAATGAATTTTAAACTATAGGACTTGAGTTCAAATCCTTACTACCTGCATTAGATTAGAACTTAAGCCAGTCATCTAATTTCACCTCTGTAAAATGAGATGAGAAGAGGGGGAGTGGACTAGATATAGATCTTTAGAGACATTTCTATTTCTAGATCAATGCTACTATGAATGCCACTGTGACCTCAATAAAACTACAGCTCCCATAATTCTTACTTTCTCCGTCATCAGTAGCCACCAGACAGAAACCAGAGACTTCCAAAGCAAGGTTATCTTACCCAATGTCAGATAAGGGGCAACTCTACTCACTCTCAGAAACCTAGCACCCTTCTTTGTAGACTTGTTTGCCCTTGTTCCCAAAGCTGTGAGCCCTATTAATGGATAATGCAAAGATAATTCCTCGATTTAATCACTCAACTTCTCTTTGAATTATACATGAGTTTAGTGTACCTTTGCTGATGCAGAATGTAATGTAGGTCACAGAAGTGAATTCAGGCTCAAAGTGGAGTTTGTTGCCTAGAGGGAGCAGCTTGCCACTGGCCATGGAGGGCAATTCCTGAGCTTGACTAGTGGAATTATTCTATCCCCAAGAACCTAGTCACGCATTCATAGCATACGTGTATATAGAAAACCATTCACCTGGTACTCATCAGGGCTGCATGTTTTATGGGAAAATGTCATTCTCCAACAGATATTTATTCTGCTAGGGCCTAAATTTGTTTATACTTCCAGGGAGTTCTGTAGATACAAAACTAAAGGATTTCAAATATTTACTTCAGACTCCTCAGTGCACTCTCTTTCCCCTTCCCCCCCACTCTGTTTCTCTTTCTCTCCGTCTTATCTCTGTCTCCCTGTCCCTCTCTCTGTCACTGTTTCTCTCTCTCTCTCTCTCTCTCTCTGGAGTGGTGGGGGTGAGGAGCTCTGGGCCTCTGATTTCATCCTAGTGTGGAAGTGCCTACTACCCATCAGCAGCTCATTTCTAACCTATACCCTAAATTAGGTGGAAACACTAAACATGTTAAAATATCTGACAGCTGTTTTCCTTTCACAATCTTTTGGACTGAACTTGTGATTTCATTAATTACAGGGAAACTCCCAATGAGGTAACCCTCTCTACTAATGGAGACTGGTACCTTTTCTGTAATTCAGTGTATTGGTTGTGTAGGTCACTAAGAGGATATGTGACATAACCAGGATGACTCAGTAAGTAAGAGTAAGAGGTAAGATTTAAATTTAGCATTTCATAAACCCAACAGCACCTACTGCACCTATTTTTTAAAGTATCCAGGAGTTCCCTGCCCCTCATAATGAGGTGGTACCTCTTCATTTAAAAAATCAGAGGTCTCCAGATCTCTTGCTTTTGCTAATTTATTACAAAGATGTAATTCAATAGTGTTTTTCCTTTTATTTGTCCCTAATCCATTGTGGTGTGCCTAATGTTTAAAAAAAAAAAAAGGAAAAAACATAAAGAAAGTTACTTCTAGTAAGTCAATTTCTTAAGAGAATTAATGAAGTTTCCTGTGGCATCGACTAACAGAACAGCCAAATAGTCTGATAATTCCCCTCTCAACTCTCCTGTTCCTATAGCCCTGATTTTTTTACAGGGGGCAATGTGTGAGCTGCCTAAATTGTGGAAGTAAATACTAGTTAGTCACCATGTACTTCAATAATAATATAACTTGAAAGAGTTTAAAATCAAGAACCTCAGGTTCTCTTAGAAAATATTGCTGTTTCTAAATTTGCGATTAAGCTGTAACTTGGAATTCAATTTTAATCTCTTAAAGGACAAATGACCATCTGAAGACAATGAATTATCTCACTAAGGGATCAGACATAATAAATGAGCCACCTAGCTTTGTGTGTTTAATTAAGTCCATTTTTATTAAGTCTACCCAATTAGGATTATGCCAGTTTAGAGAGATAGTTGTTTACCCAGTACTTAAAAACAGACGAGCCAATTCTATACTTTTCAAAAATATTTAATCAATATTTAATAACCCTTCAGTCACAAAGCTTTCACCCCATATTTAAGCTATATCTCTCATTGTGATTTTTTACTTCTTTTCCTTTTTCCACTTTGTAGCAGAGATGAAAAAAAGGAAGGAAGAAAGAAAGGTGGGAAATTAGGGAGAAAGGGAGAGAGGGAAAGAGGGAGGAAGAGAAGAAGGAAGGAAGGAAGGAAGGAAGGAAGGAAGGAAGGAAGGAAGGAAGGAAGGAAGGAAGGAAGGAAGGAAGGAAGGAAGGAAGGAAGGAAGGAAGGAAGATTTAAATTTAGCATTTCATAAACCCAACAGCACCTACTGCACCTATTTTTTAAAGTATCCAGGAGTTCCCTGCCCCTCATAATGAGGTGGTACCTCTTCATTTAAAAAATCAGAGGTCTCCAGATCTCTTGCTTTTGCTAATTTATTACAAAGATGTAATTCAATAGTGTTTTTCCTTTTATTTGTCCCTAATCCATTGTGGTGTGCCTAATGTTTAAAAAAAAAAAAAGGAAAAAACATAAAGAAAGTTACTTCTAGTAAGTCAATTTCTTAAGAGAATTAATGAAGTTTCCTGTGGAAGGAAGGAAGGAAGGAAGGAAGGAAGGAAGGAAGGAAGGAGGGAAGGAGGGAAGGAGGAAAGGAGGGAAGGAAAGAAAGGAGAAAGGAAAGAGGGAAGGAAGGAAGGAAGGAGGGAAAGAGGGAAGGAAGGAAGGAGGGGAGGAGGAAGGGAAGGAAGGGAAGGAAAGAAAGAGGGAAGAGGTAGGGAAGGAAGGAAGGAAGGAAAGAAGGGAGGGAGAGGGAGAGGGAGGAAAGAAAGGAAGGGAAAATACACTTCAATTTGCACTTTGATCTATCAGTTCTCTATCTAAAGATAGATAGGCATGTTTCAAACTGAATGTTTTGAAAGGGTAATTGGTAATTATGTTGATCAATTACTAAGTCTTTCAAAGTTAATTATCTTTACAATATTGCTATTACTGTATAAATTATTCTCTTGTTTCTGCTCATGTCACTTTGTATCAACTTATACTCAGAATATATGATTAACTCATGTTCATTTTATGGTTCACCACTGGCCCCCCAAACATCTTCTGCTCTCCATTAGTCACTTTGTATTCTGTATTATGCAGCTTGTTTTCTTTCCTAAACACACTATTGCTACTCAAGTTTACTTATCTTCCTCATCTTAAAGTCAGTTTACTCCTCTAGTCTGGTATAAAAGAAAAGGAATTAGACAATGGTTCTAATTTCTAGCTCAGCTGCTAGTCATGTGACCTTAGTTATTCATCTGACTTCTCTATGAACCTCAATTTTCTCAACTGTAAAATAGAGCTAATATTGTTCCTTATCTACTTCATGGGTTTTTATTTTTTCTAATGAGGCTAAAATAAGCCAATGTACTTTTGAAAGTACATAGAGAAAACGTATTACTACTTATCATTATTGTTATTATTATGGATTTTTTATACAATCCAGCTTCTTTACTCAATAAAAGTAAAATGTCCCTCTCACATACTCTCCTTTGCAACATAAACACTACTTGATCCATCTTTTCCCTTAAAACACAGCACAAGAATGAAGGGGATCCACTCTTTCTCCAAGTCCCAAAACACTTAATTTGCACAACATACAAATCATATAAGAAGTGAGCAATCAGAATAAGCAGGCAGACAAGTGAATTATGTAGAACCTTCTGTTCTATGTAAATCTCACTGAAGTCATTCTGTGTGTTAACTGTCCATCCCTGGCCTGATCCCCTACAAAGATATAGGTTGAAAAAGGGAAAGGATGGTTACATAGAATTTGTTTATAATAATGTCTAATAATTGTAATTTACATTTATATGTCACTTTAAAGTCTTCAGAATCCTTTCCTCATAATTCCATGGGATTAGGTAGAAACAAGACTCCAACCTAAGAGTTACTAAGCCTGAAAATATAATTATTTTCATGTTCTAGATAACACAACTGAGGTTCAAGGAAGTTAAATATCTTGCTCAGGGTAACACTGCAAAATAGATGTCAGAACTAAGATTTGTTTTTTGCCTTCATGACCAAAGAAAATCATTTTTTACTCTGCCATACTGTTTACAAGAAGAATCATGGAAATGCAACTTGAATTCACTTACTGGGCAAAAAATCTTCAATCAAAGATTAACTATTTAGAAACCAGAACCATTCAGAGCTATTAAGCAATCAATGAACATGCATTTAGAACATTCTTAGGCTGTGATGGATGAGGGGACCTGGAAGAAAGGTTCTGAATCCTTGCTCCTAACTAATAATCTATTTGTACTGCTGTGTGGGCTATTTATTCTTTTATTATTATTATTATTATTTCTTTCATTTTTGTGTCTGGGATTTAGTCCAGGATTGGTCAGGATGCATAATATTTCTGGCTGCTTTCCTTTTACCTGGAATGAGCTTATAAAATGAAACCCATTTGAAGATGAGGTCAGCCCCACCACATACTCTAACACTTGAACCACTGAGTTAAATGAATGATTTCCCAACTTCAGACGGATGAATTGCCTTGGAACTCAACAAACCATTTGGGATAGTTAGAATTTCCATATGTTTTTATTTCACATCAAAGTAAAGTTCCACGGATAGTATTTCTTAGTATTCTTCAACAATAATCATCTACTGGGCACAGGGCAATCTTTTAGGTACTGAGGGGTGAAATACAAAAATGAGTAAGCCATAGGTCTTGCCCTCATAGAGTTTATAGTTTATTATATAAAATCCAAAATGTAATGTATAATCAGGAAATCTTTTTTATATAAGGTTCCCATGTTCTATCCCAACCTAGCTTTTCCAATCTCATTTCCTCTGCCTTGGCATATAGTAGGCATTTAATAAGTGATCATTTCCTTCCTTCTTTCCCTTTATCTGCACATACATGTATCCCTCCCACCTTTTCCATGTCCTCAGAACAAAATTCCCTTCCCTGGTCACCTCCCCCTTTATATGTTGCCTTTTTCTTAAAATATAAGCTTCTTGAGGTCAGATACTATCTCTTTAATATATATATATATATATATAAATTCTCAGCTCTGATTATGTGGCACATGATCAATAAATGCCTTAGCTACCATCATTCCACCCCAACTGGACTATCTTATTATCCTAGAACACATCCTTCAAAGTCCTATCTCTATACTTCCCTTTATACTCTTCCATCCACCTGGAATGTCCACCTGGAATGTCTTAACCATCATCTGTGCCTATGAGTTTTATCCACTCTTAAAGGCCTTGCTCAAATTTTTCCATTATAAATTCTTCTCAGATTGTCACTATCATCCCTCCATCAACTAGATGTGAATCACACTTCTTCTGAATCCCAAAGTACTTTATTTGTACATTTCCTTATAGAACTGAAATTCTGATTTGGAGCATAGAATATTAAAAGTGCTGGACTTGGAGTCAGCAAGACTTCTGGATTTGAATTCTGATTAGATACTTGTCAGCAGGTTGACAAAGGGCAAGTTATATTGTTTGGGTTTCAATTTCTTCATCGATAAAGTAAAAAGGCAGGAAGTTGTATTTTATGGTCTGAAGGTCCATTCCAGCTCTGAATATAAGATCTTCTAATTTTATCCCCACCATGCTGCATTATAAAATTCTTCTGGGAAAAATCTATTATTTTGACATTCATTTTTATAGCCTGTTTCATTCTATCACCTTTATCCCTAATGTCTTGTACAAAGTAAAGAGACTGAATAAATATTTGTTGAATTTCACTGGAATCTCCTTTTGGGGCTTTATTAAGAATTTATTAAGTGTAAGGATGCAGTTCCTAGAAAACAAGAGAAAGGAATTGTAAGAGTCCTTTAAATGGACGAGCACAGCACAATAGGAGATTTGAGTGGCCCAGAAGTAATCTCTGTGGATATAGCTTCCCTGTGGGTGGGATCCTGGCCATATTGAGATAGTTTCATAATGGGTGATGGCTCTCTCGCTGGTTGGTTGTGTGTGTGATCTCACAGGCCCTTTATAAGCCCACTGTAGACAGTAGTCGCTCTCTTTAACCTGGCACTCTTTAACCTGGCTCCCTAGCCTGGGGTAGCCAAGCCAAGTTGATGAATAGCTGAGAGGTAAGGAGTTTGGTAGTGAACACTGGTCTTCAGACCAGGAGCTAACAAGTCAGGCATTAAGTCAGGGTATTATGTGAGTAGGTATAATAAAGGCTTTTAAGTTTACACATGGTTGTTCTTGAGTGTGCTACCGGTTATTAAACTATAGATTCAAGAAATCATGGCCAGAGACCTTTGAAGGCCTCAAAGGAGGCGAGCCGGGTAGAGTTGACACTACAAAGATCAGTGGTCAAAAGTACTCTGTTGGGCCTTGGACAGACTGGTAATAGTAACTACCAGGAGTGCATGTTACAATTAAGAATTTTTGTTGTTATAGATATATATAGCCACATGAACTGAAATTTATACACACACACACACACACACACAAACACACACACACACATATATTTTGTTGTTCAATCATTTTTAATTGTGTCAATTTTTGTGACCCCATTTTGGGGTTTTCTTGGCAAAGATACTAAAGTGATTTGTCATTTCTTTCTTCAGTTCATTTTATAGATAAGGAAACTGTATGACTTCCCCAGCATCACCCAATTAGTAAGTATCTGAGGCCAGATTTGAACTCAGAAAGATGAATCTTCCTGTCTCCGGGGCTGGCACTGGATCTACTCTGCTGACTTACTGATGTGTATATATATATGTATATTTGTATGTCTGTGTATGTGTGTGACTATCCCCATTTTATAAAAATATGGGGAAATTAAAGCTCAGAAAAGTAAATTGCCAGTGGTCATGGAGTTATTGCATGGCAAAAGTGGATTCAAACATGTTTTCCCGACTCTGAGTCCAGCACTCAAACCACTATTTACTTTTTGTAATATGCACACCATGTATATCATGCAAAAGGATAATAACAGTGAATGAGAAAATTGGATTTATCACTAGCTCCTAAGACTTCTAGCTTCTTGGCTGGCATCTGCCTAGTACTGGGTTCTACTGATGTGGAAGAGTATTAGCTTAGTGCTCAGAGGACTAGCTCATCACCTTTTCTCTCTTTTACAGGTGTTCTCATGTACTTTTAGGTTCATGATTATGTGAAGTATGAAAAAAAATATTAAGCATATACTTGATAATAAGACTTGAGAATTTTAAAAAAAAAATTGTTTTAAAAAGAAACAGTTGAGGAAATCAAGTTAAAGAGAGTTTAGATGACTTGCCCAGGGTCATACAACTGGTTGCTCATAAATTTATGAAACAAATCATAGGCTAGATTTGAATTCAATTCTTCTTGACTTCAGGCCCAGTTTATCCTACGTACCTCCATGGAGAGATGGTCTGAGCAGATGGCTGGATTGGATGGGCCTGCTTACTAGAACCAGGCAGTAGATATAATGAATTAAGTGGATTAGTTTGCACTCATAAAACAAACGAACTATGGGGAGAAGGTACCATCTCAAGGGCAGCACAAAAAAGTAATCAAACTCCAGCAGTACAAGCAAAATCCTTTGTCATGGGAACAGCCCAAAGACCTTGCCTCTTCACCTAATCTGTTATTGCATGACAGACAATATTTGCTCAGATTGCCAGCATTCCTAAGGAAGGAAGCACAGATCTAAAGATCCTCCATTAGGAATATTCTGGATTACTAGAAGAACCTGTCCTTAACCCGTCAGACCAGGCAAAGAGGAGAGGCTACATTTGTAAGGTATCAAAATATAAAAACAGAAAAAAAGCAGAACTAAAACCATAATCTTAAATCATCTGATGATAACATTCTGTTCTTTGCAAGCTGAAGTGGTTTTACTATTAAAGGGAACTGAAAAATAAAATTGTGAAATATGAAATTAGCCCTTTATTCCCAATTTGACCAGGTTTCTGCAACATATCCAAAACCTTAGTTTGAACCAAGTTTACTTGATTACTTTTTACTTTTACTTAATAATTTAATTACCTTTACCTGACAATACTACTCTGATAACCTAGAATTGTCTATATAAGCTATTTTTGTTTTTAAAATTCAAAAGTTTCAAAGGGCTTAATGGATAAACTCAGTTTCCATTTATAATTGCACTAATGGTGAGAATGGTTTTTTTTGTTTTTTTTTTTCCCCCCTGAGGATGTCTGCCTGTGAACCTCTAACAACAGATATATTTGTCCTTTTAATAATAAGTGGGATCCTTCAGAGAGACAACAACAATTCTAGCTACTCAAGTATAGGTGTGGATTCTAAATAATTTATGAGGTCTTCAACTAGAGATCTCCAGAAAGGAAACAAGCTTTATGGCCTGAGGTTGAGAAGGGATGTGTTGCTGGGACACAGGGAGGCGTTGCTGGGCTGAGCAACTCACTTAATTACTTGGGGGTTCCTAAGAGAACAGGAGCTTCAGCTCCTCTGGGGTAATCACATGACTCACTCAGTGTACTTTAGGTCCAAGCTGAGTTGTAGACAAAGTCTAGAGTATAACTTCTCAGTCTCCTCATAGACTTATGAGCAAACTCAATTGCTTCCCTATTTCTCCTCCCCTCCTCCCACCAAGCAGACTAGCCATCTTTGAGGTTGGACTGTCCAATGATATTTTAGGGGTTCTATATTGGTGGTGCACATAGTTTAGGAACTAGGAAAAGATGACTTCCTCTTTTCTCTTATAAGTGGCATTTGAGTTTAGTTTTATAGTGCATAATTAGCATGACTGAATTCAACCTTTTATTAAGTTTCTATTTATTGATCTCCATAATGTAATAGTTTAGAAAAAGTCAAGAGGAATAAATCAAACCTAGCAGTTATAATTGACAGTAGGAAATAGAGCAGACACAAATGAGCCTACAATATGGACATCAAAATTTAGCTCTTGCAAAGAAGGAGAGAGAAAGAGGGTTCCTTAATCAAAAAAAAAAAAAAAAAAAAAAAAAAAAAAAAATGGCTATTTCAAAGACTAGTTTCTTAGCTCTGCAGAAAGAAAAGGAAAAATTGCCAGTGAGAATTGGAATGGAGCTTAGAAATCATTTAGACAAGTTGCCGGAGAGGATATGCAAATTTCAGGTAGAATTTTGACTAGCTGCCCTCTAATATCCCTTTAAACCCTATATGTCTACAATTCCATAATTCTCCATCTGGGAAGGTTACTAGAAGTGAAAAATAACAGTGTAACTCAAGTGCTGGGCAGATATCACAACTCTACTGGTGAACTTGAATTCATATGGTTTCTATCATTTTGCATTATTTTCTTCCAGGATTGACTGCTTATTTCAGGCAAGGATTAGGGAGTTTTGCAAAATGGCCCAAGGGAAATTAAAATAGATGATCCAATCATTTTATTTAATGGGTGAAGCTTTTGGTAAGGTTGCCTAATTTAAGGTGAGTCGGGACCATCATAACAGAGGCCTAATAAACCCAGTGGTTCTTCCAAACTCTTTAGATACTACAATGATCTTGCTTGTTTATTTGATGTCTTTGCGGGGTGCTGATTCAGTCATTTAAGTGTATTGCTCAATTAAGGGCAAGAAGAAAAGCTAAATACAAAATCAATTTCAACCCCTGCCTCTTACCTTTACACCTCAGTTTGATAGCTAGAATTTCTAGGAGTGCTTTTAATTTGCCTGTATCTTAAGGTGGGGCTTTTGTACCCTTATTTTTATAAGAGAAAAAGAAAACAAAAATTTTGTTCTTTAGAAAGTTAAAACCTTACAAAGTGTCACCTTGAAGTGTTCCAAAAACCTTTCAGTTTTTAATAACATTACCACCCACGCTCCAACCATAATATTCTAGCCAACAAACTATTTGAATACTAAAAAATAAATTTAAAAAGCTTTTGCCTAACATTTCATCTCACTTTAGCACACCTACTTCATATTTAATAGTCTACAAACAATGTATTTGAGGGGAGGGGGGAGGAGGAGGGAGGAGAGGCAAGATTAGCTCTCTAGGAATGCAAAAGCTTTTTTCCACACTGCCAGTAGGCCTAGAAATCACAAACTGGACAAATTCTAAAGGCTTCATCACTCCAGTAAGACCTAAAAGTATGTATAACAACAACAATGATAATTCATAATAGGACAAGAGGATTTGGATGGTCTTACAATACTTTCTTCTAATTACCCTATTTTTGCTAAATAACAATAACTGGCATTTATATAGTGTTTTAAGTTTTTCAAAGCAATTTACATACATTATTTTAATTGATTTTTACCCCAAACCCTACAAGTTAGGGGCTATTGTTATCCCCATTTCACAGATAAATTTGGCCAAATGACTTGTTTAGGTTCAAACAGCAAATATCTGATATCATATTTGATATCATATTTGAACCAGGACTTCCTAAATCAAAGTCTTATACTTTATTCACTTCATCTTGATGTCTCCTTTTAAAGCAAATATATTTAAGAAAACTTGACTCCTATATATTCAAATAAATGCATTGTGTATTGTGGAATTAATAGTGGATTGTCAATCAGAACCCTGGGTTCCTAATTCTACCATAAACTAGCTGTGTAATCTTGAGCAATTTGCTTAAGGTTTCATTTAATCATAGGATTATAGATTTCAAGCCACTTGAAACTTTAGAGTTGTTCTAGTCTAATCCCCTCATTTTGCAGATGCAGAATATAAGGCCCAGGAGCTAGAGTCATTTTTTTCAATGTTACAAATGTAGTAAGTAGGGAACTGGGGATCCAAACTCTGGTTTTCTGAATCCAAATACAATATTTTCTCTAGTACCCTATATATTGTAATAGATCTCAGCCTTCTCAGCTATAAACTAATGAGATTTCAAAATCATGGAAGGTAGGGATCTCTGAGCTGGAAAGGATTTCAGAGACCATCCAGTCCAATGTCCTTATTATAAAAAATGAAGAAACAGAGGCCCAGAGAGGCTAAGGAACTTGTCCATAATTTTACATGGGTAATAAATATCGGAGGAGAGAAATAGTTGTATTAGATATTCTCAAAAGTCCCTTATTTCTCTAAAATTCTGTCATTATAAATCTCCTGTAAAATATTCTATGGTGGCTTGGAAATACCAGCTTTATGTCACGTTACTTAGTCTAAATTCTGGAGCAAAGGACAAACTACAAAGTGATTTTAACTTTTACTAATGGTGGAAGAATCCCTTATTCGCAGTGGCATGGAAATCATGCTCCTTTTGCCTGTATTTTAAAATACCTTTAAAACTTCATTACAAAGGGATTTTCACCTGCGCTTGAGGAGGGAGCAGGGGAAAGAATATGTTCTCCCCTTCTCTGACTATGCACCCCTCTTCTTCAGTTCTTTTGGGTTGAAATAAAAAAAGAAGATGCTTTGGAAGAGTTTGTCAACTATTGACAAAAGACCAGAATACAATGATTCCTACTCAGCTTGACCTAACACACAGGGTTTTAAAGGAAATCCCCTTTTGGATAAGAATTTTAAAGACTGCCATTTGTGTAAATGCATATCCTAATAGAAATTCAAAAGTTCCCAGGTTTTGCCCTTTTTGGTAAATGAATTTCATGAACATCTTGACAAAACAAGACAATCCAGTCTGAAGAAAACTTTAAAAGCCATATAAAAATAGATTAGAAGTCTTTTTACACATCAAACAGCTTTTCTCAAACAAGTGTTAGATGAGTTAAGCATAAAGGAATCAACCATATGGATTAAATTTTCCTGAAAGTACACATTTAAATACACACACACACACACACACACACACACACAGAGAGAGAGAGAGAGAGAGAGAGAGAGAGAGAGAGAGAGAGAGAGAGAGAGAGAGAAGAAGAAGAAGAAGAAGAAGAAGAAGAAGAAGAAGAAGAAGAAAGAAGAAGAAGAAGAAGAAGAAGAAGGAAGAAGAAGAAGAAGAAGAAGAAGAAGAAGAAGAAGAAGAAGAAGAAGAAGAAGAAGAAGAAGAAGAAGAAGAAGAAGAAGAAGAAGAAGAAGAAGAAGAAGAAGAAGAAGAAGGAAGAAAGAAGAAAGAAGAAAACACAGTTTCAGAAACCCAAAATATTTCCCAAATCTTTCAATCTTTCAACATCTGAAGAACCCAGAGCATAATTGGCTTGACCCATCCCTAAATCATGTGCATTTCATATTATAATCTGTAATGAGATATACATAGACATTACCCAATCCTTTTGTATGGGAAAATTTTTCCTGCACATTAAGAAATGTGCTCAAGCAGAGCCTCCCCTCCAATCAGGCTCTGTCTGAGAAGACATCTCAGTGTTATTTGGCACAATGATTAGATTAGCTGTCAATAAAAGGACAGCAGGGCAACTTTTTCATTTGGAATAACGAATTTATATTACTTTCTCCATTTTGGTATTTCAATTTTCCTTTCAAGAATTAGAACATATTTTTTGGTGATTCCTAATTTTTAGTTCTGCCTGATTGCTGTAGGTTTCATCCATTTCTTAAAGTGCTGTTCATTCCTAATTGTTGTTGTTGCTTTGCTTTTTAATGTACCTTTTAGTTGGTTTTCTTTCTATCTTTTTTCTTAAGATCAAAAAACATCAATCTAAATCCTTTGGGTACTGTAATGACATTTAAATTTCTAGTGTTTTAAATGGAAAAAATAAGGAAATTCATTTTAGGAAAAGCTCCTAAACCATTGCTTTGTGGGCATACCCATGTATACAATGAGATTTTCATGATTTTTCAATGATTTAGACTAAGACATTGGAGTTTTAGCAACACTTCATATTCTTTTCTATTCCTCACCCTGCCAAACACATATGGATAATCAATTAGCCTCATCATTTAACTTTATGTGAATTTTAAGGTACATTTAATCCATCTGTTTTTTTTATTCATTTACACTCAACTCCTCATCAACTTTTCCAGGAGATCTGTCAGAAATCCAAAAGGTCTCATGAGTTCCTTTCCTTCCAGTTCAATTCAACAAGCATTTCTTAAATACAAAGCACTGGGTTAATGCATCAAAGATGAAGAATGCCCTGCCCTTAGGGAGTTTATGTTTTATATCCCAGACAAGGATACAAAATATACACAGATAAGTGATTGCATGATAATTTGAGAAAAGAAAGAAAAATAACAATGAAGAAAATCATGCAAGATTTCCCATAAGAAGTGGCACTTCATTTGAGATATACATAAAGGTTCAATTAAGCCTTAAAAAAACTAAAGATTCTAAGAGGTAAATGGAATGATGCAATGCCAGATTCAATGAACAACAAGTAGGATTGTCTGGCTAGGAGAATGAACAAAAATTGTCAATAATATTATGTCCAAAAATGAAGGTGGAATCCATGCTAATGCTAACATAAATGAACCCTTCTTACCCTAGTTTGAAGCAACCCATCCCATCCTGACTTTAACTCTGTATATATCCATTAAGCAGCACCATTGTTTAAGAAGTTGACATTGAATAATTTTTTTAAATGTCCTCCCTCACCCCCAGCCCTGCTACAGCATCAGCCTTCTAAGGAACTCAAAATGATTCTCCTCATCTCTTGATCCATTCATCATCATAACTTCATGGATTGGAGAAACGAATATCAATATTCCTATCTGGCAAGTAGAGCAAATTCTAATTACAAATGATTATGTTATTTATCCAAATTCAATCAACTAATTGGTGAAGGAAACTAAATAAAAACTCATATTTCTTGACTCTTAGGCTCATGGTTCACTGACTAGGCAGGAAACAGAACCTATTTCTCTGAAGTCAATAATCCATTGAATACCACTAGTGTTAATGCTCTGTTGATTCTTGCTGCCCTACTGTTTATACTGGAGTGGGCAAACAATGACAGCCCACCTCCAGTGGAGACTCTCCATTTTCCTACTTTAGTTCACAGTCACCTTGGCCTAGGGATAGTTTGGTCATCGTGGCAGATGGCAAGATGATGATCAATGCAGACCAGGCTTGCATCAACCGCCTCCCCTTTTCAGGTGCTGTTCCTGGACACAGTTGTAAGAGTCCTGAAGCCCAGACACTGCAGGTGACCAAATTATCAAGGGACCAAAGAGCTCAGGCAGACCTGGAAATTAAAAGAGAAATGTGGAGGATTACATGATTCTCCTTTTTTCCAGGTTCATGCTCATAACTGAAGGAATGTTGAGATAGTCTAGAAATGTTATTTCATCTTAGATATTTTACAACCACAGTAAATCATTATCTTGGGGCACTCCAGAACATTCAGTGACAAATATAAATTTAGTTAGTTGGAATCTAGAGCTAGAAAAGCAAAGTAACTATGCTGGTTCTCATATGGGTCATATCCCTTTATTATATTGCAAGGCCACATAACCCTGGGTATCTATATCATAGACACATTATTATTACAAAAAGTTTGGATCAGAGAATATCATTAAAATAATCCTACTACAAGAAAAAGAACTCCAGGTACATGCTTCACTGTTGAGGTGTGGAAGATGTCACTAGAATAGACTATCAAATCATCAGTACTCAAGTTAAACAGAGGGGTATATAGAGTACCTATTTATTTCTCTGAATCCCGTTTCTCTCAATTAGCAAACAGTTACATTTCCATTATTACTTATATTTCTTCTGATTGTCTATTGTTGGTAATATTACATCAGACCCAGTCTTCTTAAGACCAGCATATATAATCACTAAAGTAATTGGTGATTGGTCCCAAATAAGGATTATTCCAGCCAGTACAGTGGCTCCTCTTTTGTGGTCAAAGCCTGGGAAAAAATGAGAGTTCATATTCTTATACATGGATCTTTACAAATGGGACTTTTTCACCTGAACCTTCTAATTTAGGCTTACACTTTTTCCAAAATCAATTTCAGAAAGTTACACAAGTCTCAAAAATCAGATGTCTCTCTCTCCTCATAAATACCCTGACAAAGGAGGGATCTGGACAATGCACCCTGTGAAAGCAGGAAAATTCTAAATATGTTTCCTGGGCATTACATTTTTGGAAATTCAATTTATTCCAGTTAGCCACATCTGCTCAGAAAAAATGTTAGAGATTGTGTTGGCAGCTAACCAGACACGATGGGTTCAGAGGGTCATCTTATGACTGATGTGAATAAAAAGGAATTAGGAGCAATCTCTTGTATGGTAGAATGAGTTGCAATTTCTCCTTCACTCACTCTTGGCTATGTTTATTTTTATAATCCCCATTCATCACAGATTAATGTGACAAGTGAGGGAAGCATCCTAGTCTACATGCAAAGTTTCATTAGTGTGGAAAATTTATTGTTCTTTACTCTGTTGGATCAGTGAGTTGTCAAAGACATTTTAAAAGCATTCTTGTAGCAGCAATCATCAATTCTTGGGTCTCACTCTCAGCCTCTTAGCGATTGTTCAAGTCCAGTTAAATTTAGAGAAGCTCATTACTAGGGCACATGACTGGCGATGAATTTTTGACCACAAAACCTTCAATGACCATCTCTAATGTCATGGAAGAGTTGTTTGGGGCATCAAGGGATGGAGCACCTGACACCAAAGATACCCATTCCACAAGAAGGAAATGGAGTTCTATGTCATTTCCCACATATACCCAGCCCCTCACTTGAATGATTCTTTTTTGGGGGGGGAGAGGGAGAAAGGTGTAGATATTAGCATAAGTGGCACTTAAGACCAAGACCAAGCCTAATTTCAAAGGATAATATATTGAAGCCCTAAGTTGGAAGCTTTGTCATTTAGAGTTAAGGAGGTTAAAAAAATAAGTCGGTAAAATAAGTGACAATATAGAGAGAAGATGAAAATTCAATTAGTGAAGGCATGAAGTAGTGTATATAGGAAGCAAGATCCACAGAAATGTATAGTTTTTAACTTAAGCATGCTGAAAATGGAAATAATCATCATGGGATCTTCAGTTTTGAGCTGGGAAGGATTTTGGAGATCATTAGCTCCAACATCCTCATTTTACAGATGAGGTAACTGAGGCTTAGAAAGATCATATGATTTGTCAAAAATTATGGAAGAGTTTATGTGTGATAATATTCAAACCTTGGTCTTCATGACTCCAAGTGAAGTGTTCTGCCTCTGCTACAACTATAAAAGTCCATGTGCAAAGAGTGAGATAGCTTCCTCAAAGCAGAGCTCATGATACACACTTCTTGAAACTCTCTTCCTTTGGTTTCTATAACAAAGTGTCTTTTAATTTATCTTTTTTTGTTCTTCCTTCTCCCTTTTCCCAATCATAGGCTTTCCTTAAGATTCAGTCCACAGTGCTCTGCTCCTTTTTCTCTACATTATTTTCTCTTAGCAAACTGATACCAACTATGGCTTCAAATTTTCAAATCTGACCTGTCCCTTGAGTTTGAGTCCTATATCTGTAACTATTTATAGTTATTCCCAACTAAACATTCTCCCAACATTTTAAATTCACTATATTAAAATTAAATTAAATTAAATCAATTAAATCCATCACTTTTCCCTAAACCAGTTTGTCATCCCAACTTCCCTGTTATATATATTTATATATATAATGGTCTCACAGACTTTCTAAAACTATCATTAGATTACTGAACTCCAGAGTGGAATGAAACCAAAGAAGTCATCTTATCTAGCTTTACCCTAACCAACTTCAACAAAATGTTTGTCCGTCTTCTGCTTAAATACTCTCACATAGCAGGAACACCATACTTGACTACTCTTTGTTCCTCTTTTAGTTCTTATATGCAGTCCTATTGATTTTCTTCAAAATTTTCCACTGATAAGCAGGTTCAAATATTCATAACCTCATAGTTGAATTGTTGTTAACAACCACCTATAATTATAAAATGATTGTGACTGAGAGATCATATGGAACAATTGTCTCACTATACTAGTTGACCTTTCTTCAAATTTTGTCCATTCTAGTTTATCTTTTATGCAATTCATAGGTGAATCTTGTTAAAATACCTATTTCATCATATTTTTCCCCGCTAAAACATTGCAATGGCTCTCCATTGTTGAAAGGGAAAATGTAAAATTCTAATCCTTCCATAATCTGGTACTCATCCTGTCTAGGAAGTCTTCTATCACTGCTCTCCAGCATGACTCTTTATGTGCCACAAACTAAGCCTACATACAAGAAGTCTTTTTGAAACCCTCTTAATTCCACTGCCTTCTTACTTGTATAGAATATAGCTCACTTTGTATTCATAGTTGTCTCTCCCATTAGATTGTAAGCTTCTTGAGAGCAAGGGCCGTATTTTGCCTCCTTTTATATTCCCAGGGCTTAGTAAAGTGCTATGCAGATGGTAGGCACTTAATGTTTTTTTTATTTGATTCATTATTCTAAGAGCGTTTATTTAAAAATTAGCCTAGAAACAAGATAAAATTATGTGGAGAATTTTAACTATCTGAACATTTGATCAAAGTTAAATTCTGCTAAAAGAAAAGGTGTCTGATAAATTCTTGACTTGCCTTCATGATCACTTCCAATCTAGACTCAATTCTGATTAACAGCACTGTGGGTATATTGGAACAGAGCTGGATTTGGAGACCAGAGTGCTCCATTTAAATCCTGTTTTGACATTTCTCAGCTATGTGATTTCAGGCAAATTGCTCAATTTTTCTGAGACTCGATATATTAATCTCCCAAATTAGGCTAAGATTTATGGTCCTCGCCCAGTAGGGTTATTGTGAAGAAAGCACTCCATGAATGTAAATTAACATTATTAATACTAGCAAGGAAAAATGAGTTAGTGGTGAAAAATGATATGACTGGGTCAGGTAGCTAGTGAAGTGGAAAGAGTATTGGCCTTGGAGTCAGGAGGCCCTGAGTTCAAATCTAGCCTCAGACACTTGATATTTAATATTTATGTGATCCTGGGCAGATCATTTAACTCTGACTGACTCACCAAAAAAAGCAAACTTTTTAAAAATAGTGATGAGACTACTCTGATAAAGTAACCATAAACTTTATCTGGCAGGTCATAGTCTTGAGGAAAGAATTGCTGACACAGTTTGTCAGGTACTATTGACTTTAGGAAAGCATATTTCATAGATCACAGAATAATAAAATCTCAGTGTTGGAAGGATGGAAATGACTTCCAAGGTCATTTAGTTTAGCTAATGCCTAATAAGAAATCCCCAATAAATGGTCACATAGTTTTCCTTTAGTGAGAAATAAATTACTATCTTTCAAGGCAGCTGATCTCACTATTGGACAACTCTAATCAGGACCAGGCCAAAATCCAAAATATGCATCTCAACCTCTCCAACCAAACAGAACAAGACTAGTAATGTCTATTCTTCATGACAGACCTGTAAATCCTTCAAGATGTTTTCCTTTTTTCTCTAAAGTAAATATCCCCAATTTCTTCAACTAATCCTTGTTATAATATGATCTTTACTCTCCCCTTTTATCTTGACATCCTTCTAATTTGCCAATAACCTTCCTACAATGGAGGTCAGAAAGATACAACCTAAGATTATAAGACTGCTGTATTGGACTATTAACTTAAGACAGTGCAGACCTTTTTTTCATGCAAACTGCTGTTTAACTGCTCCTATTTCTATATCCATTCAGTAGATTCTTAATTTAGGTGTAGAATTTTTTTTTATATTTTTACCTATTAAATTTCATCTTACTCAAATTTGACTCATGCTTCTAACCTATTGAGGTCTTTTTGGATTTGGACTATTACCCAACATGTAAACCATCTTTTTCAGCTTCATATCATCCGTAGATGAGATGAGGTACCTCTACCTTGTTCTTAATGTCAACATGAGAGATTTTCTTAAATGGCAATTTGAAAGCTGGAAGGGAATGTAGACTGCATCTGGTCCAACTGCCTTACTTTATAGACATAAAGAATAAAGCTCAGAGTGATTAAGTGTTGCCCAGGGTCATAGGCCTAATTAATTGCAGAGCTGAAACTAAATGTAGTTCTCTTAACTTTCAGTCCAGTGACCTTTTCTGTCTGAACTACTGACATTACCCACATGTTATCTTTTCCCCAACACCAAAGGCCCTGTGCTTCCTTTCCTCTCACTTTCCCTATTAGACTTGACATTTCTAATGAACTCTAGCTTAACACAGATGGCCATAGCCTGGAGCATAGTAGGCACTTAATAAATACCTGTTGACTTGATGTAGCAGATACTGGGAAAAATCTGGGACCATTGCTCCTTTCCTCTATATCTTAAGCTGGAGCTCACAAATTTTGTTTTTTAAAAATATGTATTTTAATAATTATTGTTTCAAAACATTTTCCTTGATAATTATATATATTGTTTTATATAGTCTAAAGTTATTCTGAGAAAGGACCATAAGTTCCATCACACTGCAAATAAAAAAAGGACAGCAGCTAGGTGGTACAGTAGATAGAGCACCTAGAGTCAGTAATACTTGAGTTCAAATTCAGTCTTTAAAATGTACTAGCTGTATGACCCTGGACAAGTCACTTAACTCAATTTCCTCATCTGTAAAATGAGCTGAAGAAGGAAATGGCAAAGCACTCCAGTATCTTTGCCAAGAAAACCCCTAATGGGGTCATGGAGTCTGAGACACAAAAAAAATGATTAAGAATTTCTAAATTTAGCTTTGAGTCACAAAGGGAGTTCTTGTTGAGCTCATATTTTAGATAAGCCATATACAAATGAATGGCATGAAACTATAAGAATAGTGTTATATGGAAATTGAGGGTGTGCCTCAATTGGGGAAGGGCTGAGCAAATTGTGGTATTTGAATGGAATACTATTATTCTATAAGAAATTATGAGCAGGCAGATTTCAGAAAACCCTATAAAGACTTACATAAACTGATACTAAGTGAAGTGAGTAGAAACAGGAGAACATTATATATAGT
Organism: Sminthopsis crassicaudata; assembly: GCF_048593235.1. Classification (NCBI taxonomy): domain Eukaryota; kingdom Metazoa; phylum Chordata; class Mammalia; order Dasyuromorphia; family Dasyuridae; genus Sminthopsis; species Sminthopsis crassicaudata. The sequence continues at coordinate 548,077,533 of NC_133618.1, forward strand.
AACAAAATTATATGATGATCAATTTTGGATAGACTTAGCTCTTCTCAGCAAAAGAATGACCTAAGACAATTCAAAAAGATTCGTGATGTAAAATGCTATTCACATCCAGAGAAAGAACTATGAAGTTTGAATGCAGATCAAAGCATACTATTTTTACCTTTTTTAAAATTTTCTTTCTTTCTTATGGTTTTTTCCCTTTTTCTTTCACAATATGACTAATGTGGAAATATGTTTGATATAATATACATGTATACTACATATCAGATTGTTACCACCTTAGGGAGGGGGAAAAGGAGAGAGAAAAAAATTAAAGTATAAAATCTTATAAGTGGATTTTTAAAACAATCTTTGCATGTAGTTAGAAAAAAAATATTACTAAGTGGGAGAAAAAAGAAAGTGTTATAAAAGCAATAGAAAATCTGAGGCATGGGGGAGGGGAAGGGCAACAAAAAATTTTAGTTATGTTGAGGACGAGAAAAATTTAGTATGTTTAGGACCAGGAAAGATTTGGGGAAGATGGAGGAATGTTACTAGATGACAAGGCAGAATTACTTAACTCCTTCTGTTTTATTTTCATCTTCCCCAACATTCCTCCCAGTCACCCTCATTTAAAACTTCCAAGTCCCTCTCCCTTCCTGTCCAGTCACTAAGTTTTGTCATTTCTGACTCATTAAAACCCAAGATGAAAAAAGTTTTAGAAAATATTTTGCAGCTTTTGAAATGCTCAGATCTCCTACTCTAGCCATTAGGAAAGAATATTCATGAATGAATGTGGAGCCATCATCAATAATCTTAAGAAACTATGGAGAAATTAAGAGAATTAAAAGGATTAGGATGAAATTACATTTTTTTAAATTAGAAAAAAGTAGATTCTGGAAACTATCGATCAGTAAATTTAATGTTTAATGTTGAACTGCAGCAGAATTCTAAGATGGATCACTAAACATCACCGTGAGCAAATCATCATCATCATCACTAACACAAATGTTATGTTAGTGCTCTTAACTATATATCAGATACTGTGCTATTAGGAGCTAGCATGAGTTGACTAAAAGTTATTTTTTCTCTTTAATTTTAAATTTAACTTAAATTATATTTAAATGGTAGCTCAAAAGATGCTTTAGACATAGGATGTCCTGATTTTAGTAACACATTTAGTAATCTTTTGTGCTATTCTTGAGAGCAATATGCAATTCACTTCAAGGGTCCTTTGATATTTAATTCAATTATTACTTTTCTATGCTCCATAAAGCACTGTGTGAGGTGATAGGAATACAAAGATGAAAACAAAACAGTCCCCTGTGATCAAGAAGTTTACATTATACTGGGCAGGCATGTGTTCTGGAAAACTAATGAGGCTGATCTGTTTGTAAGCACTGACTTAGTGCTGCTCCAGCCACCAAACCTCTGACATAGAGCTTTTATATAGCAAGCACTCAAAAAACACTTGCTAAATTGTCACATACAATCCCTAGAGCAAGTGCTCAGAAAATACTTATTGAATTGTCAAATACAATTGAAGATTAAAGTTAAAGGTTAAGGAAAAGTAAAAGCTCCCAGAACAGAGAGATACCATTATCAATCATTCTTGAAGTCTCATTCTCACTGAATTGCCCAATGCTAATCTTGAGGAGCCATAACCAACAGGAAATAGCATCACCTGGAAAGAGTACCAGATGATACAAAGAACAGCACTTATAATTCTCCTGTATAGGCTCTCTTTCATGCCTGCAAGTGATATTATTCTATAGAAGACAGTAGTGGGCTCCATGGTGATCTGCTCCTGTAAAAAATGTTAGAGAAGACCTCCAAAATGAAGTAGACCTCCCTAACTTCTTTGATAGGCATTCTCCTCAATACTTCCCAGAGTCCAGATCATCCCTTGCTCCCTAGCTTTCCATATGAGGTTCTCTTCTATTATTTTTACAGAAAACTGATAAAAGTTATTAATAATATAGCTAGGATTAATTTAATGTGATATACCTCCAAAATTTTTTTAGTGTTTTATTGCTGCCTTTTGTGTTTGACATCAAAATAATATCTGGTTACAAAACCTACTCCAATCTCAAGACTTGATTAAACAAAAACAAATAATATATAGTGAAAACATTCAGCAATGTACGCAACATTGCACCCTCATTCTCCATTGCCAAAAGGAAAGGTATTTCATTTCATTATTTGTTCTCTAAAGTCATTATTGCTTTTCTTTTTAATTGCTCAGGACCTAGCTTCTTTGTGATCTTTTCATTTATATTGTTGTAATTACATTGTGCAGCTGGATGATAAACTAAAGAGAGCCTTAGTCCTCCAAGCCAGAAGGAGCAGAGTTCAAATAGGAACTTACAAGCTTTGTGATTTCATCCTATTTATCTCAGTTTCTTCATGTGTAAAATGAACTGGAGAAGGAAATGGTAAACCACTCCAATATGTAAAACCCCAAATGGACTCATAAAGAATCTTAGAAGATTAAAAATGACTTCACAACAACAATATACTATCGTGCATATTGCGTGCTTAGTTGTGCTTATTTTAATGAATCCACAAACACATTGGTTGCTCCCAAGTGTCGGGCACTGTGCATCAGTACATACAACTTTCCCCTTATTCCTCTGAATTATATGCATATCCCTTTTCTTATCTGTGAGCATTGACTTCATTTGTGATCACTTGCTTTCACCAACATGCTGATGTGAATTCAAGCATTGGTCCATTTTTTCCTTTTTTTTTTTTTTTTTTTTTTTTTGTTCTGCAAGATTGATATTTATGGTGACTTTCTAAATAAAAAGATGATTATAGCTAAAGGAAGAAATCAGGAAGTGAGGATCAGTGCCTAGAAAGGTCTAGAGTTTTCACCTTGCTTCTAAGAAAGACCAACTTCCTAGCCAAAATGCTAAGTTGGCCCACAGAAATGGTATTATAATAGGAGCATAAATCTACAGTTGGAAGGGACATCAGAAGCTATGGCATCCAAACTTTTCATTTTGCAGATAAAAAACTAAGGCCCAAAGTAGTTAAATAACTTGCCTAGAGACACACACCTAGCCATGATCAAAATCAGAATTTGAACTCAGATCCTCTGATTTTAGGGCTAATGTTCTTACTATTGTAACAAGCTACTTCTCAACTTGGCTTGGAAAATTTAGCCTGCCAATTTCTCAGCATTTTGCACCCAGTATGAAATTTCCTTGGATCAGGACTATAATTAGTATAATCTTAGGGGATGTAAGGGAGGTTTGCTTTAGAACTCAATTTGAGGTTGTGAAGAAAACTAAATGATCTAGTTAATTTTTGTTTTGTTTTGACCTAGAAGCTCACTCAAAGTTTTACAATCCAAGGTCATAGGACTGGAAAGGACCAGAAGGCATATTCATTGTACAAATAAGGATCTCCAAGGACCATAAAAACTGAAGAACTCTCCCAAAATCTCTCAGTAAGGAAGAAAAGACTAGATCCCAAGCTCTCATTTCCCTAGTTTGGTGCTCTTTCTACTAAATTTTGTATCAGTTAATCTTATTCTAAAGATGCCAACATGATAAATATGAATCATTGAGTTATAGTCATACAAGCAACCTTAAGGATCTAAACCAACACTATAATTTTAAAGAAATTTCGGCGAGATAGGAAGATAAGAGATAGGCCAAAATCTCACCATTTCTTGAGTATAGGAGAAAAAAAGTAGATAGTATATCTTGAAAATCATCCTGGTCTGCTGTTGTATAGGAAAAAGGAAATTGAAATGTAGTCATCACAATCCCCAGAAGTCACTTTTTAAGTCTTCTTTCTTCTCAACACTTAAAAATCTCACCAAATCCTATGATATATATGTAACAGAAAATTTGTTCAGCTTAATATAAAGCACAGCATATTGAAATGGTAAGCATATTGAATTTGGAACTAAATTTGCTTTTGAATCTTGGCTCTCTTTGACTTAGGAAAAGCAGTCCACCCCTTTGGCTCTCAACTCCCTCATCTATAAAATGAGGGAGTTTGGAAAAGGTCATTGCTAACATCCATTCAGTTTGGAATTCTGTGATCTTCTAGTTTGTCTTCCAACTCATCATTCTGCTTGTAAAATTAAATCTGATATGTGAATGGATTAAGAAACAAAAGGAATAAGGCCAAGAGCTGTGAATTAGTCTTGTTTCCCAAAACTTTAGGTACTCCAGGCAGGCCAATATGCCCTGTCCTCCTCAGCTATGAAACACATGTTACCAATTTCTTTGCAAATGTGTTTGCCAGATGAGGATTTCTCTCCCAATTTCAAACCAGACATCAATAAACATATAATCCATTTTCTATCCTGATATTCTAACTAGTTTAAATATTCCATGGTAGAATGAGGGATGGAGGGTAGGAAGAGAGAAAAGATATGGCCACTAGTCAAATAGTTATCATTTCTCTACTGACAACAAAGTCACTTCCTCTATTTTAGCCTCAGGGAAACAAATAAGCAACACCACCCCCACCCTCCATAACAAACAAGGTAAGACCAATGTATTCCCAGACTCTCTTTATTGGAGACCTTTTCCTCATTTAATTATTTTTTTCTTCTCCCCCTCCACTCTACCTATAGGGGGGAGTCAGGATCTCCCCCCTATAAACCGTTTTAAAAAACACCCCCTTAAATAACCCATTATAGAGGGGAGATGCCTTTTTTGGTCTGGTAAAGTCTATAGACCATACCCCATCCCCTAAATAACATTTTTTAAAAGCTGAAATAAAATCTACATAATTACAAAGGAAAGCAATTATAATGAAATCGAGATCAAAAATATACATTTAAAAAGTTTATGGATCAGTTTAAGAACTCCTGCCTGGAAACACCAGTTTTCTGAAAATGTCTTGTCAGTCCTTCACACTTGAAAATGAATTTAAATTCTCTTTTCTCTTTCTCAGGCATTATGCATTTTACATCTTCACTCTAATGAAAGGCTTTGTACCCTGCTCTAGGAATTTCAAACTTTGCTGAAAAGTAGGCATGGGGAGGGGAAGAGATGGAATAGTTTGTTTTTGGTTTATGGAGAGGGTTTTTTCTCTCCCTCCAGAAGTAATAAAAATCAAAGGACCAACAAAATATAGAAGAACAGACAGAGATTCTAGTCTCTGCAATTAGACAATATAATCTTGGAGAAGTCTTGTGACCTCTAAGTTTCAGTGTCTACACCTATAAACTGAATTAGGAGATTCCCATTGTACTTCTATCTCTAACATTCTTCTAAGAATTCTTCAAATTAAATTAGATCATCCACAGTTACCTACCTCAAAATTAGCCATATCTTTGTTGTTCAGACTATTCCTGCTCCAGACAGGGACCAAGACCTTGCCTGCTTAGATTGTCTTATGCTCTTTAAGGCAAAAATGAGAACCATTGAATGTTGTTGGAATTTTTGCTTGTTTTAAAGATTTTCTTTCTTTTTCTCTCCCCATGGTTTCAAAACTTTAACATGTCGCCATCATAATGAGCATATAATATTCACTTATGAGCAGCACATGGAAAGAAGTCTGGCTTTGATGTTAGATAACAGGGGCCTGTGTTCAAATTCCAGCTACTCATTAATGATCTTCATATCTGTGTGATGTTGGACAGCAGCATAGTACAATGGAATAGATGATCTGGGCTCAGAGGCAGATCCTGAGTTTAAATCCTAGCTCTGCTACTTGCCATTTGTGTTCCATTGAGAAAGTCATGTCAAGTTCTTGGGTCTCAGTTTCCTCATCAGTAAAACAAGAAGGTAGGACAAATTGATCTCAGTTCCTTTTCACTCAAATTGTATGATTCTCTGTGCTAGGTACCTTTTGTCTGGGGCATACGCTACACTTCAGGCAGCTTTTATGGTAAAGTTTTTCTGCTTCTTGACTCAGCTCCAATTAGCTGAGCTAAGCACAGATGATTGAATTGGAAACTCTCCGAAGATACTGTATTTCCAACTGGCTGCAGATGAACTCCAGGTGCCAACACCTAGAGCTAGAATAACAAGAGCTGGATTTTATTATTGAAAGGGAAAAAGATGGCTGACAGATGTGGTATTTCTGCCATTGGAAAGAATCTGTCCTCAGAGAAAATAGGAACTGTGGTATTTTTGAGCCAGCTTGGGGTCTGTCAGAAGCTCAACACTCAACACATTGAATCTGAATCAAAAAACACCACTTGAAGCATAGAGTTGGCACTGGGAGGGCTTTATGAATAGCTTAGCCCAAGCCTGTCACTTTGTAGAAGAAGAAACTGTCCACTCCACACAAATGAACCATGATTTTTAAAAAGCCTGAACACTTCAAAAGGGAAGGAAATTTCACATCACTGAGAACTAATCCTCAGTACAACAGTAATAGCAATTACTAAAAACCCAGCTGCTGAAAATACTGGTTAGCATTTCTCATCCAGGTGCAAGAGCCTTCACTGTTCAAGAACTCTTAGGTGTCAAGTTAATATGATGGGGGACGTCATGCCTGAGGTTAGAATCTGAATTGAAGGGACTTTCACCTGAGCCAAAAATATCTGGTGGTAGTAATAGTTCCCAGGACAGTCCAAGACAGGAAGGAAGGTGCAGAAATGGGAGATGAATAGGTAGAAGACAGACAATAGAAAATGAAGGGGCAATCTGTCCTCCAAAAAGTTCAAACTATGTATCTACAGAAGTTAAGGGAGGGTACTATTAAGGGAACATTTGAGGAGCAGGTGTCTGAGACTGATAGATAGGATCTGTGGACAGACTGGGGAAAATTATAAAGTATTCCACATGGGGACAGCAGCAGACTTTTGACCACCATGGAGAGAGGAATTATATTCCCTTAGGAAGAAATGACTTCTCCCCAATTTTGACATCTTGGAGGAAAAATCCAACTTCTTTGCAGTTTTGTTGCAGTTCTGCCCTAGGCAGTCTTTATAAAATAGATTCTAGAATAATAGTGTTACTTACAATTAACTAATTTTAAATTAATCCTGGTAGAACCAAATTCCTTTTGGTCAGTCTACTCAGCTACCTATTACCCTTAAAGTCTTTAGGCTACTGGACTTTATTTCATGGGTTTTCTGTTTTCTCATTGGCCATATAAGAACATGCTGTCAGAATCTGCACAATATGTCAGCATCCTGGGTTCTCCATTATTTAGATGATGATTCCCAGTCTTTTGCTTTCTTAGCTGATCACAATATTCTTTTCCAATAATGAAAAAATGGACTCACTGAGTTGGGAAGATCGAGTGATATAACATAGTTAAAGTGCTTGCATATTATAAAACCCTCTATAAATACTAGTTATTATTATTATTATGACTCACTTATGGAAATGAGTACTCTTTTTAAAGTTTAGTTGCCACAGTGATATCAGAGAGCTTTGTCTGCCTGAATTCTCATGGATCCAGAAACACAGATCAGTTAAAAAGAGTCTCCCAAAATAGCCCAAAGAGAAGAGGCACTGCAGATTTTCCAGAGCCATTTCTACTACCCAGTGGGAAAAGCATTGATTTGGGAGCCAAAATATCAGAGTTCAAATCATTTCTCTGTTATTCTATGTGATCTTAAACAAATGACCTCTCTAAATTTGATTTCTCATCTGAAAAAATGAGCGTTAGAAGAGATGGCTTCTTAAGTAGAAATCTTTTGCAAACAAATGACAAAATATAATGGTTGGTAAGAAGCTGAGAAGCCTGAGAGGACGTAGACATGAAAATGCAGAAAATAAAGAGTAGTCTTGGGGTTAAAAAAAAAAGTGGGGGGAGGCAGGAGTATAAGGGACATTAACACAGGACTAAAGAACCAAGACTTTGGAAAAAGCTTTGGAATATACTTTGATACCAATCATGGTCTAAGAGAAAAGAGGAAGAAATGCATTTCCCTCATGTAATTTAAAGAAGTGGAGCTTAAGAATTACAGAATGGTTCCTACTTTATCTGGGAAAGTTAGTGTGTGAATTTTCCTTAATTGCTTTTAGTCCCCCACCTCACCTTTTTCCTATGAGGAAAAAATTCAGTGCAGAGGGTCAAGGCACGAGAGAGAACAGTAGTATACCTGGATATGACTATGATATAAAAACTAAGAAACAAAAAGTACCTAGGTTACCCAAAGCTCAATTCTACTGCATAGGCTAAAAAAAAAAAAAAAATCATAAATGATAAGGGGGTTAAGCAACTACAGAAATCCTCTCCAGGTCAACCCAAGCATGATTTATAAATATATGGTAGATTATATTAAGTTGTTACCCAAAATTCTAATAGGAAAGTACCAATCCAAAATATAATTTATACAAAATACAGCATCATCTTTAACATCATAATTTCACACGGACTCTTCTAACTGATCTGTGTTACTGGATCCATGAGAATTCAGGCATACAAAGCTCTCTCACTGTGGCAACTAAACTTTAAAAAGGATACTCATTTCCATAAGTGAGTCATAAAAATAATAATAACTAGTATTTATAGAGGTTTTATAATATTTCAATATTATATCACATTATAATATGCCAGATTTCACATCCAAATCCTATTGTCACTTTGAAGACTTTTTTTTATAAAAATCTTTTGAATTCCACTTAAATTTGTTATCCTTATAATTACTAAGTAATATTTCTTACTAATGACCAAACTTCAAATGATAAAATTACTGTAAGGAAGTCACGATAATTTTTATTCTAAGCACCAACAAAATACACATTTACATAGTACCTATTAAAAGTCTTAATACCCTAAATATTTTTGAGAAAATCATAAAAATTATTTTTCTAAGCATGAACAAAATGTAAATTTATATAGTACCTATTAAAGGTCTTAATACCCTGAATATATTTTTACAAGAATTGCTAGGAAAAATAGAAATCAATTTGGCAAAAATTACATTTAACCTAGCAACTTATTCCATGTTCCAAAAATAACTCAAGATGTATGATCTGAAGTCAAAATGGCCCACTATACAAAATAATTAGAAAAGAATGAGATCCAAACAGGCCCTTACAACTATTACTGGGAAAGAATACTTAACTAAATGGGAGATAAAGGAGATCAACCAGATAGACAATTCTGATTACACAAAACTAAAAAGCTAAAAACATGAATAATATATTATTCCTAAATGAATATGAATAAATATGTATATATGAATCATATGTGAATATTATAAAATGTATACATATATGAATAATACAATGAATAAAATCAATGAAGATAGAATTAAAAGAGAAACAATAGATAAAATGGGTAAATATTTGCATCAAATATCAGTCCATCTTTCACAAAGCTATCAAAATAATCACTCTAGACCATCTTCTGAGTAGATTACCCCTCCACTCAAAAAATTCCAGTGATTCCCTATTAACCACTGGATAAACTGAAAGTTCTTTAGCTTGACCTTTAAAGCTGTACAGACTGGCTTTATCCCTATCCCAACTTCCCAGCTTTATTTTACATTGTTCCCTTTTACCCATTTTATACTCCAGCCTAAGTGAATTATCAGTTGTTTTCAAAGCATCCAGCATGATCAAACCTCTATGCAATCCCATTAGCTTTAAGACTATAAAGCACTCCATTCTTTCTCATTTCTAACTTTTTAAACCCTTCTCTTCAAAGTCTAACTTGAAAGTTATATATGATCCAAAGGGCCATCGTTGGTTGCCCCTATCTTTAAGTGTCTTCTCCTTCCTCAATTTTTTTAGTCAAGGTGTCTCCTCTGTCTCTATTATATTCTAACTTGTATCATACTTATTATTCAACATGCCCTATGTTCTATTCCAATCTCTGGAGGGAAAACAACCTAATAATAATAACAATAACAATGGTGCTTGTATAATGCTTTAATGATTTGCAAAGCACTTTACATGCATTATTTCATTTGATCATTGAACTTTAGTCAAAGATAGCAGAACTTCATACTCGTAATAACACAAATAAATAGTACTATGACTCCATTAAATACTTGGCTTTTCATTGATGTTATTCACATTCATGAGAGTTTTCACCTTTTTCTTTCAGGATCAAAAAGAGAAAAGAAGCCTTATGTCAGTTATTGCTTCTCAGCTTCCTTGATCAATCCTTTCAAAGCCTGTCCTTATCACAATGATATGAGAAAATACACAGGAACAGGATAATTATGGCTACAAAATACTGTGGATATTCTTTTGCTAACAGCCATTTCTTAGGGATTCAGGAAAGAGCTGAGACATAGGATTTACAACAAATCAGCAATTTAAAAATTTCTGTTTGTCCCTTTCTATATGGAGTGAGATCTGTTGGCATCTGAAAAGTTTGGTTCTTTTAGTGCTGTGGTGAATGTACCTCTAAAGAAGCAATTTAAAACAGCTCTATGAAGTGTATACTCTATGGGATTCAATTCACATGATCATAAGACCAAAGATCTGGAAGAGAATGAAACAATACAGACAATCCAGTTCAACACTCATTTTTCAGAGGAGTAAACTGAGGGCCAGGGAAATTAAGTTGGTTTGTCCAAAGTCACTCAAGCAGTAAGTGTCCCTACTGAAGTGATCCTATCCCATTACATGACCTTCCTCTATCACACTTTTCTTTCCACAGCTTTCCTTTTTATAAAAACAAATCAGAGGGATTAAAATATTTAGTCTGAGATGATATAAAAAATAAAGTCAGGTCTCTCTCTCTCTTTTTTTTTTTTTTAAACACGAACACATCTTAAAATTACAAGATGTGTTGAGTATTTTCTTTTCAAACAAAAAAGTTTAGCCATCTGCAAGAATTGAATATGTATCCACTTGATTTTATTAGAGGCACAATGTGACAAAAACCATATATTCCTCATGTAAATCAGCAATAGCCAAGATAAGCATGATAGAATTTAAATATAAACAATTGTTAAGCTCAATGAACTTGTTAGAGCTTTAATATTTAATAATAACTATACTTAATATACTGAAATCTCCAGAAATAAACAGATCAAGTTTTATTGGGACTCTCTCTCTCTCTCTCTCTCTCTCTCTCTCTCTCTCTCTTTCTCTCTCTCTCCTCTCTCTCTCTCTCTCTCTCTCTTCTCCTCTCTCTCTCTCTCTCTCCTCTCTCCTCTCTCTCTCACTCTCTCTTTCTCTCTCTCTCTCTCTCCCTCTCTCTCCTCTCTCTCTCTCTCTCTCTCTCTCTCTCTCTCTCCTCTCTCTCTCTCTCTCTCTCTCTCTCTCTCTCTCTCTCTCTCTCTCTCTCTCTCTCTCTCTCTCTCTCCTCTCTTTCTCTCTCTCTCTCTCTCTCTCTCTCTCTCTTTCTCTCTCTCTCTCTCTCTCTCTCTCTCTCTCTCTCTTTCTCTCTCTCTCTCTCTCTCTCTCTCTCTCTCTCTCTCTCTCTCTCTCTCTCTTTCTCTCTCTCTCTCTCTCTCCCTCTCCCTCTCCCTCTCTCTCCTCTCCTCTCTCTCATCCCTTCTTCCTTCCTCTCCATCCTTCACCATCTTTTCCAAAAAGGAATAAAGCATCTTCCACTGTGTAGTGACATAGAGGGTTTTCATTTGTGCCACCTGGTGATTTGGCAAACATTTTTATTCAGAATCATGTTATTTGTTTTTCCAGGGTGAGGCCCTCTTCCAAGTTGTTGGCTAAGCAGAAAACAGTGTACAACCTAAAAGTGGTGATTCAGAGGAATGTGGTCTTATAGGAAATCTACAAGTAAGAGAAACACCCTCAGAGTCCAGGTGTTGACTTAACTATGGTCAGTCATAAAACCGTAACATATTAAAACTTAATCCTATCCTCCCACATTTCTTCTGGGAATTTCTGTTCATTTATTACCCCCTTTCTTCTTTCATAATCAGTCTCTTTTTCTACTGCCCCATTCTCTCAACCTAGAAACATAATTAGTTCTGCTGTTTCCCAGAAATCAAAACAAAACAAAACACTCTTCCCTTAATCCTACCCTCTTAAGCTACTCCGTGTAATTCTCTTTCCTCTCACTGATGTATTTACAGAAATAATAATCTATATATGCTACTTCTACTTCCTCATCATCCATTTATTCCTCAAACCTATATATCTAGGTCCTATTTTTACCATTCTACTGAATTGTTAGGGTCTCTTCCAGGCCTCTAATGATTACTTAATTGTCAATATCAATAACTTTCTTGACATTCTCATTCCTTGGCTTCTAGACGGTGTTCTCTCTTGCCTAATTATGTCTTCTTCACTAATTTATTTTCCTTCTTTCTTCTCCTAAATATGGATGACTTAAAGAACTGTCCTTGGTTCTGTTGTAGCTATATTCTCCCCCATCTACCCTCATTTCATCCATTTCCCAGAGCTTCATTTACCATCTCCATGACTTCCAAATCACATAACTAACCCCAGTCTGTCCCTAAATTCCATATCTAAGCACCTCTACTGGATATTCTGTCAGCAAACCAAATTCAATGTGTCCCCTGTCTTTCCACCTAAACCTGGCCTTCTTCCCAACTTCCTTATTTCTATCGATGGCACCACCATTCTCCCAGGCACTCAGGCAAAAAAACATTTACTCTTCCCTCTTCTTTACTTTCCAAACTCAATTATTAGTAGTTTAGTTCCACAAATTCTATCTCCATAACATCTCTCATATCCATCCCCTACTTCCCATTCCCATCTTCTCACATGGCTACCATCCAAGTTCTAGAACTTATCATCACTTGTTTGAATTAAATAAAAGAATCTTCACTGGCCTCTGCTTGGTTGCTGTGATCATCCTTCACAAAGATGACAAATTTATATTCTTAAAGACTAAATGTGGCAATATTTCCACTTGGCTCAAAAAAGGAGGGCTCTAAACCCACAAAATAGTGATTCCCTCTTTCTAATAACCTAGTATCTGGCATTCAAATCTGGCTCTAACCAACCGTTCTAGTTTTATTTCTCCAACACACACTCCAGATTCCTACCTGACTGAATTACTAAATAATTGCTTCCACCATCATTTGCTGAGCTTTGACCATTAACTGTAGACCATCCCCCATGCCTGTCTTGTATTCCCTCTTCATCTTCCCCTGTTGAAATGCTATTCTTCCTTCAAGGACAAGCTCAATGAAGCCTGCCACAGTGCCTGTCCATCCTCCTTTTCAGCTATAAATGATCTCTCTATCAAATATTCTTATACCATTCTGTAGTCATCAAGTTGAATATTAACTCATTCACAAGGGTGTGACTTGTTATCCAAATGTTGTGTAAACTACTTGAAGGTAAGGTCCTTATACAAAAATTATTTATTTTTAAATCTTTTTTTAGGGAAGCTTGGTGGCACAGTGGAAAGAGCACCAGTCCTAGAGTCAGGAGGACCTGGGTTCAAATCCCAATGGACAAGTCATTTAACTCTGATTCCTCTAAAAACAAATAAAATACCTAGGACTTAAATCTTTTTTAATATTCATAAGAAATTTTTAAATAAAAATACCTCCTGGCATACCATATTCCCACCTTTAGGAAGAAATGCAAGAATCACTTCTGGGTCCAAGTCTTTCTGGGATATTGGTACAGATAACCTGTATTTATCATTTTCAAATTGTTCCTAATCCCATCAATGACTAATATGATCTCATCAAGAAAAAATAACAAAAATGAGATTACACAAATCATGTAAAATTGTAGATCCTTGAGGTGAGGCATAACAATACTTTTTGTTTCCCCTCTGGTACCTTTTATAGGGCTCTGTACATAATGGAAGTATAACATATTACTCAGATTTGGGGTCAGTCTAATGTCAGAAATAAGGGCTTATCTTTGCTGCAGAGAGAGAGAAAGAACAGATAACATTTTGAGAAAACCTGATCAAAGCTTTAAATATAACTGAGTTAATTAAAAAAAAAAAAAACACACACACACAGTAATTCAGGACAGTGAACTAAAAAAAAAAAAATCAAGATATTATTGTATTTGAACTCACTATCTGAACTGAAATGTGTGTGCGTGTGTGTGTGCGTGTGTGTGTGTGTGTGTGTGTGTGTGTGTGTGTGTGTGTTTTAGGATAGAAATAATGTTTTTGAGGTAAATCTCGATACTTGTGTTTTTCTCTCTGTCTGAGTAAGTCCTGAACTCCAATTTGCATTCAGCCAACTGAAATACTACCACCCCTTTTCCCACACACATCACCACCTGTGAGTGACTTCTTGAAGGTCTCCAGCAGAAGTAACTGTCAGCATCAGATTTTTTTTTTTTACTCTGCACCTGCCTCAACTTGGCCTCAAGACCTATTTAGAAAGATTTCCAGTGACTATTCTTTGCATAAGAGTAACCAATAATTCAGTTAATAACATAGGCATATCTATTCTGGATCAAAGTAGTGGACACTGGGGTGAATGAATAAGTCATTTAGAGTATTACAAATACCCAAATTACTATAAAGGACAAATAAAGAAAGAAGCTATCTGCATCTAAAAAAAGAACTGACAAATAGAAACATGTGTAGAATAATTTTACATATATATATGTACATATTAATAGATTGATATAGATATACCTATTTGTATCTAATAGTAGCCATCTTTAGCATGGGGAGGTTCAGGAGGGAAACAAAATGAGGAAAAATAGAAATTTACATAATAATTTTACTATATTTAAAATAAATAATGTTTCATACCAGATTTACAGTTTCATGTGCAACCATCCTTTTTATTACATTATGTTATGAAATTCTTGTTTTAGTCCACAAATTAAAAACAAAATAATTTTTTTTAAAAAATGAATAAAACAAGGTCCTTACTTTCAAGGACATTATTTATGATCTAATAGGGATTTGAATTACATATTCCATCCTAATGGAAAGTTTAAGATATTTTGACTTTCACAACCAAATTAATTTTCTTCCAGTATGAATGTTTTTTTTTAACCTCTTCTGTAAATGGCAGATTTTGTCATATTTTATATTAAACAATTTTAGAACAATTTGAGGAAGATGCTTACATGATATATTTTCTTTCCTGAGGATACTCTTAAAATTTGAGTTTCTTCACAAAAGAAGAAATTTCTACTTCAAAAGAATGTATAGATGATGAAAAGAAAATAAAAATTTAAGAACCCAATGTAAAAGCTGTT